>NC_086331.1:33836794-34436794 GCF_032445375.1 Bacillus rossius redtenbacheri | reverse complement strand
CACACAGTACACACAGGAAACGGAATGATCACACATACAGTAGCGGAAACACACAGGCTTAGTTGGAAATCAGAATACAAGAAATAAAAACACTAAATTTTTACTTTCAATGTTTAATTACTTCTCAACATTACACAAATACAAGTAAAAGAAGCCATTATTGTATGTAGCCAGCTTTCCTCAGTTCTTTGAGTATGAAGGATATTTCTTTGATGCACGAATAGTTTCCTGCACAAAGCGAGCCATGTAGAAGTCTTAGCCGGTCAACCAATATGTTTGGATCTTTCCATGATGTGTAATCAATCTCTTCTACCACCATCTTACTTGCTTGTTTATTATAAATACTGTTAATATCACAATCGTCCCAGTGATCATTATAAGCATTATCAGATTTATTTATTACAACACGACGTTTCCATCGTTTCGGTCTTAGGACATCGCCACATTCTTCGATCTTGTCAGCTCTAGTTGCTTCATCACAGTCTATGCCTTTGTCAACAGCCTCAGAGTCACTGTAACAATCACTGTAGAAGACATCCTCTTCACCCAGATTACCGTATGAATTCGCTATCGATGATGTCGAAGTGTCTTCATCGTCTTCATGCTTCCTTTTTAGGTGTCCATCATTTTTACAAAGAATGGAGGATCTACTGAATATAGGCTTGAATGTATTCTCACTTTTCACGGTGTTGATACTTCCATTAGTTTCAGTCTTCCCGAAGCCATTAGCGTCTTTCAATTTATGTTCTTCCTCACGATCGGGTGAGCTAATAACATCACGCTCAGGACAAGGAAAATTATTGTCGTAATGCAGTTCACTCTTCTTTAGTCTAGTGGATCTATCGGTGTCCTCTATGCCGTAAGTAGTCTTGACTTTACATGTTCTACCATGTCTTTTTAAGCTGTCTATTCGTGTAAACAACCTGCTACAAATATTACAGCTTAACATGTTGCGTAGTGGGTTTCTAGCACAATCATTCTTCTCATGACGTCTAGCATTCCTTCTCATGGCAAAATCCTTGCCACAGTATCTACAGCAGCTTCCTTCCGATTCAGCTGCAGATAACAAACCACGATCCTTGGTAGCTTCTGTGACTAATATTGGATACAAACTGTCAGTTTTCTCCAATTGGAACCATTTCTTAAATAGAGTTTTGAAATATTTCATCAGCGAGAGTTAAGTTATCTAATGCAAAGCAAATTCATGCAAGTAGTTCTGGCTGTCGTCAACAGATGTCGCCACGTGTTGCTTGCAGGTAAATAATATCTATTTCATTAATGTGGGATGCGGAACGCTCACTATCGATCGCAAAGGGAGGTTGGCTTCGATAGTACCCAAGGAGAAAAAAGTTCGTCCTTCCTGCTAGTGCTTCTCAGATTTCCCACGGTCCGCCATCTTGGATTGCGACGTCACGGCGGCCATCTTGGATGGGTGTGACCTTGACCTTTGACCGAAACCGGAGGAATGATCGCAAGCACACGGATTAACCATCAAAATATTGATAAGCATAATCAGGAGCACACGGAGAAAACCATCATAATATTGGCAAGAATAATCAGGAGCACACGGAGAAAACCATCAGGGAGTATGTCGTTTATAAACATCATAAATTACCAATTTTTTTTAAAAAAAAGTCCAAATTTAATTCTGCTTAAGCAAAGAGTTCACAAGCCCGCTTGTGCTAGAACTCTCATGTTGCTTAAGCAAAGAGTTCACAAGCGGGCTTGTGCTAGAACTCTCATGTTGCTTAAGCAGGATTAAATTTGGACTTTATTTTAAAAAAAATTGGTAATTTATGATGTTTATAAACGACATCCTCCCTGATGGTTTTCTCCGTGTGCTCCTGATTATTCTTGCCAATATTATGATGGTTTTCTCCGTGTGCTCCTGATTATAATTATCAATATTTTTATGGTTAATCCGTGTGCTTGCGATCATTCCTCTGGTTTCGGTCAAAGGTCAAGGTCACACCCATCCAAGATGGCCGCCGTGACGTCGCAATCCAAGATGGCGGACCGTGGGAAATCTGAGAAGCACTAGCAGGAAGGACGAACTTTTTTCTCCTTGGATACTATCGAAGCCAACCTCCCTTTGCGATCGATAGTGAGCGTTCCGCATCCCACATTAATGAAATAGATATTATTTACCTGCAAGCAACACGTGGCGACATCTGTTGACGACAGCCAGAACTACTTGCATGAATTTGCTTTGCATTAGATAACTTAACTCTCGCTGATGAAATATTTCAAAACTCTATTTAAGAAATGGTTCCAATTGGAGAAAACTGACAGTTTGTATCCAATATTAGTCACAGAAGCTACCAAGGATCGTGGTTTGTTATCTGCAGCTGAATCGGAAGGAAGCTGCTGTAGATACTGTGGCAAGGATTTTGCCATGAGAAGGAATGCTAGACGTCATGAGAAGAATGATTGTGCTAGAAACCCACTACGCAACATGTTAAGCTGTAATATTTGTAGCAGGTTGTTTACACGAATAGACAGCTTAAAAAGACATGGTAGAACATGTAAAGTCAAGACTACTTACGGCATAGAGGACACCGATAGATCCACTAGACTAAAGAAGAGTGAACTGCATTACGACAATAATTTTCCTTGTCCTGAGCGTGATGGTATTAGCTCACCCGATCGTGAGGAAGAACATAAATTGAAAGACGCTAATGGCTTCGGGAAGACTGAAACTAATGGAAGTATCAACACCGTGAAAAGTGAGAATACATTCAAGCCTATATTCAGTAGATCCTCCATTCTTTGTAAAAATGATGGACACCTAAAAAGGAAGCATGAAGACGATGAAGACACTTCGACATCATCGATAGCGAATTCATACGGTAATCTGGGTGAAGAGGATGTCTTCTACAGTGATTGTTACAGTGACTCTGAGGCTGTTGACAAAGGCATAGACTGTGATGAAGCAACTAGAGCTGACAAGATCGAAGAATGTGGCGATGTCCTAAGACCGAAACGATGGAAACGTCGTGTTGTAATAAATAAATCTGATAATGCTTATTATGATCACTGGGACGATTGTGATATTAACAGTATTTATAATAAACAAGCAAGTAAGATGGTGGTAGAAGAGATTGATTACACATCATGGAAAGATCCAAACATATTGGTTGACCGGCTAAGACTTCTACATGGCTCGCTTTGTGCAGGAAACTATTCGTGCATCAAAGAAATATCCTTCATACTCAAATAACTGAGGAAAGCTGGCTACATACAATAATGGCTTCTTTTACTTGTATTTGTGTAATGTTGAGAAGTAATTAAACATTGAAAGTAAAAATTTAGTGTTTTTATTTCTTGTATTCTGATTTCCAACTAAGCCTGTGTGTTTCCGCTACTGTATGTGTGATCATTCCGTTTCCTGTGTGTACTGTGTGTATACGTTTCGTTTCCTGTGTGTACTGTGTGTATACGTTCCGTTTCCTGTGTGTACTGTGTGTACGTTCCGTTTCCTGTGTGTACTGTGTGTACGTTCCTTTTCCTGTGTGTACTGTGTGTACGTTTCGTTTCCTGTGTGTACTGTGTGTATACGTTCAGTTTCCTGTGTGTACTGTGTGTACGTTCCGTTTCCTGTGTGTACTGTGTGTACGTTCTGTTTCCTGTGTGCACTGTGTGTACATTCCGTTTCCTGTGTGTACTGTGTTATAAGTTTCGTTTCCTGTGTGTACTGTGTGTACGTTCTGTTTCCTGTGTGTACTGTGTGTATGTTCCTTTTCCTGTGTGTACTGTGTGTACGTTTCGTTTCCTGTGTGTACTGTGTGTATACGTTCCGTTTCCTGTGTGTACTGTGTGTACGTTCCGTTTCCTGTGTGTACTGTGTGTACGTTCTGTTTCCTGTGTGTACTGTGTGTACGTTCCATTTCCTGTGTGTACTGTGTTATACGTTTCGTTTCCTGTGTGTACTGTGTGTACGTTTCGTTTACTGTGTGTACTGTGTGTACGTTCCGTTTCCTGTGTGTACTGTTTGTACGTTTCGTTTCCTGTGTGTACTGTGTGTATACGTTCCGTTTCCTGTGTGTACTGTGTGTACGTTCTGTTTCCTGTGTGTACTGTGTGATCATTACATTTATTGCATGTACTGTGCGTACATTGCGTACATTACGTGTTGGAGCTGATGGAGCTGTTGGAGCACTTGTAGCTAATGGTCAATTGATGCATAGGAGCAAAATGTGGATGGATCTGATGACGTGAATTGTAGCTCTTGGAGCCTGGCGTATATTGGAGAGATCGAATTTTTTTTGATCAAATGATCCTCTTTTTTTAATTTGTAGATTTGACTCTAGTATTATTGTAAATGGTTCTTGATTTGACTAGCGTATTATTATTCCATCCGGTACATGTATATAAGCGAGTCCTAGACAACAGGACGCTCAGTTTGATACTGACGTCGACGGTGTAAGGATCACCTAGTTTGTAACATCTGGTGCATAAGTCGTGTCAATTACCTGTTCTTGCGAACTCGATGGCATCTTTACCGACTTTAACGACGAACTCGATGGAGGTTGTACCATCGACTGCGGGAACCATGACGTCAGCGTCGACGATGGTGGAGCAGATCCCGTTGGCAACGTCGATGTCAACACTGGAGGAGACTTCGATATGTGCTGTTCCACCAGCAGAAGAGAATTTAATGCCGGTGGTGCTGGCTTCACAGGAAAACATGACGAACTTCGTTTCAGCCTCGATGGAGACTTCAATGGCTGGTGATTCAACAACTAACGGACATCGGTGTTGTTACTGTGACAAGATTTTCACAAACAACAGCAATGCTCGACGACACGAAAAGAGAGAATGTGTCAAGAACCTTTATCGTAAAATGATTGTTTGTGAGAAATGCCAAAAGCAGTTTGCCAGAAAAGATAATATGAAAACGCACATGAAGACATGCAAAGGTCCTGCTGTTCGGTAGAAAGTAAAGGTTTCTATTCAACAACGATGCATTGATGTTCATAAGAGTATGCCTGGAGATGGCGCAACTGCGACAACGTCAGTATCTGTATCGGGTCTGAAAGGCTTGTCTTCATCAGCAAGGTATCCTTGCAGCTACTGCGATATGTCGTTCACTTTTTCTCATGTAGCACGAAGACATGAGAGGAGTAAATGCAAGAAGAATCCATCTCGCATAAAGTTCCGCTGTGATGAGTGTCATGAATGGTTTACACGTATTGATAGTTTGCGACGGCATGTGAAAAAATGCAACGGTAAAGTTCGTGTGTCTACTGAAGAACTACCTGTAGAAATTTCGACTCCTCGCTTTAGATTGGAGACTCGTAAGCGTACAAGCAAGAAAACCAATGTGCAGCAACCGATTGCTACAGCGTCTGGACATGAAAATAAACCTAATACTGTGCTCGGTGCATTACAAGTGAATGATAATGGGTTCTACTTGGCGCAGTCTGCATTTCGTGGAAAATTAAAAGATTACTATTATCTAAATACGTTAGGTGAGTCAAAAGACATTTGTAATTTTCTTGATGATATCAGAGAGGACATAATCAATCAGCTTACTGATGATGTAGCAACAAACGGTCCATCAAAATAGAACTTGTGGTTGGACTGTATATATGGAAAGCCGTATCCATTTGAAGACGAAGTGAGGAAGTGTGCATTTAAGACATCGGCTGCAGTAATTTACAGTTCTGACGATGTGAAGCAAACTGTTAAAAACGGTATCCAGAAACTCTGTCAAGAAGAGGAGGACTATGTCTGTAAAGGTTCTGGTTGGTCTCTGTCTAGTATAAACCGATTGGAGCTAAGAATTAGTCATTTCTCGCCTATGCAGGGCTTTCGCAAGTGATCCTGTAGTAAAATATATATTTTGTAATAAAATTTATTTTGTAAAAGAATTTGCGATGTTTTATTTACGAACCTGTCACTATTATGTTAAATTGTTGTTATATTTATTTTTTCTTCAGCATCCAGAATCGTACCAAGGACCTAAGTCGATCTAATTAATCATTTTATTGGTTACAAAATTTATTTAATGAATTTTGAATTTTTTCCTGAATTTCTAGCATTGAAATTACGAATTTCCAAGATGGCGGACATGATGGTTTATAGGTAGATGGTAGTGGAGGATTTTAAGCCTCATAAGAATTTTTGAACATGGTTTATTGAAATTATTATTTTTTACATAAAATTAAACATTATTGCATCGATCGAGTATCGAACCAAGGACAGGAACTGATCGAATCAATATGTAAATTAATGAGTGATTTATTTAATGAATTATGGATTTTTTCCCGAATTTCTAGCTAAATAATTACACGATTCCAAGATGGCTGCCATAACGAAACATGCAACAGTAATAGGATTGGGTTAGGTTATGTTAGGTTAGGTTAGCATAGATTTGCATATGGATTAGGTTAGGTTAGGTTAGGTTAGGTTAGGTTAGTTTAGGTTAGGTTATGATAGGTTAGGTTAGCATAGATTAGCATATGGATTAGGTTAGGTTAGGTTAGCATAGATTAGCATATGGATTAGGTTAGGTTAGGTTAGGTTAGCATAGATTAGCATATGGATTAGGTTAGGTTAGGTTAGCATAGATTAGCATATGGATTAGGTTAGGTTAGGTTAGACTAGGTTAGGTTAGGTTAGGTTAGCATAGATTAGCATATGTATTAGGTTAGGTTAGGTTAGGTTAGGTTAGGTTAGGTTAGGTTAGCATATGGATATCATACGGATTAGATGACGTCATCAGGTTGGCAACATCGAGGGTCGTAAGGCTAATTGTTAGGGTCGAATTTCAATGTCAATGCCAAATTTCAAGGTCAAGGCCAATGTTCAAGGTCAGATTTCAAGGTCAAGGTCAAAGTTAAAGGTCAAGGTCAAATGTCAAGGTCAAAGTTCAAGGTCAATGTTCAAGGTCAAAGTCAATGTTCAGGGTCAAAGTCAATGTTCAAGGTCATAGTTAAAGGTCAAGGTCAAGGTTAAAGGTCAATGTTCAAGGTCAAGGTTAAAGGTCAATGTTCAAGGTCAAAGTCAATGTTCAAGGTCAAAGTCAATGTTCAAGGTCATAGTTAAAGGTCAAGGTCAATGTTCAAGGTCGGATCCTGGATCCTCCGCCTGTGCTTGAACCCCCTATTTCCAACTACTGTAACGGGACATTTTTTCGAGCGTACATAGCTGATGAACGTAACGGGACACTTTTTCGTGCGTGCATGGCCGGCGGAAGTGACGTAATCCAACATGGCTGATGAAGCGAAGCCTTAAGGTAGCTGGATCGGATCCCCGGATCCCCCTCCCTCCTCCCCTGTCCCAGAACGAACCAAATACATCTACTATTATGTCTTAATGTAGTAAATATTAGCAGTCAATAAAACTGTGCAAAAAATAATTGGGCTATTCCTATACGAACCCCGTTCTTCCCACTCAACGATTATTAAAATCGTAACATTATTATAGTTAATGCTGCAACTAGAATAAAAAAAACCACTTACGAAGTTTTTGAGGCCAATTTTTAATGATATACAATAAGCTCTGAAGTGCTTCTGTAGTGAGCGACAATGTGTACTGACGCCACTTACCCCATTTCAGTGATATCTTTGCAGGTTCGTTCAGGTGTGTAAAATAATGCTCTCTGTTATTATTACTTATTTTACAAACGAGAATCGACTTCAAAAAATGCAATTAAAGGGAACAGTCAGCATATGTTTTGTACCAAAAACGTAGATTAAATATTTAGCTTTAATTATATAGAACAAAGAAACGACAATAGATTTATATATGGAATTCTTTCACGTAGCTGGCGTAATCTAAACAAACGTGACCTAAAATGGGTAGCTCACAGCTATAAATCTAATCAACTTGCCCTACAAGAGTACAAAGTAAATACATAAATTGATTCAGATAAATAAGTGATCTGATAATTTAACCTGATAATTCTTTATATAATTATGTAGAAACATATAAACTTTGAAAAATAAATTTACAATATGGTCTTTTGAAGGCATGGCTCACAGCATTCATGTATACGTACTTGATCTAACTACATATTATATACTACAGTGACTAATACATTTAAAACCAATTACTTCATACAAGAGTAAAAAAAATGATTTCATCAATCGTTCCAGAATAAAAATACTGTAATACTGCAATGCCGCTTTATACGTTATTAAGAATAATGAGTACTGCAAAATACCATTTTTCACAAATGTTTAACACTCATTTTACTCAGAAGCCGCGACTCTAAAAAATTACCAGAAGTAGGCATACGACTGAAAGAATGTGAATGTACATATTGTATAAGATGACACATTTTAAATGTGGTACTAAAAATAGCATGTTCATCACACAACATTATTATTTTTGGACATATAAATGGAATTAACAAGACGGGGTGTAAATATAATATTGTACATTTCAGATTAAAAATAACATTCCTAGCAGAATTATTAAAGCATAAAAGTACGAAGTTTCATCTTTAAATGACTCTGACATACACTTATCCTTTTTCTATTTATTTGAAACAGTTCTCTTCTGCCAACAATATATTTCACAATCCCGCGTGCAAAATAGCCAATCCGAAGGTGCGGACCAGTCGACTTCCACTACGAACGCTTTAATCGCACACGACCCGTCTCGAATGGTTAGAGCTAACCATACCTGCGTTTCGTTCGAGATAATACCACATGTCTTCCGACTCGTGTGCAAGTATAAACTCAAACACAGGGCCCGTGGCTTTAACTCAGGAAGTGGCCACGCGATAACAGAGTTGGACGTGAACTTACTGCACCGAAACTCCGACACAAATTATATATTTAAACCTCAACAACGTATCGGCTGGGTCTGCCATGACACAATTTCTTGATAGTTAAAGCAAACAAAAAGGGGAAGGTGTTTTCTGCGGGGAAGGTGTTTTCTGCGGGGAAAAAAAACTCAACTGCTCGTGAGACTAAGGTGTGCCCGAGTAAGCGGTTTCTTCCTTTTGATTGGCGACCGTCTTCAAGAGTTGCCTTCTTATTGGCAGAGGTAATATATACCTTGGCATTAGTGGTGGGAGGTCAGTCTGTGGGTGCCTTGTGTGGAGAAATGATTTGTCATTTTTAATCGAATGGCCTCGCCGGGTTCGAACCTTGGACTACATGATGTGTCTTTTTTAAATTAAAATTGTATTAAAATTGTATTTAAATATGTTTTTATTAAATTACAATGCATCCGATATTTTGGATAATAATTAAGGAATTTTCTAGTTGACGGACGTGACATCTATATTTCAAAAGGACGTAATGTTTTTATTGAAATTCTTTATCGTATACAATGTTTGATAAATTTTAAAAACTTTCCTACAATTTCTTGATATAATTACGGATTTTAAAAATGGCAAGCGTAACGATAATTGCAATGTTACATCAGAATTAAAAATTGCGGCTATAACCTGTCTTAAAGCAGCTTTCTTTTAGGAGTTTTAAGCTACTTTTAAGAATTTTCAAGCCTTTAGCAATTTTTTGAGGACTAAAATGGAAAACTTTTCTTTTAATACGAGATTTTTTTTCATCGAAATACGAAAGTTTTTATTTTTATTATTATGTTAGATCTTTTGACTGAATTTTTTCCTAAAAACGGGACATTTTTACGAGTTTTTTTGGCAACTTTTGAAGGTCAAGTGAAAACAGTCAAGGTCATCCAAGATTGCCGTCGAGGCGTCACAATCCAAGATGGCGGACCGACACCAAAACATAATTCGTACTCCTGTAGCCGGAAATACCGAAGTATACTGCTAGTGATCCATCTTAAATATTTATTTATTATTTACAATAAAAATAAAATTTTGTTCAGCTCCAACTTCAAAGCACTTTAGACCATCAGTCGTAGATATATTCCAACTTATTTTGTCATGATGTACCTGCCGCCGGAGTTTGTCGGTCGAATTCAGACTCATTCTTTATATAGTTTATCCACGAACGAGTGCACTTTACTGACGGGTAACTTCATGAACGTTCTTATTTTGCCAGCTGAATACTGTTCTTTAATTTCTGAGAACAATACAAACTTTATTTCAAGGAATAATAAGTTCCATGTGCATGTAACAACACACGAATCATGGGATGGACTACAGCCGCGACACAAGCGCCGCACAGTGGGAGATTTGCCCGAAAACGTGGTCAAAATGCAAATCGGTAACTTAAAATCCCGACCAAACTGGCAATGTGGTAGTAATGTTAGATCATCCCTGCATGGGAAACCGGATATGGCAATGAGAAATTCCCACATCCTGAGGTTTCACGGCAGTTGACAAGTGAGGGTCGAGTGCGTTGGGCGGACCTAACTATGTTGAAGAAATTTCCATGCTGTACTAAATTGAATGTCGCGGCCGTAAAAATTGATATTTTTGAGTTCTGAAAAATTGATGCAATTCCTGGAGGTATGGCGTCTATATCGCTGCCTTATGTTGTTATATATAAAGCTGTAATGATTATTTGTTTTATTTTCTAAAGCGACTTTGTGAACATAATGCTAATTTAGTTTTATCATAATACATCGAGGCTTTTAGTTGGGTATGCCACATTATGCACCTTTCTTTCGAAATAGAGCGTTTAGTTTATTGTTTTAGTAATACGAATTTACAATAACTAGCTGCTAATATGTGCTACCCTTTGTGTACGATATTTTTTCCTTCATCGCTGCACTGGTGGCGACTCCCTGAGGCTATGGCGGGTCTAAGCCGACCCATCATTGTCGACAATGTGCATAGCCCGTCTAATACCAGATGCCTTTTTTCTTATTTCTTCATAAGCTTCACTAATTGTTAGTTCATTCTCGACATCGTCATCTATGTTTGTTGAAGTCTGGAGAAGTTTACTAGTGGTGGTCTAGCCTTTCAGAAATCTTTGATGAAAACCACATGTAGTGTTGGTATAGTCAGATTTTTTATTGGTACGGAATTTTTTACTACTGGTAAGAAACAAATCTAAAATCCTTCAAAGTTGTTCACTAAGAAGGACAATTGTTTTAGATTTTCCAGCTGTAAAATAACCATATATGATGGGTGGATACACACAAACCCATAAGGAATTGATTAAGTTTATGTCATGTGTTGTTTTACAATTCAATTATTATCTAATGAGATGAAGAAACTTCCTAAATTAGTTCACGAGACTGTATGGAATGATGGGATTTAAGAAATGGCAACAATTGAGAAATTTGAGCGAAGTTTAACAGCCTAGGTCTTCGGTGCCAGTGACTGTGATTTGGGGTAGATTCGAAGCATGAATGGAATACAACAGTGAAATGGGAAGCACTCCGAGAAAACTAGCTCTTCTAGGGCCAAGTCAGTTACATTTCCCCCCTTAAGAAATTCCGGATCGACCATAACCAAGAATCAATCCCGCGAATAAGACATTATTCCTAAGGGTCTACTGTTGCGAACGCAAATGAGCACTGAACAAAGAACTTGTAAACGAATTCACCAAAAACAACACTCTGTAATGAACAATTTTTGACATCTTAATTATGGTAGAATTTTGTTGACTATTTCTTTGGTGTTTTCTTTTTTCACTATAACAGAATGGCATAAAAATATCACTGCATTTTATTACACTATTGTAATTATATTCAACAAAATGGTATTAATAATTTGTGAATATTATGTTTTTAATATTCGAAATTGTTTTTAATCTATGTTACTCTATTCATACAGAAAATAATCCAAGAAAGGACTCCATTACTGCAAACCAATTTCCCTCTTTCCCCGATCTGAACTTTTTTACCCGCCCAATGATTTTAATAAGTGCCATTGCATTGCAGTCATGCAAAATTTTCTTTTTAGGATCAGGAGAAGAAGAACTGGCATATACTAGGAGGGAGCTATTCTTGATGCTGAAGGGCTTCTTAACTTCAGATATAAGAACTAGTCTGGAACACCTACAGAAAGTGTTGTCCGAGAAACGGGGTTGCATTATAACAATACCTGCGAGTGCAATGCCTGCTTTGTCCACGTTTTTTCTAAGCTAAACACTACATGGAAAGAATCTTCAAGAAACATTGACTATTTTCTGAATAAAAATCAAGCATGGCTCAGCAAGAACATTTGTATTCCGGTAAGTAATCCCAGTTCTGGAGAGTCGGCAAAGAAACGTGGACGCCCTTCCGTGGAATTTTGTTCAAGTAGTGAACGAACGAAACGAAGGAGAACAGAGCAACTACGTACAAAATTTGTACATTTAATGTAGACATGTCGATGTTGTCTTATGCCACTCAGATGAGCCTTCGTTCGTCTGGTAATTTAGATGCTGCCAACATAGTAAAAGACATAACCACAACTACCCCAACAAGAGATTCGAAATATCGGAAGCGTTATATAGTATGCAAGTCGAGAAGACAATATCTGCAGATGAGGCTTTGTATACAATGGTTGATGCTAAATTGAGTAGGCATCAATACAGTGTAATTAGATCAACAGCGCGAAAACACAACTGCAAATTGTATCCCAGTTATGAAGCAGTAAGGGAAGCGAAATAGAGGTGTTGTCTACCGCGTACGAGTATCACAGTTACTGAGAAAAGTGCAGAAGTGAAGTTTCAAAATCTGTTAGATCACACCTGTCAACGTATTTTACTAGTCCAAGAAGAAGTGATACAAAGTTTACATCCCGACGATGTGCGTGCATTAAGTTTAATTTGTAAATGGGAATGTGATGGGAGCTCGGGACACAGTGAGTACAAGCAAAGATTCAACAACGATTCTGATTCGGATGCAAATGTGTTCTTGACGTATTTTGTACCATTGCAACTTGTTTCTTCTGAACCGAAATCTCGGGACGAAATTGTTATATGGAAGAATCCGAGGCATTCATTTCCCAGGTTTTGTAGGCCAATCAGTCTGCAGTTTCTCCATGAAAACACTGAATGCATTGTAAGAGAAAAAAACTATTTCGAGCAGTAAATTGAATCACTTGTTCCACTGACTGTAACAATAAATGGGAATGAGATATCTGTTACATACAAAATGTTATTTACCATGATGAGCAATTTCCAATAAAATTACAAACATTTAATATGCATATTATAGACTACAAATTATATGTATTTTTTGTTATTTTAGCCTCTATAAGATGAACGGCCATTAACTAACTGATTTTAACATTAAATTCGTAATCAGCGACCTCGAAAACCCCTATAATGAAGTTTGTATGGCATAACATTGGTTTTTGTATTTTTGACCACGTTTTCGGGCAAATCTCCCACTGTGCGCCGGGGCAAACAGACCGCCTGGTCATGTGACCGCACCCCCAAAATAGTTGGGGAGGTGAAAGCCAGTCCCACACAAGGGACACGAGAAAATATTCCGGTGCCGAGGTCGCTGTGCATGACCCACTTTCTCTGCAGCCACCAATGGGCTACCAGCGGCCAGTGTTATCTTACACAGAATTTCTTTGGAAACCTTTTGCCAGAGTATTTTTTTTATAAAATTGGAAATAGAACAGTGCGAATTCTTGTGAAATAAGGGCATTTTTTGGTATTGGTTCATGCATTTATAATATCTCACTGTAGTGTTACAATATATTCAATATTTTACATGCAGCATTAAAACAGAATTGTTTGTCAACTAGTTTCCAAAATAACTCCTTTGTAAAGAGTATAACATGTAACATGTTTTTACAGTGTATCGAAGCTGTCTAAGTGAATGTACATCAATGCAGGCTAGCAATTAGCGCACGTTCCTAAAGGCAAATGTGAAAAGAAGTAGTCATATACCTTGCCTCTTACCAAGACGATGAAACGTGACGGACGTTGCCGTGTTCTTAGTGTAGTCTCAACTCCTAAGCCTCCGACCGTCACTGCCCCATTTTAGACTGTTACGCCCTAAGCGATGTAAAACCTTGTCGTACAATGTCACGTCTAGAGAAAAATCGAGCATACGAATCCCACCTCAAAAGTTTCTTCGGTGGGCAGTCACCACAAACCATCACTATGGAGAAAATAGGATATCTTATGAGTTTAAAACTGACATGACATTCAAAGAAAATGATATGAAGTACCGATCCGGTCATCCGGATTTCGGTTTTCAATGGATTCCGGTAATCACCCTAGGAAAATGCTGAGATGTTTCCTTGCCATATGAGGCACTCAGTGCCAAATGAACTTCAGTAACACATCAAATAACTGATACATAGGTTCATTTGGCACAGAACACCTCATAAGTAATGGTCAATTCCTTACACTAACACAGTGTTAGTTGTATGTGATCGTCTGTCTCTATGACCTCGCTGTCGGCGATGCACTAAAGTGCGCGGATATAAGAGTTGTTTGCTACATTTATACGAAATATCAGTTGTGATGGGCGTCGTGTATACGAAGTGGCACAGGCTAATATTGCATACTTAATCATGGTGTTATACGATAGCGCAAATACAATTTTTAACAAATTTGCTGGCTGGCCATGTCCATGCAGTACCTCTCTTTAGTAATACTGGAAAATACAAAAAAAAAACTTTATAGTTTGACTACACCACAACTAATGTACCACATTACCACATATGTTATTGAAAGATATCACATAATGCACAGCAATGACATTAAGTAGAAATGTTACTGCTCATTTGACTACGATGGACATTACGTAATAACTGCTAAGTCCAAAGTGACCATACATACCTGACAGGTACGACGCATTTGTGGGTGCTATTTTTAATCTAGTAATTACTAAACCGGCATGAATACCTAGTAAATTGCTGTACTTTGGCACTACTCCAAGTCAACTCTCACACATTACTATGCAAATCATAGCATCCAATCTACCATATATTCTCACCTTATACTTTTTTCGCTGGTGTAAAGAAGTTACGAGTACGTATTATGAAGTATCCTTGGAAATTTTGCTGCAAAAAATAAAGTTTCCACTTTCTTGAATTCCACCAGTATTTCAATAAAAACTTTATATTCTTTAAGGGACTCTTGGAATATTGCGACACATAACGTTGGACTAACAGATATGGAAAATTATCGGTTTACAACATGAGCAGTACTACCTACAACGCTACAACGTAATTATATGCAGATATAAACACATAAAATACTACCTGGTATTAAAGGATAGTTGTTCACGACACGGACGTAAAGGTAATAGGCCTACATACTGATCGTCATAATTTTTCAAATATTTCTCTATAACTCTCAATGCAGACTTGTATTGAATATTGTCGCACAGATAATAGATTATGGTTCTTAAAACGGGGCACTTTGTTCTGCTTGTGTCACAAGTTTGAGGTTTGAAGCCACACGAATAAATTAATCAAACACATTTACCAAGAAGAAATACGTCAGAAACTTTTTTCCAAGTAAGGAAAATCATAAAGTAAATTAATTAGTAGGTCGTTTTGGTTTATATTTTTAAAACACTTAATACTAATATCAGTATCACTCTATTAGCTAGACAAACGGTTTATGAACTAATAATGGTTGTATACTTAAATACGAATGTAACTAGAGTAACTTTAACTCTACCAATCGCACCTGATTTCATCAAATAAACATTTTTTTGCATAATCTTAATTTAAAATCCATAATTATAATCCGCCTTCAATCTATTTGCGTTGGTATTAATTCTGTGCGGAATAAAACCAAGAATGCACATATTCTACCCCAGAACGCGAACAAAAATATTTTCACCTACGAAGATTATTTACATAACCAACCGATGAAGCTTCGTTAACATTTTTAATTGAATAGAAAACTTTTCGCAGCAACAGCTTGCAAAGTTTTACTATAATATTCTACGGCGTTACAGTTATGGTTTCTTCAAAACAGTACCAATTAATCAAATAAGTTTTTTAACACACAGGATGGTCTATGGTGTTTTATTAGGTACTCCACAAAATATTCAAATACTTTTTTTAAGTGGTCAGCCAAACAGTGAGGAAAAATAGTGTTGGTTAATAACTATTCCAAAGACAATTTCTCACACACATTCATATAGTCATTGAAATTTTATGTAGATAATGTTTTTACAAAGTTCTCAAAGAGGCTTTTAACCATTTCTTTGCTGCCAAATATCGCTAGTTGTACGAATAAAAAAAACAGTTGAATAACCTCCATGTAATTAAACATAGCATGATATGATATGGTTTAAATAAGTAAAAACGCCGCAGAGAGCTATTTATTTAATTTGTAAAAACATTATTACTTCTAACAAATATATATAGAAACATGAGTCGAATAAAACTGGTTCGGACTCACCCAGCCACGCTGGGCTCTCGCTGGCGTCTCCGCCCGCACGAGCGAACACACATGCTCGCGAGTGTCCAGAACAACAGACCCTCTCTCAGCTAGCGGGCACACTGTGTACGTACCTGCGGACATCAGGAACACATCACCATTAACTACTACTGAAAACAATTGTTTGAGTCCGAACACTCTTTCAGGTGCCACACACAAACGTCAATGCAAAATGAATTACATCAACAAATATTTCAAAACAAACACTAATTTTAAAAATACGCTAATCTTAGAACCATAAAAAAAATATTCCACTACAAGCAATGCAAAGCATTATGTAAAAACAATTTCACACATATATATAACTAATAATGCAATTTTACTAATCCATTTAATTTTCGTAACAGTTAACAGTATTATAGCTATGTAGGGTTTTGGGAGTGGATTGGGTTGTCAGCTGTAATTTAGGATCGGAGACGCCACGGTCGCCATCTTTGCTGACCTTAACTCCTACCGCTATTTCGAGTGACCTTGAACCCGGCCGTGAAATGAATCCACGATTTTTGTTCTTCATTAGTTTGTCTCTAACCACGAATAAGAACGCGTGCAGCAGTATCGAGTGGCGAGCGGTTTCCAAAGAAAGCTGTTACACCCACTTCGGACTGGGCAGGCTGACGCAATCACCTCTGGCGTAGTTGAGTATAAGGCCTAGTACACATGGTGCGTTGTAACGCGCGTTAGAGCTCACTTTGAAGGCGGAAACATCACACATGTTGAAGTGTCTGATCTCGCGTTGAACCAACATCAATATGACCAGCCTCCTCCATGGTAGCATGTACATGCTTCACGAAAGAGCACGTTAAACTGAACAGTCCTACTAGCCACTTGGTGCGTTGAACGCACGTTAGAAGGGAAGATCTCAGGACGCGTGATAGACCCGACGTCAAGCGATAGCGTGCGTTAGCTTGTGTACGCTTTCATGCACACCTAGGTATTCCACTAACGTGCGTTAGCTCTAGCGCACAAACTCCCCACGCACACGCCACTAAATTGACAGGAATAATCGCCAACACGGCCAAACACAATTTACCAATCACAAGGGACGGGAAAAATTCGAACGAATTACAAGATGGACTCCACAGTCCTCCAAAAAGTCGCATGTGGTTCTGTCCTTCTATCGCGTGTTTGTTATGGGCTGTGATTTTTCACTACAAAACTCCGAACTCTCGCTGGATCGCAATATGGTATGCCCACGCCAGCAATTCATTCCTTGTAATTAGCGACCATCTGAAAGAGAAGCCAATGGCCGGGCCATTAGGACGCGTTAGTTTCCGCACAGAATGTCTGATCATGCGCCGACAGCAGACATGTACCTGTGAGAAACCAACAAATCTCGAAATACAAACAATGATACAGTGTTATAGCACACAGCTAGTAAAGAAATATTTTCAGTGTCCCTAGTGAGTGCTATTGGGGTAGTGCAACACGCATTAACAGTAAGCCAATTGCAGGTGCAATCGTTTGAATTTTGGAGTGTCGAGTAGTGAACTTCCGAATTATTTCGGTCTCAAACAATCAGTGTCCAGGGGCGGACTGGCCAGGTGGCAAACCCAAACTACGCGAGATCTTCCAGAACTTCCACGTCGCGAAGTGGCCAATCGGACGCGCAGTGAATCTACATCAAAGGGTCCACCACATCATTTCGAGTATATAAAAATTTTATTCTATGGTGTTGCCTTGCCGCTTGCTCGTCATTAGTTGTCGCAAGTCCAGTATCGCTGACTCTGCGGCAATGCCAGTCGCCAATGGCGTGCAGCAATTAGGGTTCATCAAAATCTGGAATCTGAGGTACGTCGACCGTCGACATATATCGCATGCAAGTTCGACGCATTACATCGAAAGTTTCAAAAATATCGACCTCGACATAGTTACATAGTTACGACCTATCGACCACAACTTTTGGGACTCCATAAGCCAACCCGGACAAGTCTGTATTACGCCAAGGTACAGTATGTTTAAGAAATATTATATCATTTTATTTATTTTTATACTACGACCTTTAATTTGAATAACAGCCGAATCACAATGCAGACTCAACACGTTAGTCTCGCGATGAAACGTCGGCGTGTTGTCGCCTCAGACAGTATCGACCCAGCGACCCATCGACCCATCGACGTGGCTCGACGCCGGCGGCAAGGAGACGCCGGAGGCTGGGCGAGGCGTCTCCCCGGACAGCGCAGCCAGCGCCGGCGCCGGCCCTGGGGCGGCGCGACCAGTCGGGCTCGCGGCATTGAGCGCGGTTGTAAAACTAAGGGCTAACTTGTAATCTTGTCGCCAGATAGCGAGGAACTTGTTCCATCGCCCGGCCTCCCCCCCCCCCCCTCCCGCACTACCAAAAAAACCTGCCTGGGTTTGTATTTCCGAACCATCCCGAGTGACATTTGCATTCAGCTCTGAGGATAATTTTATTCACGCGTATTCAAACTCAACTGGGACTTTTTATTCGAGGTGGAGCGTATTTCCAAACGCTGCGTCTGGTAAACCGGAAGGCTGGTAGTAAAGATGCACATCGTTTGAGCGTTTCTAATACCACTGTGTTGTGTGGCACCTTTTCTTGACAGCGCTGCGATACGCCGCGCGCACGCAGGGTTGCCAACACCGTCCCTCCAAGATCTTTGTTACAGTTTCATTGTGCTTGTTGTTTGGTGTGGACTGAGTACTTTTCGGTCCTCGGCGTATTCTTTAATGCTTTTCCTAAACAGACCCCACTCAGATATGTTGAGAAGTTCACAAATCACGTTGTTTTACCTGAAGCTCTGCACACAGTGTGCGCGCCCAGGTAGGCGGGGCCCTTAAAGGGGTGCCTCTCATTTCAGGTCATGATTTTATATTAATACTAGCTGCCCGACCCGGCTTCGCACGGCTATAGGTACTAATGGAAAAAAATTAAGCCACATCTCCCATTTATAGTAATGGTAAATAAAAAAAAATTCAGTGAAAATTTATTACAATGCTGTATAATGTACCGGAGAGAAAATGAATAGCACCGATGGTTACCCGACTCGTGCACGCAACGTACAACTGATGTACCCGTACTTCGCTACGGCAGTCTACAGGCAGATCACTCTTGCGCCGCTCATAATACATGCCCCTCGTTGTGGGTACGCCACTGCCGCGCGATGCCCGTTGCCATGGAGACGCAGAAGGCATGAACAATGCAAAATACTGTTCTCATGCAGACAAAGTACCCACTGTTGCCTGGTTTTAACCACCCATTAGATCTAATTTTCGGAAAATGTCATCCTGCGTAACATAAGGAACATTAGGGGCAGGCATATTTCGCGAAAAAATCTGCTCGGCGTCGGCGGTCCCTCTCCCACCCTCCCCCTACCCCTGCCCACTACCGCCACACCTCCCCCTCCCACTCCCGCCACACCTCCCCTTCCCACTACCACCACACCTCCCCCTCCACCCCCCAATTCCCACAACACCACCCCCTCCCACTCCCGCCACACCTCCCCTTCCCACTACCACCACACCTCCCCCTCCACCCCCCACTACCACCACACCTCCACTCATTCGCCCCATAATTACGTACGCAGCCCCAGTATGGGCAACTGCTGCGAAATCGCACTTAATAAAGCTACAACGAGTACAAAACAAATGTATTCGGGCAGTTACAGACGCCCCAGTGTATTGTGCTGTAGCAGCCTTGCATCGTGAAACGAAGTCGGAAACCTTACAAGACTTCTACATCAGAACTACACAAACTTTTTACGATAAATGCGCAAATAGTTTAAACCCACATATTTCTACATTAGGAAATTATGATCCAGACATTAATGAGAAATATAAACGCCCAAAATCTATCCTGTCACACCGCCCGCCGTAGACGCGGACGCGGCGGGACTGCTCTCTGATTGGCCGGCAGCCCGCGGACCAATCAGCGCGCCCCCTCCCCCTGCTCCGAGCGGGAGAACACGCGCGCGGAGCGTACGCACACAAGCTGGCAGCTCACGTACATTAAGTTAATATTAAGTTAAGTTAATATTAGGCCCCAATTATATATAAGCACACATCATCCCACTACACACTGCACAACACAAACTATCAGGCGAATCAAATAGTCGTGCTTTGGCCCAGCGGGGCCCTAATGGAATAAGTAAATTATCCTTCGAAGATTAATAGCGTAGATGCTAGGCTAGAGTCTTTCAATGACAGAAGGTGGCAATTTCTCTAACTGACCGACTGCCTTTTGCTGGCAACAGGTCGACCTGAAGCTATGTCACCATTCTGGAGTCTGGCTCGATGCCCTGCTCGCGACCGCAGCTCACACAGCGTAGTACTGCAGCTAGGACTTTTCAATGACAGATGGTGGCAATTTCTCTAACTGACCGACAGCCTTTTACTGGCGACAGGTCGACCTGAAGCTATGTCACCACTCTGGAGTCTAGTCCGACGCCACAGTTCGCGACCGCCCCACTTACACGATCATATTACACAGCCACAATGAGTGCTAACTGGCAGCACGACGGGAAACGGCATAAGCCGCCCCCAAAAAGACCAGACCTGACCAAACCAATGCGGACTAAAAGTCCAAGTGCCCCACCCCTTGCATAGTAGAACTTCTACCACGCCCCACTCTTCTTCCAGGACCATCCTTCTATTCCTGTAATCCACCTGCTTGTAATAATGCATGACCTTTGCATCCCGCATGTATGTGCCCAGGGTTTTCCCTCTGTCTATGGAGGTTTTACCTGGGCCCAACTTATCTAGTTTTAGTCTAGAATTAAGAGTGAGGGGAGTTAGTCATGGCGAAAACGTCTGCCATGGCTGGCCAATCCCCTCCTAGCACATGATGCACGTGACCTTTTCTGCATGGTTAAAAACCCGCATGTTTAGAGCGTATAGGGCTTTCCCTGAGACGCACTTAGAGTCTTCCCTACCTAGACCCCTCCCTTACACACTTAGTTTTAACTTAGGTTAGGAAAAAAAAAAAAACACACCTCCACCCCCCACTACCACCACACCTCCCCCTCCCACTACCACCACACCTCCCCCTCCCACTACCACTTGCAAAATTTCAACGGTGATGAGGACTGCACTAACAATGAAATAGCCGTTGCCATAGAGACGAATGAAGCATCAACAAAGCAACAGCCGTTGCCATGGTGATTTCCTACCAAAAACTGGAAATAAAAAAAAAATTTAGGGGTGGACTACCCCTAACATTTAGGGGGATGAAAAATAGATGTTGGCCGATTCTCATAGATACCGGATAAGCACAAAAAATTTCATCAAAATCGGTCAAGCCGTTTCGGAGGAGTATGGCAACGAAAACTGTGACACGAGAATTTTATATATAAGATTAATCACTGATCAACTTATAGACTTTTTCAATTGTTTAACTTTCACGAAATGAAAAATATATACAGCGCATGCTTTTTGCATAATTAGCTGCCAAAGTTACATTTTTAAAGTTTTGGGGTTGTACAAATAAGGAGAATTTAATTTATTGCACAACTGAAACTTTTTAGGTTTAACTGCAATGCCACTGGCTACTTCATGATATGGTTTGCATTTCTATCACAAAAACTCATTTCGTGTTTCTTGGCTGTCAAAATCGTAACAAATTTGAGAATTTTGAAATGCCAGGTAAAATTAATTAATACTTTCTAAAATAAATTCAAACCATTTCATGATGACCGTCAATATGTCATCACCAGCTTACTAAAGGCTGATAGTAGAGGAAGTTAAGCTTCATTTAGTGCTTTCCACCATATTTATTTAAATTATTATTTTTTACATAAAATTTAATTTTTTTGCACCGCCCACGGATCGAACCAAGGACAAATGTTGGTCGAATCAATCAGTAATTATTGCATACTTATTGAATGAATATTGGAATTTTTCTCGAAATAATTAAAAATTTCCAATATGGCACCCAAATTTCATGATTATGGACTCCGAAGTAATAAATTAATACTACTCTCTAGTGGACTAAAATTAAACTAGCATGGCGATATCGCTTTCTAGCAGACGAAAACAAGATGGTGGACATGACATCATACTGGCTGGCAATAAATATACCCTGGAATCAATCAGTGGTGGGAGGTCAGTCTGCCGGCGGCTTCCATAATGGAAGTATCGGTAACCATTTTTTTCCCTCACCTGGTTCGAACCGAGGACTCCATGGCGTAAGTGCGTATTTGAAATAATATTCTAAAAAAATATGATTAATACATCTTTTTATAAATTAAATTTTTTTTCCGAATTCCTTGTATAAAAATTACGGATTTTCAAGATGGCGGCCGTAACGATAATTGCAACAGTTACGTCATAATTAAAAATTGTGGTCGTAACGAAAAGTGCAACGATGACGACATACACATCCAAGATGGTGTGCGTAACGAAACAAGCGACACTTCTAGAATCCAAGATGGCAACCTTAACGAAATATGCAACAGTGTTTTTTAAATATTTTTATGTTAAAATTTTATTAATTAAGTTTTTTTAGAAATTATAACATTTTTCCCGAATTTAAAAAATGGATTTTGAAGATGGCAGGCGTAACGAAAATTCTAACAGTTACGTCATAATTTAAAATGGCTGCCATGTCATCCTAATTGTCAAGGTCATGACATCGGAGGTTAAGGCCATATTACCTGCCAGAAAGTCTAGTATATGCCCGGCTACAGTGTTCTAGGCGCGACTGTACTGTCCCTAACGCCTTCCCTCTTCCTCCTCCGACCCTTCTTACATCCAACACACACCCTTCCTGAGCCTGCCTTAAGTGATTCCCGGAACTGAGCTGAAAGCTGCAAAAGCGAAGACAGAGAAAATAGGACCGTTATCACATATTTGTTAGAGTCGTTAGCCTTGCATTGACGATTCCACCGCCAATTTCAACTGAATGACCATATTGCGCAGGACAGCCACCTTATATATCGTCCATCAAATTATCACTGTACGAAAATCAGATGATCAACATTAAAAATGTGGGTTATTTCCTAATTCTGAATGAAATTATTGAAAAAGGTAAAATATCACTTCTTTATGCCGAAGCGAATCGTGGTCAAGAGAGAGAAATACAGCAATAATAAGATGTACTTAGAGTTCTCCAGTCCAACAAGTATACAGTATTATTGTTCACTCACGAACTCGTGGCAAATTTTCACAAAAATTTGTTAAGATATGAAATAAATATTGTGCTGCGTAACTCCATCATGGACCTAAAGAAAAAAAAATGGGCAAAATGTTTAACACAATCAAATGTCACCCTGGATACCGTGTTGCAGCAACGATGAACAAGCATAAAGAAATTGAAATTTTAAAAATACAAACAATTTTTGTTTGCGGTAAACTGCCTTAGTTGTCATACTTTTCAGAAAATATTTATTATTCTGAAAATTTATGTAAAAGCTGTTTTTGGAGAAGCATTAAGGGGAAAAAACCGTCTGTAATAAAAACTTGACCGCGAGAAAGAGATGCTAAGGAAAGAGGTCTAATTTTTAACATAGTCCACGTAAAACTTTAACATACCGCATTTTGTTGCCAGCCCAGAAAACTGATTAAATGCGACGGTGATTCAGAAAAAATTAGAAACATAAGCTTTCTTGTAAAAGTGTATATTTGAGCATTTAATCATGAAAATTTTCAGTTAGATATATTTACAACAAAAAAAAAGGCTCCCTTGATTTTTTTAGATGGTTAAACATATCTTGATGTTACTGCGAGCCAAAAATAACATAAAAACCCATTGTTAAATTGTTTTCATACGAATAAATACTTTAGGGCAAACAGTATAAAATACACGTTTCAGTACAAATAAGATTCTTAAGTTTTTGAATATTTCAGGATGCGCAAGATTTTCAGTTTGCGAGAGCACACAAACTCAAAGTAATTGGTACATTACAATACAGTACATTATACATTTATTGGGAACTAGATGCCAAAACAATTTTTTTGTAGACAAGCAATCTTTCGTACACTTCAAACTTATTTTTGAGATTTCCATTTCGCGAAACCACATAACAGTTCTTTTCTAGTATCATATTTATGTTGAATCATTTAAACCTGAATTATATGCATTCTATTGAAGTGTGTTCAAATTTAAAATGTTTAGCTAGTACTATTACAAAAAAAATCCTTAGGAACTAGCTTTTAAACACGTTTTTGAAAAGCAAACAATCATTTTCAGTGTACGCGCATTAAAATTTATAATTTTTGAAATACTTTCCAGCTTAAATTGTATGTCATCGTAAGCAGTTTATTGATAGATGCCTAAACAACTAAGATTCCAACACTTACAAAAACCCTTTTCTGCAAATTCAGCAAAAAAAAAATAGTTAACTTAAATGTTTACTACCTGCTCAAATCGTCCCATTGTGGAAATGTTTGGGTGCTCGTAGACTTCTCTCATTTCTTTCATAAAATGTTCTATGTCTACGATTCTGTTTCCTGCTAATGTAGGGGCACACGAAGGAACGTTTTCAACTAATAAATCTGGAAGACTTTCTTCATCAGATATGGACAATCTACCGTTGTCTTCCTTATTTAGTATAACGACGCACGAGATTTGCTTTCCGAAGAAGACGTATTGCCACTGCTTGATAACCGTTCAACTACAGACATATTTTGTATTTCTTCCACATTGTTTCTGCGAAAAAAAAGAATAGTTTTTACATAAAATGTTCTATGTGTGACACAGAAGTTTATCTATAAAATATACTTTAAAATTAACAGCACAGGCACATGAAATCAGGTCAACGAAAAACACCGAATGGGATAAACAAATAATGGTAGGCGGATAATATTAGTGACATTATGCCACACTGAATAAGATAGACAAAAAAGGAAATAATGATTTTAAAAATGTGTTTGAAATATTATTATTAGATTTAAGGCTGTCTTATACGTATTACTTTTGAGAGAAAAAAATATTAGGTTGTGAAAATTTGGGTGTAGTTTTTTGGAGACGTTTTGAAAAAAAAGCACTTGGTAATATGCCTTGACACTAAGAAATATTCACAGCACGAACTTGATGCTATAGTATTTTTATACTTCTAAATAGTCTGTTAATTGATTAATAATTTTATTCATGATATGATTGAGTGAAAAAATAATTTTAAAATGATTAATTTACATTTGCTGTTAAAAGCTATTAAAAAGATGACCTACACCTGCTTGATTGTAACTCTCAGCTAGAAAAATTATGTCGAGATTATTGGTATGTACCTACAACTAACCCGATTTTGAGGTGACATCGTGAACAGAATAACAGCTACAGTAACAGATGGTAGTACAACAATAATGGAAATTGTTTCAACAACGTTTTTAAAATACTGTAACGATCTGCTGCTTTTTCGATTGGATTGGGCAATTAGCTACTTATGACACAGATTAGATGGTTGAAGACTAATACATACACCCACTGTAAGCATTGGCGTAGCTAAAACAGTGTTAGAAAAGCTGGCTATACATTTGGAAGTACATGACTCATGGAAATAAAAAAAACTTAATAAGGAGAGAGGAAGACAGATGTATGTGGGGTCTGATAACCACCTAACTAGCGAATTTCGTTGACAGGTCTCAGCAAAGTTTGTGGCCTCGAGATTCAACACACACAGGTTTGCTAAATACATTTAGATTTTTATTTCAGTTAAAACACTTCAATCTATTTTAAAAGTCTCCGAATTTGTTTCGTCAGTATTAATAGGAACGTAGTGTCACACACAATATACATAAAATAATAAAAAAAAAAATTGGAAATTCGTTAATTATATGTTAGAATCCAAGAAACAGAAAGAAAATTTCCCGCGAAGTGTAAAACCATTTATATCCATGTTGTTAGCAGAAGTTATATCAAGTTGTTTCAGCTGACGTTTACATAAACTTGTTTCAACTGTTTACGTTATCTAGCTGCATTGCTTATGGGAGGGGCTTACTTATTATGTCCACAAGAAAACTAAATCTGGCCGGTATTCGAACGCACTACCTCTTGCATTATAAGCTGGCATTCTACCGACTACACAATGTTAGCCAGCTTCAAAATGATTATAAAATTGCATTTATTAAATATAAAACTCTACATACATAACTACAATAAACAACAAAGTAAAACCAACTAAAAGTTTATTCAAACCGTATGGGGAAATAAGCTCTCAGCTCTAAGTTTGAAACAACACAGTGCAATACTCAAATTGCAATAATATGCGTTTAGTTTTACATTTTAAAATCCAATTCGCATTGGGAAAGACATTAACTTTAACATAGTATTTCAAATTCTTTCTTCGACAAAACTCAAGGACATAAAATATAAATGTATTACATCAAATATTAAACTATATTGTTTCACGTAAAATTAAATAGGTATTATTGTATTTCGATTAAACTCAGCTTATTAATATATTTTTGCTTACCCCTTTTCCTCATTATCAATATTGCTTACTTTTATTTTTTCCCTCCATATCTCGTTCGCAACTTTCGCGTATTTGTTTCGTTTCTATGGACGAGAAGCCCGGGGTTTGCCCGGGATTTGTATATCTATTAATACTTTGGTATGAAAAAAAACCTCGAAGAGCAAATTTAATACATAAAATAAAAATTGCATTTATTTCCACAAACTTCACTTCACATTACTTCTTCCTACTAATGCTCACTCTGTCCCTTGAACCTTGACAAGTAGCCCAGGAAACAAAGGTTTCAACCTGTGAAAAATTTGTCCAAAGCTGAATTTTTGCACAGTGGTAAAGTCGACTATGCTTAATAACATACCGAAAGTTTACCGCTGTAGACCTTGTGCGTATCACTGAAAATTTGCAGTTAAGTCCTAGATGACAGCGACTTGCAGCAGTTCTTTAAAATGCTTCCCATTTACGCACTTTTTACCGTAGACTCTCGATAGCTATATGAATAATAATCTTAAAGCACTACTACTCACATTTATAATGAATAAAGTTCTGAGTGTAAATATTAAAGGTAAGAAAAAAATGTTTAATTAATGAAATAAGTTTTTTTACATCAGTCAAGGCAATAAAAAGACAATTCACTTAAAAATAAAGGGTCTTACGCAAATATTTATTAAACAAAAGTTGTTGTATAGTTCTTAAGCTTTACATGGACATATCTTTCAAAAGTCTAGCTTAATTTATAGGATCACTAGAGACTCCCGAGCTTATCAATGTCGTCTACGCACTGCGACAGAGCCACAGCCGCAAGCGCTGTGGCCACTCTCACTCCCACGAAATCGAAGATTTTTAATCTTTGTAAAATTTGCTCATAACTGAAATTTAAAACAGTGGTAACATTCACGTTTTCTAGCAACATTTGAAATGTTTACCTCCGCAAACCTTGCGCGGAACACCGAAAACGAGAAGTTAAGTCCTAAATAATACTTTATTTACCACTCAACAATATGGCACTATAACGTAATTACTATAGTATACCTTCAGAATAGCAAACCAAAACTTACTCAAAACATTATTCTCAATGATTAAATTTAAAAACCTTTCACTACGTTTGACTAAATATGCTATTTATTCAATAATATTAGAAGAGAGGTGTTATGAAGAAAAAAAAAGGCACAAATGGAAATACGTATTACAAAAACACGAAGAGCCCGATGTGAAAACATTAAATAAAAGTAGTAAGTTCTTAAATTTTAAATTAGTTTATTTGTTGAGAGCCTGGTACAATGTGTCTGACCGCTAAAGCGATCCGAGCCGCGTAGTGTATACTACTGCGAGGTTGCCGAAGTAGGCTCGGGTCGGGACGAATTTCGCTGTAAAGAAACAAAGGTTTTTAATACATGGAAAATTATCCCAAAGAAGAAACTTTGTACAGTTGTAGAATGAACGTTTCTTAGAAACATGCTAAAAGTTTACCGATGCAAACCTTGTGCGTCACACCAAAAACGAGCAGTCAAGCCCAAAATGACAATTTTTGCAACAATCCACAATAATGGATATTGCAAATTAAGTTTATGGAGTAGACTGACAGTATGAAACCCAAAATAATCTAGACACATTGCCCTATCTGAGGATAGTTATAAATAGTACAAAGTTTAAAAATCTTTCTATAAAATAGACAGTTTAAATCATTAACGATAACGAATTCACTTTCATTCAATTTTAAGGAAATATAAACACATTTTATATAAACTCAAAGAGCCAAACATGGAAATCGCTTAAAGTAAACGTTGTTGCATATTTATTCATCTTTAAATTAGTTTTTTGTTGAGAGCCTGGTACAATGTGTCTGACCGCTAAAGCGATCCGAGCCGCGTAGTGTATACTACTACGAGGTTGCCGAAGTAGGCTCGGGTCGGGACGAATTTCGCTGTAAAGAAACAAAGGTTTTTAATACATGGAAAATTATCCCAAAGAAGAAACTTTGTACAGTTGTAGAATGAACGTTTCTTAGTAACATGCCAAAAGTTTACCGATGCAAACCTTGTGCGTCACACCAAAAACGAGCAGTTAAGCCCAAAATGACAATTTTTTGCAACGATCCACAATAATGGATATTATAAATGTAGTTTATGGATTAGACTGACAGTATGGAACCCAAAATAATCTAGAAACATTGCCCTATCTGAGGATGGTGATAAAAAGTACAAAGTTTAAACATCTTTCTATAAAATAGACAATTTAAATCATTAAAGTTAACGAATTCACTTTCATTAAATTTTAAGGAAATATAAATACATTTTACATAAACTTAAAGAGCCAAAAATGGAAATCGCTTAGAGTGAACGTTGTTGCATATTTATTCATCTTTAAATTGGTGTATTTTTTAAGTGTCTCATACAATTAGTCTGACCGCTGAAGCGATCCGAGCCGAGTAGTGTATACTAAGCGAGGTTGTCGAAGTAGGCTCGGGTCGGGACGAATTTCGCTGTAAAGAAACAAAGGTTTTTAATACATGGAAAATTATCCCAAAGAAGAAACTTTGTACAGTTGTAGAATGAACGTTTCTTAGTAACATGCCAAAAGTTTACCGATGCAAACCTTGTGCGTCACACCAAAAACGAGCAGTTAAGCCCAAAAAGACAATTTTTTGCAACGATCCACAATAATGGATATTAGAAATGCAGTTTATGGAGAACGCTGGCAGTATGGAACCCAAAATAATCTAGAAACATTGCCAGTAGTATATAATAGGGGCTCCGAGATCAGGATGCAGGATGTGGATTGTGATTGTCGGTCCGCCATATTGGATTCTGACGTCACGGCGGCCATCTTGGACGAGCGTAACGGGACACAACGTAATGGGACATAACGTAACGGGACAAGTATATCACGGCGGCCATCTTGGATCCGCCATTCTGATGACGTCATTGTGTTCTCGAACATTCCGGCGATGTGTTTTATGCCATATTGGATGATGAAATCACCGTTGCAATTTTCGTTACGGTCGCCATCTTTAACTTTTTTATTTATTATCCGATTTTAATGAAATTTTTTTTAAAAAATTATAAAAAAATTAAATAATAAATTTTTTAATAAAATATTAAAAAAAAACAAGCATTTACGACACGGAGTTCGGAGTCCTCGGTTCGAACCCGATGAGTGCAAAAAAAAATTAAAATGGCGGCCGATCCTTCCCTCACAGTGGACGCAGGCAGACTGACCGCCACCACTTTTTTCAAAGCATATATATCGTCACCTAGTATGACGTCATGTCCGCCATCTTGTCTTCGATGCTGGAAGCCATCATCATCATTGTTTCGTCGGCGAGAGTGCGCTGACGCCATGTTAGTTTAATTCTTATCTGCTAGAGTGCAGTAATCATTTATTACTGTGACACCCGCCATCTTGAAATTTGGCCGCCATCTTGGAAATCCGTAATTATTTAGCTAGAAATTCGGGAAAAGTTCCAAAAATTTATTAAATAAATCACTCATTAATTTACATATTGATTCGACCGATTGCCTGTCCTCGGTTCGATACTTGATCGATTCAATAATGTTTAATTTTATGTAAAAAATAATAATTTCAATAAACCATGTTCAACATTCTTAAAGAGACTCTAAATCCTCTACTACCATCATCCTATCAGACATAAAGACCACCATATTGGAAATCCGTAATTTTAATGCTAGAGATTCGGGAAAAAGCTCAAAATTAATTAAATAAATTTGTAATCTATATAATGATTGATTAGATCGACTAAGGTCCTTGGTTCGATCCCTGGCCGATACAAAACAACTTTAATATTTTAAAAAAGTACCACTAAAGTGGCAGGTTTTAGAAAATAAAAAACACCGCAAGTTCTTTTAAAAAACTTTTATTACATACATACTACACTACTACAAGTACAAAAAAAATATACAGACAAATTACTAAAGTCTTGTGGATTTCTCGACGTCTGCATCAGCCACCCACGAATTAAAGCGAGTTGGAAAGCCCCACCACTTGACGTAGGACAGTCCATTTCTTCGTTTTATAATCTTCTCCACCAAGTACGTATCGGGATACAACGTAGGCTGAATCTCTTCGGCATAGAAGCCGCCATGGATAGGTTTGTGGTCCAAATCTTCGAAGTAGTAGGTCCTAGGCTCTGATTCACAAACATGTGTCACACGGAAAAGTTCAGGACTCCAGTTCGCAGTGAAACCTTTCTCGAAGATACCTTTCTGCTTGGAGATTCGCACAATGTAACCGAAGTTAGCTTTACGCTTTCGTGGATCTTTCTTCTTCGTGTTGGAAAACACTGTTTGAAGCAGGCGATTGTCCGTTACGTCCTTTGGATTCATTTTCGTGGTAGAATGCACCGTGGAATTATACTCGCTTATTAGTTTCGGCAAGATGTCAAGCCACTTGTAATTTCCGTTAGCCGTGAACTGCCGCCACATCTTGGAACGCAAAGTTCTGTTAAACCTTTCGACAATGGAGGCTTTGACGTTACTAAATGTAGAGTACTGTTTGATGCCACACTTCTTCATCAAAGCCTTGAAGGTTGCATTGTAGAATTCTTTCCCGAGGTCCGTTTGCAGGTGCGACGGTACACGTCCATCACGCAAAATATTGTTCATGGCCTTGGCTACTTCAGTTGCAGTCTTTGATTTTACAGGTCTCGCCCAAGCGAACTTGCTATAAACATCGATGACTGTCAACATGTACTTGAAACCTTTATTCAATCGGCAATACGGTATCATCTCAACAAGGTCCGCCTGGAATAAATCATCAACTCCACGAACTATGGCTTTGCGACGAAGTTATTTCCATCTAGCAGGAGCATGAAGTTCGCGAGCGATTCCAGTTCGACTCATTGTATGTAGCCGGCTTCCCTCAGTTCCTCAAGTATGGAGACTATTTCGTTGATGTGCGAATAGTTTCCTACACTAAGCGAAGCATGTAGAATTCTAAGGCGATCAACTAATTCATTGGGGTCGTCCCAATAAACATAGTTAAATATCTGACCACTTTCTAGCTTTTTTAAACCTTCACCATGTATTGTTAGTTCACTGAAGAGATTAGCGAGAATGTCGATTTTTTCATGATCTTCGTCTTTATATACACCACTATCTGGATCGTTATCGCGAAAATGTGCATTGGTTAGCTCTAGCAGTTTTTTGTACTCTTGTAAGTCTTTATGAGAAAATCCTTTAGGCTCCCTGCGAAACAGCAATTCGTACAGACCCAGAGTCCCGCGCGTTTTGAACTCTGCTACGCGCACAATATTTCCTGGTAGAAAGTCTATTTCTTTAGCACCGAGTAACCACTTATTATGTTTTCTGTACACTCCGTAGGTCGTGTCATTATTCCGGCTCGTAAACGATATCAGGTATGGTAGGACCATTGCATTAACTTGATGTCCCTTTTTCGGTATTTTCTTTTTGTGCATGGACTCTGTACTTGTTAAGTCCTCTTCTTCTCGATCCGGTTCATACTTTCTCTTCTTTACAGTTGGCATTTCATCTTCAACTTCTGTCTTCACAATGATGGCTGGATCTTCCTTGTTTTTAAGTTCGTCGAGGCGACTAGTGATTGGTTTAAATATCTCCTCATTTTCCATCTCACGTGCAAGTCTGGTTCGTCTAGCAAGTAAATATTTTTCACGAACAGACTGTATAGCTCGATGAAGGTCACTGGCCAGGTCCGACATTGTACTGGCTGGAAACTTATTGCAAGACCTCCTTTTATACTTTTTTATTCGTTCGCAGAAACTTCTTTCTTGTGTTTGGCCAAATATGAATTTGTTGTCAAGTGAGATAGTGATGCTTTCAGACTACTTTGAAAAGTCCTCAGATCGTCACGTCTTTGTGCATTCGATACTTCGATCATGTCGTCCTTGACTATAACTAGGAAACCGTGTTCTTCTTTCCAACACAAGGAGCACATGTCTTTGAATTCCTGGAATGTCATGTCGGTGTTTACGTGATCATCATAAGCGTGGCGTAAATTAAGTTCGTCCATGCGAAAAAGTACTATGACATTTGCGTTGTCTCGTAGGAGATGTTTTGGTTTTCTACTGTACGTCTGACACAGGTAAACGCAGTCTACCTTGGCGTGTCTGCCCATGGAAAAGTACTCTTGTATTATGCCTTGTTTCTCTCACATTACATCGTCGAAAACAAACATGGAATTGGCTTTTGTTTCGCTTGGAGGTACAACATCGGTATTATCGCTAAACGGAAAATACTCCAGACCATCCACCGAGCATAGAACAGTTGCTAGGCGCTGGTACTTTGGCTGTTGCAACGACTTGGAATACAAGTAAACGTTCTCGAACCGAAGACCATTTGGTTCCTCCAGTAAACTCAGCAGAACGAACGTTTTGCCGCAGTTGGACGGACCCGCCATTATGCATTGTACGGTAGACGGTAATTATATACCATGTCGTGATTCACGCGCACTAAATACATTGTCTTGCGTAATGCGTACGGGCAAACACACGTCTTGCTTGACGACCTGCATTGTACTAAAGTAATTGTATAAAATCAAACACATTTATACTTTCTGGTCAGTTGTGCGTAATGACTCGAAGAGGTAAGAACAAAAAACACATCGGTGCAGGACTCGTGGACTCGCTGATAAACAATCTACCATTCGTGCTACACATTCCCGGCTACAGATTCTGCGGCCCCGGCACTAAACTAGCGAAAAGGTTAGCTCGCGGTGACGTGGGCATTAATTCTCTCGACGAAAAGTGCAAGCAGCACGATATCGCATATTCATTAAGCAAGGACCTGGAATCCAGACACCGGGCCGACGAGATATTGGCACAGGAAGCCGAAGATATAAGCAAATCGTCGAACGCGGGACTAGGAGAGAAAATCGCAGCGTGGGGCGTATCTAAAATCATGAAGGCAAAGACGAAATTAGGACTGGGTGCTCGTCGAGCCAGCTCCATTAAGTCAAAGACTAACTCACGCAAGACCAACAGGAAGACTGGTGCAGGCGTGCAAAAAGCCAAGCAAAAATTACAGACTCTCGACAAGAAGATTATAGGATTTCTTCCTTTGCTTTTGCCTGCATTGGGTGCTCTCGGCGGCCTCATCGGTGCAACGAGCGGTATAGTGCGGGCAGTCAACACTTCGAAGAATGAACACAAGCAGTTAAAAGAAGCACAGCGACACAACGCCAACATGGAAGCCATTGCCATCGGTAAAAAAAACAGCGCAGGACTCTACTTGCAACCTCACAAGACAGGTCGTGGCATGAAAAAGAAACGAATGGAAAAATCCTAAGTTCCCTACCGAAACGACCGCTCACCAACGTAGATTCAATAAAGTACGCACGCAAACTGAAAATATCAAATTTCCGAGGCGTGTTTATGCGAGACACATTGCCCAGCAAGCCAAAAACGCACGAACGTGCCATAATTAATTTAGACACGTCGGCGGGTCGAGGCACACACTGGGTGGCCTATGTAAAGACTGGAAACATGGCCGAGTACTACGAGAGTTTCGGTAATTTGAGACCTCTGCCAGAACTGCGACAGTACCTGGGCCGGTCCACTACGTTGTTTTACAATTACGAAACGGAACAGAGGCCTAATCAAACAAACTGCGGACACTTGTGTCTTCGCTTTTTAACAAACAAAAATTAGCTGACAGATAAAAATTGCTACTTAAAGGTTGTGCAGTGACGATAATTTATTAGTCATGTCGATAACACTTACCTTGACAGGTCACGCATCTGAGCTGCGGGCGGTTCATTTCCCGCCTCTGGGTTTAGACGGAGAATGGTGTATCGGATTCGTAGATTTTCAAACGTATAATGCCATACCTAATATCGACGAGGAAAACTGCAAGATCTGCTTCCTGAAAAGAGATGGGTCCGCTCATGAAATACAGTTACCTGTTGGCTCTTACGAAATTGACGACATTGCAAATTACACCAGGGATATGTTACCACAGGATGTAGACTTTCAACTGCGTGGAAATCCAAACACTCAAAACAGTATTCTAACAGGCAGTGAAAATGTCGACTTTACGAAACCTGGCACCATAGGTACCATGCTCGGATTCAAATCAAAGGTTTATGATACAGGAAGAACGTACGAATCTACGCGCGCAGTAAACATTTTACCTGTGAATGTCATAAGAATAAACTGTAATTTGGCAAGTGGAACGTACCTCAACGGAAGACTAAGCAACATGCTGCACGAGTTTTCGCCGATGGTCCCGCCAGGATATAAACTGGTCGAAGTACCGCAAAGTATCATTTACGTTCCAGTCGTCGTGAAGTGCGCACACGAAGTCGTCGTCAGAATCATTGACCAGCGAGGACGATTGGTGAATTTTCAAGACGAAGAAATTACATTACGTCTGCACGATGGGCATAAAGTTCGTAACACCGAACAGTTATAAAAGAAATCGTATTGTCGTGAATAAGAACAGTTCTCTACCAGACATCGGTGCATTAACACCTGACAGCATAAAGTATCTTCTCAGTATTGGAAAAGTTCCGAGTAAATATGGAAGACGAAATCCTCAACGTGGAAGATCCGGTCATTTTTGATGACAGCATTACGAAAATGGAATTGCACGAGTACCAGCCTTTCCTGCTCGGACAATACGCACTACCATCGGAAGTACGCATTGGAGTACAGCACCAAGATATTTGTACTTTACCTTCGCAGTCATTTCTACGTATAAGAGGCACGCTGACAAAAGCGGATTGTACGCACCCGACAACGACATCAATATCCTGCAATGGTATTCTTCACCTAATTGAGCGCATTACTTATGTACTCAATGGCGTCGAGGTAGACCAGACGAGAGATGTAGGCATAACAGCTGCTATGAAAAATTACCTTTCGCTCACTCCAAATAAACTGTCTGCTGCAAAGATGGCCGGTTGGGCTCTCGAGGATGAATATAAGCTTCCGGTTTATGCCGAAGGGAAGTTCGAAGTTTGTGTTCCTCTGTCCATGCTTCTTGGATTCGCTGAGGACTACAAGCATATAGTCATTAATTCGAAACAAGAGCTCGTACTGCTTCTAGCCAACACGCACATTAATGCAATTGTCGCCGCTGCAGAAAACCCTCAAGATGTCTCGCTAACACTACAGTCTATCGAGTGGATGCTGCCCCACATCTAAGTGAGCACCGTTGAACGAGTCAAGATGTTGAAGAACATAGAAAATGGCAAGAACTTCGATGTGCCATTCCGATCCTGGAGCCTGGAAACTTATCCTGGCTTGCCTCATAGTCAGCGTATCAATTGGATAGTAAAGTCCAGCTTCGCTACGGAAAAACCAAGATACATCATCGTCGGGCTTTAGACCGGAAGACAACTCAATGCAGGAGTAAGTCACTCCGTATTCGATAACTGTCAAATACGCAATGTAAAAATATTTTTAAACAGCGAAAGTTATCCGTACTTTGACATGAACATGGATTTTGAAAGTGGAAGATTTCTTCTAGCATATCTAATGTATGCCAAGTTTCAGCAAGCTTACTACGGGCGGATACAGTCACCGATACTGAGTCCCGACAGTTTCAAGAACAAGGCACCGTTAATGGTGTTTGACGTTTCCAAACAGGATGATCGTATAAATTCAAACATCATCGACTGTAGGATCGAGATAACGACTAGCGGAAATATTCCACCAAACACCTATGCTTTTTGTCTGATACTTCACGATCGGCTTGCTTCGTACAATTGTCGAGACAAACTTGTGAAAATTCTGACATAAATACTGTTTCGTTTTCGATAATAATTTAATTACGACCGAGCATTGCTGGCGACAAGATGTACTGCAACCTGCAAGGTTTCCAGAGTCAAAATGGATTCGTGCTCAAGGAAATTAGCGTCACCTCCGGAGACAAGACTCGAACCCGCAGCTTCCGACCTCCGTATCCGTGGAAACTACTAGACGAAAAAAGTAAACGGTCGAATGAATGGCTATGTAAATATTATCACGGACTAGAGTGGGACGAAGGAAAAATTCCGTACCACCAAGTGAAAAACACTATTGAAGATTTACTAGTTCAAAACGAAATAATCTAGGTTGCCGGGCCTGAACAGAAGAAATGGCTGAGCAAGTTGTGTGATGCGTCAGTTGTAATTGTAGACCTACAGACCGACTACGGCTGTCCTTCCCTGCCAAGCTTAGTGCAATATACGACGTGCAGCCACGTGACAAGTTTGAACGTGTCTGTGCCTGTACAAACTCGCAGTTAATGCAGAAATGGCCCACACAGTGTTAGTAGGAGCCTGCATATATAAATGACGTACCTACGTACGTGCCTTCAGTTGACGTTCGACCTGCAAGAAGATGTTTACGTTTCATCCTGCTAACGTGTACGTGAGCGCAAGACCTAGCTTCAGCAGTGTCGAGTACAGCTACTGGGATTCCGGGTATCTACGTACATATACAGAAACCTGTGATGGAGGCGCTCAGCATTGGCGGTTTGCGCACTTTCCTATGTCCTACGAACCGACTCAGCAGCTGGTAGGTTGCTGCGAACCTGGAAACTGTGCCGTCTATCACATGAGACCACACACAATCCTTCCTGCTAGCATCGCTGAGGTAGTCGCCTCGTCTGCACGTGCAACACCAAACATGGACGTGTTGCAACCTGTTGCGACCTGTGATGCTTCTACGCAGACGTCCAAACGGTGTGCGTCTCGTCGTCGCAGTTCAGGCAGTGAATCTGTCCCAACTAGCACTGAGTCTAAGCCCAGGCGTAGATGTGGTCACAGAGGTCACCGACCATGTCTTGTCGGAATTGTCGACATCGCAGAAGATGACCAGCTGGAAACCTGTGTTCCTGATCGCGTGACCGGCGAACCAGTTGGAACTGGAGTCAACGAACCAGTTGGAACCGGAGTCGACGAGTCAGTTTGTGCGGCATTAAAGACTTTGCTTGTGAAAATACTTGATTCCTTAACCTAATATGTATTTGTGTACTCTTTATAAATAAATGTGTAAACCTTGAACTCGTGTGTTTTTTATTTCTACAATTTTTAGGTACCTAATAAAAAAATTTTAAATACAGACAATATTTTGACTCATGTAGTATACCAGTAGACCACAGGTATATAAGCGAGGTTCAGACGACTGGACCCGCAGTTCACCTCTGGCCGCGGTGCAGTACGGACGTGCTCTCTCCATTAAGTTTCGCGAGATTTAGTTATGTCGACCGGAATAGAATGTAAACCGACAGCAGCGGGGACCTCGATGGCAGCAACGATGATGGAGTCGGAGATCCCGATACCATTTGCAGAGGAGACCACGGCAGCGGAGAGCTCAATGGCTGAGGTGTCGACAGCTGTGGAGATCCCGATACCTGCTGCAGAGGAGACAACGATACGTGCTGTTCCACCATCAGCTGACGTTTCATCATCTGCATTCCAGACATCAATTAATGAAGAGCGTACATCGCATCAATGCAAATATTGTGGTGCATCAATAACCTGCAGTAGGTCTCTGACAATCTCTCGAGAGACATATAAGTGCGACAAATGCGATAAGGTTTTTTCGCATTGTAACAGTCTGGACAGTCACAAGATTATGTGCATAGGAAACGAATCAAGTGATAGTATGCTTCCATACCATCAGACATCATCATTTATTGCCTTACCTGAGGCGATAGTCAACAAAAGAGCAGTAGTCAATTGCCAAAACTTTAAGGATCAGTTTTGTTTTGAATGGAGTATTTTGGAAAGATTTGTCGAGAGAAGTCATCAAAACCGTGTTGATAAGAGGTATTATGCTTTGGAGAATACGTACAACTTCGATGGACTGTGCTATCCGCCACCATTAAATCAGATAAAAGTTTTTGAGAAAAATAACCCTGAAGTCTCAGTTAATGTGTATGCGCTAAATGAGGATAATAAGGTGTGTCCGATTCGGGTAACCAAACAAGAAAGAAAAAATCATTTCGATTTGTTGCTTGTGACAAATGAAAGCGGTTCTGCACACTACTGCTACATCAAAAACTTCTCCCGACTTGTGAGACCCCAGGTTACAAAACATCAACATAAGATTTATATGTGTAAGATGTGCTTTAAGTATTTCGCTAATCGACCTCGAAAATCAGGACTCACAGCTATACAGTGTCTTGAACAGCACAAGATTAAATGCGGAAATAAATCTTAACCAAGACTTTAGTAATTTGTCTGTGTATTTTTTTTGTACTTGTAGTAGTGTAGTATGTATGTAATAAAAGTTTTTTAAAAGAACTTGCGGTGTTTTTTATTTTCTAAAACCTGCCACTTTAGTGGTACTTTTTTAAAATATTAAAGTTGTTTTGTATCGGCCAGAGATCGAACCAAGGACCTTAGTCGATCTAATTAATCATTATATAGATTACAAATTTATTTAATGAATTTTGAGCCTTTTCCCGAATCTCTAGCATTAAAATTACGGATTTCCAATATGGTGGTCTTTATGTCTGATAGGATGATGGTAGTAGAGGATTTAGAGTCTCTTTAAGAATGTTGAACATGGTTTATTGAAATTATTATTTTTTACATAAAATTAAACATTATTGAATCGATCAAGTATCGAACCGAGGACAGGCAATCGGTCCAATCAATATGTAAATTAATGAGTGATTTATTTAATGAATTTTGGAACTTTTCCCGAATTTCTAGCTAAATAATTACGGATTTCCAAGATGGCAGCCAAATTTCAAGATGGCGGGTGTCACAGTAATAAATGATTACTGCACTCTAGCAGATAAGAATTAAACTAACATGGCATCAGCGCACTCTCGCCGACGATACAATGATGATGATGGCTTCCAGCATCGAAGACAAGATGGCGGACATGACATCATACTAGGTGACGAAATATATGATTTGAAAAAAAGTGGTGGGGGTCAGTCTGCCTGCGTCCACTGTGAGGGAAGGATCGGCCGCCATTTTAATTTTTTTGCACTCATTGGGTTCGAACCGAGGACTCCGAACTCCGTGTCGTAAATGCTTGTTTTTTTTTAATATTTTATAAAAAAAATTATTATTTAATTTTTTTATAATTTTTAAAAAAAATTTCTTTAAAATCGGATAATAAATAAAAAAGTTAAAGATGGCGACCGTAACGAAAATTGCAACGGTGACGTCATCATCCAATATGGCGGAAAACACACCGCCGGAATGTTCGAGAACACAATGACGTCATCCAAAATGGCGGATCCAAGATGGCCGCCATGATATACTTGTCCTGTTACGTAATGTCCCATTACATTGTGTCCCGTTACGCTGTGTCCCGTTACGCTCGTCCAAGATGGCCGCCGTGACGTCAGAATCCAATATGGCGGACCGACCATCACAATCCACATCCTGCATCCTGATCTCGGAGCCCCTATTATATACTACTATTGCCCTATCTGAGGATAGTAATAAAAAGTACACAGTTTTAACATCTTTATATAAAATAGACATTTTAAATCATTAAAATTAACGAATTCACTTTCATTCAATATTAAGGAAATATAAATACATCTTACATAAACTTAAAGAGCCAAACATGGAAATTACTTAAAGAAAACGTTGTTGCATATTTATTCATCTTTAAATTGGTATATTTTTTAAGTGTCTCATACAATTAGTCTGACCGCTGAAGCGATCCGAGCCGCTTAGTGTATACTACTGCGAGGTTGTCGAAGTAAGCTCGGGTCGGGACGAATTTCGCTGTAAAGAAAGTACATAATTTTATTTGCATCGTCAGTAACATGGTAATATACACTTATAATTTGGTGGCCCACACTGAGGTGATATGGTATACAATACCAGTTCGCAAAATCTGCTTTAGGGTCTAGGATTCAAACTGAGTATTTGTCAAGAACGAAAGGGGGAAATATACCAGAGTTTCGATGCCGTGGTGAGTCACGACCTACAATCTGTAAACAGCTCCAGGAAGGGATTAGTACTGTCCCCCCCCCCCCTTTCCAGGCACCAAGGCAGCTACCTGACAGCTTGCCTCCCTTCCTTCCCCCCTCGCCCAGCTAGCCTTCGCTCATCTGAGATATTTGCCCCTGCACAAATTATTTCAATAAAACAAATATAATATTATAGCTTTCCTATTACAGATAGAGACATGCGGTCTGAAACGTTTTTGATCTAAATAATTTGCAGAATATGCCTTAATATTCAATTTATATATAAAACTGGCAGCCTGTTTACAATAGAGTATTGAAAAATGAACAAGTCATTTAAAAACTATGTGAAAATGTTATTAAAAAAGTGTGTATTAACGCAAGTGTATACCTGCATTATCTGCATTTTGGCTTTTATTTCACCTTTTTATCTTATTTAGTGCCTACATAAAATGTAATTTAGTTAACATTGATTTTCCTATACTAGGAAGATGCCAGCGCCCGACCATCCAACAGCCTTAACTGTTAGGATTTCTGGTACGAACACCCTCTCACAGGTAGGGTCATAAAATACGGTCAAACTCTTGCAAAAACATTCACCACTGCTCTTTGCCACTAGCAATCCAACGACGTCAGCTAGGCGCAGCACTCAAATACATTAACTTATTAAAAAAGACTGAATAGGTAATGCTACCTATACGTTTTACAACACAACTCGTGTTTTATTTATTTTCTGGAAAAGAAAACCTATTATTATAGGAATTATGTTGTAAAAGTGAAAAAAACCTCAGAGTACATTTACGATGTATCGTTTTATTCAATTTTTATGTAGTAAACTGATTTTAAAGAAGTAAATATATAATTTTTCATTTTGTCGAATACAGGCTACATGATAATTTTGCATTGTTCTGATCGAAAATAAAACGATGTATCAGCAATACAAAAAAAATTATTTTTAATAATAAAATTTTTGAAACAGAATAAATCCATGCAGATATAAAACCAGAGGACCTCTAGAGTTTTTCATTTACAAGTTCCAAGCAGAAATCGTTTATTGTTAATTTTATTTATCAAAAACCATTCATATAAGAAAAAAATGCATATCTCATTACATGTAACATAAATACACCCTCTCATATGAATTAGCTATGTTTTAAGTAATCCCTAAATAAGACCAAGTTGAATGAGTGTCGCAGTACGCAGTGTGTCGCAATGCCGCGCCGGAACGGCGGTGGCCGTGAGAGATCAGTACGGCCGCAGTACACTGCAACGCTCGGGCCGCTTTAATGAGCCAACTAATTACGTTAGACTCTTTATAAATATACTGTCTTAAAGCTAAAGGTATAACCAAAAACATTTATTTGGACATTTTTCGTATTGGACTCTTCAATTTGGTGTAAAAAGTATTTTTATCTGGGTGGCAAAGATAAAAAAAAATGTCATTAATTAATCGCTTAATATAATATCTTTAATATTAACAATTTATGCTTTTTACAACATTAATGGCTGTATTAGAGTCTCAAGATTATTTTGGTAATTTTATGGACAGTCTAAATTAAAAACTGTACAAATGGGTAGCATTTTAATGGACAGATGTAAGTCGCTGTCATCTAGGACTTAAATGCAAATTTTCGGTGATACGCACAAGGTCTACAGCGGTAAACTTTCGGTATGTTATTAAGCATAGTCAAATCTACAACTGTGCAAAAATTCAGCTTTGGACAAATTTTTCACAGGTTTGTGCCTTTTTAAGTCTTGGTTTCCTGGACTAAAGTGTTTATTTTGTGTGACTAATCTTCAAGGTCAGACAGAAGCCTACTTCTCCCCAAGGGGGGAGGGGAGATAATTCTGCGCGGCCTAACAGCAAGGGGTGCCAGTGGGGTGCGTACATCATAGGCACAACTAATGTACAGTCCAAGAGAAGAGTGTTGTAGGCAACTGACATATAACAAAAACAGTGTGGCAAAATTGGATATTTTTTGGGTGTAGCAAATAACTTAAAAAATTAAAACTGATTTCATTTTACAGATTAAGTTTCAAACTAGCAATACACAAAATCTGAACTTTTTCCATTGACAGATTAATGGTGGTTTTTATATAAATAATAATGTCTAATTTAAGCGACTCTAAAGATTACAGCAAACATTCGGCAATTGATTTATCGCTTTCATAATAAACTATTTTGTTGGGAATTTTGTACAGATCACATCAAATACAATTCTTTAGGGAAAAAATTGATAGTTAATAAAAAAAATTAGTACACAAAAGCCCTTAATTATCAACTTTGAAGTGAACTATTTTGAAAATTATGCTACTTAAACAAAAAAACAACTACAATTTTAAAGTGTCCATGCATAACTCTTTTACATGGAAAAATAAAAAAATCTGTGAAATATGGCCTTAAGGGAGGCCTTTAGTTATAGATTCTTAAGTCTCATTACGGACTTTTCAAGCCTTTGGCATTTTGAGGACTAAAACGGAAAATTCTCCCTTAAAACGGTAATTTTTCCCTCGAAGTAGAATTTTTTTTTATTTTTTAAATTTTAATATATTTCAACAGATTTTTTCCTTAAAAAAAACTGAAAAATTTGGGCAAATTTGGGAAAATTTGAGGTCATTTTTGGCCAATTTTGGCACATTTTGAAGGTCAAGATCAAAGGTCAGTGTCATCCTAGATAGCCTCCGTGATGTCACAATCCATGATGGCGGTCGGCACCTAGCACCACAGCCTGAAGCCTGGCGCAGGACATACATTTATACACTACTTGTGCGTGAAAAAAACATTCATCACTTAAAAATGTTGGAGGAGTTTTGTGATTTAATAAACTTTATTAAGTATCTTTCGACGTTTTGAAACTACCAGCTATTCTTTGAATTTTTGTGACATCATTTTTTGTAATGAACGTAAATCTCTTAAATTATGTAGTATGTGAATAAAAAACACTTTAGAACACGAATTACAGCTATTTGCAATTCATGGATATAGTCTGGAATACAACAATAATCTTATTTTTCAAATTAATAAACACTGTCGAAAAACAAGCAAGAGGGTACAAGAATTTGATCCTGTTGGTGTTTGTAGCTACAGCAGTCCCCCGTCTATCGCAGATAACGCAGCAACTGGACTCCAGCAGATGCAATGACCAAATAGCCTTCCCCTCCAACCCTTCCATTTAACCAACCCCTTGCTTCTTACCCTTCCCCGCAAGAAACTCAATTTCGCTCCGCCCATCCACTAGGTGCAGCACGTGGCCAGCAGCCCAGCGCGCTAACAGTGGCGAGGCGTGAGGTTTACATGAGGGGAAGCAACAACTCCGTTCCCTGCAAAACATGACCGGGAGGGGGGGGGGGGGTCGGGGGCCCTCCCCCGGGAAAATATGGATTTCAAGGTACAAAAGGGTGCTATTTAAAGGGGCCCGCCTACCTGGCCACACAGACGGTGCGCAGAGCTTCAGGAAAAACAACGCGATTTCAATACTACTCAAGATATCCTAGTGAGGTATGTTTACGAAAAGCATTTAAGAGTTTGCTGAGGCCCGAAAAGTACTTTTAATTTTGGATCATGTTTTTAAACTGTATTTCTAGAAGAGTTAAAATGGCTAAAACGCATGTTTTCAGAGTAATGTTTAGGCGTAAAACAACCAGTACAGATTATTAAAAGCACTTCAGGGACTTCCATTACACCTTTATCTTCATTTCTCCGCCATATAATGTTGCGGTCACCGCTAAAATTTCACGGTTATCCTGTGACGACGAGAAGACTGCGCGCCAATTCAGAGACTTGCGCTTAGAGGCGACACCGCGCTAGAAATACCATCGAGCGTCGCGCTTATCATCCCGCCTCACTAACACACATACACCCCTGACAAGGCGGGCCCCTTAAGTAGTTTTCTTAACAGAACATTGACTATTTCACAGGTAGAAAAATTGACATTTTTTTTTAATTATAAATTATTTTTGAAAAATAATATTTGACTTACATTATTCTGATAATAAAATACCTACTCTACATTATTTATATATTAAGATGGAGTGTAGTATCATCGATATCTGGTACAAAATATATAAACAGATAACACATGGCAAAGTAAGTACTTAAAATAAAGAGAAGAACCTCATAAAAATGTACTTCTTACCTTAAATTTTATTCTTCAGCTCAATTCTGCGGTTTTTAGTTGCGAAGATATCGATCACATCATCATTGAAAGTTGATCCACGACGTAGTTTCTGCAGCAGTTTTTTTCAATGCTGAGTAGTGCAAGGGCAGACAATCTTTCCTGACGCTGGATGTTCCGCAAGTAGTCTTTAATTCGCTTCAAAGCTGAGAATGATCTCTCAGCTAAAGCACTTGTAGCTGGCATTGTCAAGATAAGCTTTGAAAGTTTTAGTGTTTCTGGAAATACGTCACTTAGTTAGGATGCTACCAAATACAATTGGAAATCTGACACAGTACATTTGTGCATGTCACTGTCCGTGAATAAAACGTACAACTCACTTCTTTAGCTTGGTAAATCAAAGAATTTCCCGTAGTTTTTCTTCAGAGATACAAAAGCTTCTTCTGGAAAGTTTTGTGCATGCTGAAGGAAAAGTTTGCTATCCAACAAGCTTACGAATTTTAGCTTGGGTACTTCTGAAAATCTTATATTTACATGCACAATAATGGCATCCACAATTTGAAAAAAAACTTTTTTATCCTCACCTGAGGAAAAATCTACACGCGCGCGTTTTGCTGTTGGAAGAGTATTTTCACACTCTGAGCAAATATTTCCCCACACTCGGTCAAAATCATTTCTTAAATCGTTTAGAATGGTTTTAAAGTTTTCAATCTTCTCTATACAGAAATTTATGTCACTGATTTTTGCATGAAGTATTTGGAAAATTGAATCAGAATGCGGGAAAATGTACGAAAATATGACAAGAAAGAAATTAAAATCGGAATCTTTCAAATGTGATAAAAGACCACGGGCAGAACATAATGTTTCGAAATCCCACTTGTCAGCATTTTCTATCATAGCTCTTAGAAGATCTGATATATTTTCATTGTGTTCGTACACAGTTTCTACAAGCTTACTATTGTAATTCCAGCGAGTTGGAACAAGCGCGGGAAACATCTTTTTCACCTCTGCATCTAGAGCCTGCATCCTCTTCGTTGATTTAAAAAAAAAAAAAAACTGCCAAACGCTGTTAGAGAGGTGAAAAATACCTTGCACTGTTTGATGTAATTTACAGACTGTGAAAAAACAAGATTTAACGTGTGGGCGTAAGAGTGAACAAAAATAGCTTGATCACAGACTGCTCTAAGTTTTGTTTGCAGTCCACCATGCTCTCCAGCCATCACTGCAGCTCCATCATATGTCTGCGCTACTAAATTATCGACACATTTAAGTCTTCTAAAATTTGTATGGCATGTTGGTAAAGTCCATTAGCTGTTCTATCATCACTGACATCCAAGAACTTTAAAAATCTTTCCTCAACATCCCCATTTCTTGTAACATAGTGTAGCACTGAGGAAAATTGTGATTTGACTGCTATGTCGGTTGTCTAATCCAAAATCAGTGCCACAAAAGGTGACAGTAGTATATAATAGGGCATCCGAGATCAGGATTCAGGCGGTGGATTGGGATTGTCGGTCAGCCATCTTGGATTTGTGACGTCACGGTGGCAAAAATTCCTCAAAATTCCTCAAAAATGACTCAAAATGACTCAAAAATCCCCGTTTTAAGAAAAAATTTCCCGTTTTCGAGGGAAAAATTCCCGTTTCGAAGGAAAATTTCCTGTTTTTAATCCGTAAAAATCCCAGCGACTAGAAAGTCCTAAAAGTGGCTTAAGCATCCTTAACTCAAGCCTCAGTTAAACCGCTATCAGGACTTGACCTTGAAACCGACCGCCATATTAGAGCCGCCATTTATATCCGCCATTTCGGATGACGTCATTTCGTTTTCTCGAACATTCTGGCATTGTTTTATCCGCCATTTTGAATTATGACGTCACCGTTGCAATTTCCGTTACGGTCGCCACCTTTAACTTTTTTATTTATTATCCGATTTTAATGAAAAAAAAATTTAAAATTTATAAAAAAATTTAAATAATAAAATTTTAATAAATTATTTATAAAAAACAAACATTTAAGACACGGAGTTCGGAGTCCTCGGTTCGAACCCGGTGAAAGTAAAAAAATAAAATATGGCGTCCGATCCAACCCTCACAGTGGCTGCTGGCAGACTGACTCCCACCACTTTTTTTCAAAGCATATATATCGCCAGTGAGCATGACGTCATGTCCGCCATCTTGTCTTCGATGCTGGAAGCCATCATCATTGTATCGTCGGCGAGAGTGCGCTGACACCATGTTAGTTTAATTCTTATCCGCTAGAGTGCAGTAATCATTTATTACTGTGACACCCGCCATCTTGAAATTTTGGACGCCTTCTTCAAAATCCGTAATTATTTAGCTAGGAATTCGGGAAAAATTCCAAAATTCATTAAATAAATCACTCATCATTTTACAGATTGATACGATCGATTCCTGTCCTCGGTTCGATACCCGATCGATGCAATAATGTTTAATTTTATGTAAAAAGAAATAATAATTTCAATAAACCATGTTAAACATTCGTAAAGAGACTTTAAATCCTCTACTACCATCATCCTATCAGACATCAAGACCACCATATTGGAAATTCGTAATTTTAATGCTAGAGATTCGGGAAAAAGTTAAAAATTCATTAAATAAATTTCCAATCAATATACTGATTGATTAGGTCGACTAAGGTCCTTGGTTCGATCCCTGGCCGATACAAAAAAAATTAAATATTACATCAATTTAACATAATAGTAACAGGTTCGAGGAATTAAACACCGCAAATTCTTTTACAAACATAATATTTATTACATACTTTCTATTCTACTACAGGATCACTTACGAAAGCTAGCAAATTTATAATCAATCATTTAGTTCCGCATCGGTGTGAAATGACTAATTCTTAGCTCCAATCGGTTTATACTAGACAGAGTCCAACCAGAACCTTTACTGACATAGTTCTCCTCTTCTTGACAGAGTTTCCAGACACCATGTTTAACAGTTTGCTTCACATCGTTAGAACTGTAAATTATTGCAGCCGATGTCTTGAATGCATACTTTTTCACTTTGTCATCGTACGGATATGGCTTTCCATATAGACAGTCCAACCACAAGTTATATTATAATGGACCATTTGTTGCTACGTCATCAGTAACCTGATTGATTATGTCCTGTCTGATATCATCAAGAAAAGTACAAATGTCCTTCGACTCACCGAACGTATTTAGATAATAGTAGTCCTTCAATGTTCCACGAAACGCAATCTGCGCCAAGTAGAAGCCATTATCGTTTACTTGTAATGCTCCGAACACAGTCTTAGGTTTAGGTCCATGTTCAGACGTCATAGCAATCGGTTGCTGCGCATCTGTTTTTTTTATTGTACGCTCACGAGCCTTCAATCTAAAGCGAGGAGTCGAAATGTCTGCAGGTAGTTCAGCAGTAGGCACACGGACTTCACCTTTACATATTTTCGCATGTCGTCGCAAACTATCAATTCGAGTAAACCATTCATGACAAACCATCACATCGAAACTTTATACGAGAAGGATTCTTTTTGCATTTGCTCCGCTCATGTCTTCGTGCATCATGGGAAAATGTAAACGACATATCACAGTAGCTGCAAGGATACCGTGCTGATGTAGACGAACCTTTCAGACCCGATCCAGATATGGACGTTGCAACAGTAGTACCATTTCCAGGCATACTTTTATGAACATCGATGCATCGCAATTGCACCGAAACCTTTACTTTCTGCCACACAGCAGGACCTTAACATGTCTTCATGTGCGTTTTCATATTATCTTTTCTGGCAAACTGCTTATGACATTTCTCACAAACAAACATTTTACGATATAGGTTCTTGGCACATTCTCTCTTCTCATGCCGTCGAGCATTGCTGCTGTTTGAGAAAATCTTGTCACAGTAACAGCACCGATGTCCGTTAGTTGTTGTCGATTCGGCATCCATTGAAGTCTCCATCGAGGGCGTAACGAAGTTCGTCGAGTTTTCCTGCACAGCCAGCACTACAGGAATAAAAGTCTCTTCTGCTGGTTTTATCGCGTCTGATGAAGTCTCCTCCAGTGTTGTCGTCGTCGTTGCCAACGGAATCTGCTCCTTCTCCGTCGTAGCTGTCGTCAAGGTTCCCGTAGACGATGGTACAACCTCCATCGAGATCGACGTTAAAGTCGGTAAAGATGCCATCGAGTTCGCAAGAACAGGTAATTACGTGATTAATGCACCAGAAGAAACAAACTAGGTGATCCGTACACCGTCGTCCTCAGTTACAAACTGAGCGACCTGCTGTCTAGGACTCGCTTATATACATGCACCGAATGAAATAATACGCTAGTCAAATCAAGTACAATTTATTATAATACTAGAGTCAAATCAACATTAAAAATAGAAGCACCATCAATAAAAAGGCAGCACATTTGGAAGCACCGTCAACGAAAAGGCAGCACATTTGGAAGCACCGACAACGAAAAGGCAGCACATTTGGAAGCACCATCAACGAAAAGGCAGCACATTTGGAAGCACCGACAACGAATAAGGAAGAACATTTTGGAAGCACCATAAAAAAAGAAGCACATTTTGGAAGCACCGACAACGAAAAGGCAGCACATTTGGAAGCACCGACAACGAAAAGGCAGAACATTTGGAAGCACCGACAACGAAAAGGCAGCACATTTGGAAGCACCGACAATGAAAAGACAGCACATTTGGAAGCACCGACAACGAAACGGCAGCACATTTTGGAAGCACCGACAACGAAAAGGCAGCACATTTGGAAGCACCGACAACGAAAAGGCAGCACATTTGGAAGCACCGACAACGAAAAGGCAGCACATTTGGAAGCACGGACAACGAAAAGGCAGCACATTTGGAAGCACCAACAGCGAAAAGGCAGCACATTTGGAAGCACCGACAGCGAAAAGGCAGCACATTTGAAGGCACTGACAACGAAAAGGCAGCACCATCAACGAAAATGCAGCACATTTGTCATTGACTCCAATATTCATTGGCTCCAATATTCATTGGCTCCAATATTCATTGGTTCCAATATTCATTGGCTCCATTAATTTGCTCGCTCCAATATTACATTGGCTCCAATATTCATCGGCTCCAATATTCATGGGCTCCAATATTCATGGGCTCCAATATTCATTGGCTCCATCAGTCATTGAACCAACAGTCTTTTGGTTCCAAAAGTCTTTTGGCTCAAAATATATTTGGCTAAAATTCTTCGAGTCTAAGAGACTATGAGACCACATGGCTACGAGTCTTAAATGATCTAGCTGGTTACGAGTTATACATGGCTTGCGAGACTACAGAGCTACGAAGCTTCTAGTACACAAGTTTACGTGACTGCGAGGATACAGGACTACAAGTCTGCATGAGTACTTGACTACGAAGCTACTCGTCTACAAGGCTCCAGTTGCCGCATCTGCCTTCGACGGAATTTTTTTCTTTTGTTCCAACTGCTCCATCAGCATCATGTTATAAGATTACAAGGTTGCTTGCTTACGTAACTTCAAGTCTACGAGGCTCCAATGCATCATGACTACGAGACTACGAGCCATGAGGTTACGAGTCTATGTGATTGCGAGTCTTCAAGGTTACGTGATTGCGAGGCTATAGGACTACGAAGCTTCCAGAACGCTTGGTTATGAGACTGCGAAGCTACAATTCAACGAGGTCCCAAGACATCATATATACACAACTACGAGCCATGAGGTTACGAGACTACGTGACTGCGAATCTTCAAGTTTACGAGACTGCGATGCTACAGAGCTACGAAGCCTCTAGAAATCGAGTTTACGTGACTGCGAGGATAGAGGTCTACAAGTCTGCATGAGTTCTTGACTACGAAGCTACTCGCCTACAAGGCTCCAATTGCCGCATCCGTCTTCGTCGGAATTTTCTCTTTTGCTACATCTGCACCATCAGCATTATGTTATAAGATTACAAGGCTACTTGCTTACGTAGCTTCAAGTCTACGAGACTCCAATGCATAATAACTACGAGACTACGAGCAATGAGGTTACGAGACTATGCGATTGCAAGTCTTCAAGGTTACGTGATCGCGAGGCTATAGGACTATGAAGCTTCCAGAACGCATGGTTACGAGACTGCATGACTAATTGACCGCGTGGCTACGAAACTTCATGTCTCTAACTGACTACAATAGCACTATTCAGTGGTGAGAGTTAATTTATCTCATGCAAAGGTACTTGCTGCAAGTAGTTCCGCTTTTCAAAATCAGATAACGTCACGTGTTGCTTGCAGGTAAATAATATTTATTTCTTTAATGCGGGATGCGGGATGCTCACTATCGAATGCATAATAAGGATGGCTTCGATAGTCTCCAAGGAGAAAAAAGTTCCTCCTTTCTGCTAGTGCTTCTCAGATTTCTCACGGTCCGACATCTTGGATTGCGACGTCACGGTGGTCATCTTGGATGAGTGTGACCTTGCACTTTGACCGAAACCGCAGGAATGACCGCAAGCACACGGATTAACCATCAAAATATTAACAAGAATAATCAGGAGCACACGGAGAAAACCACCATAATATTGACAAAAATAATCAGAAGCACACGGAGAAAAACGACACAAGTTTTCTTTGATATCATAAAATTTAAGGAAAAAAATATTTAAAAATAAAAATAAATTAATAAAAAATTAAAAATAAAATAAAAAAATACATAAATATATTCTGCTAGCTTGTGAACTTCTCATTGTTGAACACAGATAGAGTTCTAGTACAAGCCAGAATTTTATGTATTTTTTTATTTTATTTTTAATTTTTTATTAATTTATTTTTATTTTTAAATATTTTTTTTCCTGAAATTTTATGATATCAAAGAAAACTTGTGTCGTTTTTCTCCGTGTGCTTCTGATTATTTTTGTCAATATTATGGTGGTTTTCTCCGTGTGCTCCTGATTATTCTTGTTAATATTTTGATGGTTAATCCGTGTGCTTGAAATTATTCTTGCGGTTTCGGTCAAAGTTCAAGGTCACACTCATCCAAAATGACCGCCGTGACGTCGCAATCCAAGATGTAGGACCGTGAGGACCGTGAGAAATCTGAGAAGCACTAGCAGGAAGGAGGAACTTTTTTCTCCTTGGAGACTATCGAAGCCATCCTTATTATGCGTTCGATAGTTAGCATCCCGCATCCCGCATAAAAGAAATAAATATTATTTACCTGCAAGCAACACGTAACGTTATCAGGTGCATGTCGCCAGCCCCCCCACCTCCGCCGATCAGGATTAAATTTTGTCAGTGGTTTGTGCTCAGTTTGTGCTAGTTTGTGCCGCAAATTTTAGAGTTTGTGCTAGTCTGGTTAATGAGATATTAATTAATTAAAGTGGGGGCCTAGCATGTCGCCAGCCCCCCCCCCCCCCCACCTCCGCCGATCAGGATTAAATTTTGTCAGTGGTTTGTGCTCAGTTTGTGCTAGTTTGTGCCGCAAATTTTAGAGTTTGTGCTAGTCTGGTTAATGAGATATTAATTAATTAAAGTGGGGGCCTAGCATGTCGCCAGCCCCCCCACCTCCGCCGATCAGGATTAAATTTTGTCAGTGGTTTGTGCTCAGTTTGTGCTAGTTTGTGCCGCAAATTTTAGAGTTTGTGCTAGTCTGGTTAATGAGATATTAATTAATTTAAAGTGGGGGCCTAGCATGTCGCCACACCCCCCCCCCCCTCCAACCATCTCAATTAAATTATGACCGTGGTTTGTGCTAGTTTGTGCCGCAAATATTAGAGTTTGTGCTAGTCTGGTTAATGAGATATTAATTAATTAAAGTTGGCGACATGATAGCACCCCCACCTCCCCGATCGCGATTTATTTTTGTCAGTGGTTTGTTCTCAGTTTGTGCTAGTTTGTGCCGCAAATTTTAGAATCTGTGCTAGTCTTGTTAATGAGCTATTAATAAATTAAAGTGGGGGGCTAGCAAGTCGCTAGCGCCCCCCCCCCCCCCCACCACGGCCGATCACGATCCTTGTAGACTCGTAGCCTTGTAGCCTCATAGTCTCTTAGACTCGTAGTATTCTAGCCAAATATCATTGGAGCTGTTGAAGCAAAAGGATGTTGAAGCCAATGACTGTTGGAACCAATGACTTTTGGAGCCAAAAGACTGTTGGAGTCGATGACTGATGGAGCCAATGACTATTGGAGCCAATGATTTATGTAACTAAAAACTGATGGATTCATAGACTGTTGCAGACATTATATCCTAACTTATCATTGACGATTGCATCCTAGCGAGTTGAATAAACGAGAGAATGGACCTCCTTTTCGTTAAATGAACTTTCGTTTTGTAGAATTTCCGTCCAAACGTGCTTCGTTTCCATTAAATGCTTGTCCTGCGCGAACGATGCGTAGTCATTGTGTGTACATTGCATATATCGCGTACATTGCGTGTACTTTGCGTACATTGCGTGTACTTTGCGTGTATTGTGCGTCATTTGCGAGAACATTACGTTTTCGTTCCGTTTACTTTGTGTACTATTTATTCATTTCGTTTCTTGTGTGTACTGTGTATTCATTACATTCATTGCGCGTAAATTGCTTGTATTGCGTGTACATTGCGTACATTGCGTGTTGGAGCTTTGTAGCTTTGGAGCTGTTGGAACACTTGAAGCTGATGGTCAATTGGAGCATAGGAGCCAAATGTAGATGGATCTGATGGTGTGAATTGTAGCTGTTGGAGCCAGATGAATATGATGGCACGAATTGAAGCTCTTGGAGCCTAGCGTATATTAGTGAGATCGAATTAATGAGACGAGAACGTATCACTCTGCATCTAATTTTTTCGAACATATGTGATTCTTTTTTAAATGATGTTTTTACACTAGTATTATAGTAATGGTTCTTGATTTGACTAGCGTATTATTCTATCGGGTGCATGTATAAAGAAAGTCATTGACAGCAGACCGCTCAGTTTGTTACTGTCGTCGACGGTGTAAGGATCACCTAGTTTGTTTCTTCTGGTGAATAAGTCGCGTAATTACCTGTTCTTGTGAACACAATGTCATCTTTACCGTCTTTAACGTCGAACTCGATGGAGGTTGTACAAACGACTACGGGAACCCTGACGTCAGCGTCGACGAAGAAGGAGCAGATCCTGTTGGCAACGACGATGTCAACATTGGAGGAGACTTCAACAGTCGCGGTACCACCAGAAGAAGAGACTTTAATGACTACAGAGCTGGCTGCACAGGAAACCTCGATGAACGACGTTTCGCCCTCGATGGAGACTTCAATGGCTGTTATTCGACATCAACTAACGAACATCGGTGCCGTTACTGCGACAAGATTTTCTCAAACAACAGCAATGCTCGACGACACGAGAAGAGAGAATGTGCTAAGAACCTTTATCGAAAAATGTTTGGCTGTGAGAAATGTCGCAAGCAATTTAAAAGAAATGCCAATTTGCAACAACACTTGAAGACATGCAAAGGACCTTTTGCGCGGCAGAACGTAAAGGTTTGTATACAACAGCGAATGATTGATGTGCATAAGAGTATGCCTGGAAATGGTACATCTGCAGCAACGTCAGTATCTGGATCGAGTCTGAAAGGCTCGTCTTCATCACCGCGGTATCCTTGCAGCTACTGCGATATGACGTTTGCATTTGCTCATGACGTACGGAGACATGAGAGGAGTAAATGTACGAATAATCCTTCTCGCATGAAGTTTCGATGTGATGACTGTCATGAATGGTTTACTCGAATTGATAATTTGCGTCGACATGCAAAAAAATGTAAAGGTGAAGTCTGTGCGCCTACTGCTGAACTACCTGCAGAAATTACGACTCCTTGCTTTAGATTGGAGACTCGAAAGCGTACAAGCAAAAAAACAGATGTGCAGCAACCGATTGCTATGGCATCTGGACATGGAACTAAACTTAAGACTGTGATCGGTGCTCGACAGGTGAATGATAATGGCTTCTACTTGGCGCAGTCTGCATTTCGTGGAACATTGAAAGACTACTATTATCTAAATACGATTAGTGAGTCGAAAGACATCTGTAATTTTCTTGATGATATCAGACAGAACATAATTAATCAGCTTACTGATGATGTAGCAACAAACGGACCTTTGAAATATTTCTTGTGTTTGGACTGTATATATGGAAAGCCTTATCCGTTCGATGACAAAGTGAAGAAGTGTGCATTCAAGACATCGGCTGCAGTAATTTACAGTTCTAACGATGTGAAGCAAAATGTTAAACCCGGTATCCAGAAACTCTGTCAAGAAGAGGAGGACTATGTTAGTAAAGGTTCTGGTTGATCTCTGTCTAGTATAAACCGATTGGAGCTAAGAATTAGTCATTTCGCGCCTATGCAGGGCTAAATGAATATAATATTGCTGGCTTTCGCAAGTGATCCTGTAGTATAATATAAATTATGTAATAAATATTATGTTTGTAAAAGTACTTGCGGTGTTTTATTTCTCGAACCTGTCACTTTTCTGGTATTTAAATTAAATTTATTTTTAGCTTCGTTCAGAGATCGAACCAAGTATCGATTTAATATGTAAAGTAATGTGTGATTTTTTTGATGAATTTTGGAATCTTTCCCGAATTTCTAGGTCAATAAATACAAACATCCAAGATGGTGGTCGTAATGGCTTATAGGATGATGGTTGATTTGGAAACTATGCTTCTTTTAGGACTTTGATCATTATTTATTGAAATTGATATTTTTTACATGAAATTAACATTTTTTGCATCGCCCAGGGATCGAACCAAGGACGGGAATCGATGGAATCAATCAGTACAATTATTGTCAATTTATTTGATGAATTTGGGATTTTTTTCCCGAATCACTAGCATTCAAATTACGGATTTTCAAGATGGCGGACATGACATCATACTACCTGATGATATATATGCTATGAAAAAAAGAGGTGGGGTCAGTCTGTCTGCATCCACCATGAGGGAAGGATCAGTCGCCATTTTTGTTACCCTCACCGGGTTAGAACCGAGGAATCCTATCTCCATGCTGTAAAGGTATGTTTTATAAATATGTTTTATCAAAATTTTATTAATTGAATTTTTTTATAATTTTTAACATTTTTTTCATTAAAATCGGATAATAAATGAAGATTTTCAAGATGGTGGCCGTAACAGAAATTGCAACGGTGACGTCATAATCCAAGATGACATAATCCATGATGATGTCAGAGGCTTATCGGAGGCTGTCGATATGGATGCTTAAGGCTCAATATGGACGAGGTGTTCTTTCTAAGGCAAAATGTCTTTTGAGGTTTTTCGAAATCTTATTTTAAGAATTTACAAATTTTTTTAGATTTTTTGGTGAATTTGTTTTCATAAAAATGGAAATTTTTGCGAATTTTGAAGAATTTTGGGTAAATTTGGAAAATTTTGAAGGTCAAATTCAAAGTCAAGGTCAACGGTCAAGGTCACACTCATCCAAGATGGCCGCCGTGATGTCAGAATCCTAGATAGCGGTCGGCATCACAGGCACCACACCCAGGACCCAGTGCCCGGACCGGTCAACCTATACTACTAATGGGACACAAACATAGCATTTTTAACCTGGACAAGATAGGACAGTCAGACTCCCCTTAAGTTAGATTCATAATAACATATGACATTGGCGTACAGCCAATCAGATGGCTACGTAACTTTTTTCTGTACATGCCGTTGCCTTGTTTATTCTGTTACCACATTCCCAGAACGTTCTTTTTCGGGAAAATAAGATTTTTTAACATTCAGTTTAAAAAATAACTAGCCATGCAGTGAGTTTGCCTTTGTTTCTACAGTTCATTTCGCACTTATGTTTAGATTGCTAATTATAAGCAATGGTTGTCCAAGTAAGAAGTAAACCACGACTATAGGTACATTTATTTAAGCTATTTATGTTATGTACAATACAATATGTCAATAAATAATTTGATTTATTTTAGGTTCTTCTACTCTTGCTGAAAATGGACCAGAGGAAAAATGTGTGGTTGACCCGAGAAATAGAAATACCCGGCAAGCCAGGGACAGTAAAGTTCCTGAAATTTCTTTTACCAGCGAGAAATGTCATCCTCAAAGTACATTTATCTTTCCTACCAGAACCGACGGAGCTAGTCGTGGAAGGAGAGCGCGGCATCAGTGGTTTAGCGATTACGGATGGCTTCACTATGATAGTGTAAACGATAGTGTTTTGTGCTTCGTGTGTATTAGGGCATGCAACATGGTGAGCAAGGAAGACAGGCCATGGTATAGTGATGCAGAATTAGAATTATTTATGTGCGCTTCCGCTCCTGGAAGGATGCGACAGCAACATTTGCAGGTCATCAAAGGAGTACATTCCACAATAAATGTTAGCAGCTGATAATAAGCAGGGAAAAATTTGTTCCGGTCGTTTCTCAAATGTCAGATGCTCATGTGAGGGAGCAAATGAAAGCTCAAATCTGCTTACTTGCTATGATTAGCTCTATTCGTTATTTAGTGCGCTCTGGAAATGCTGTACGAGGTCACGAAAGTGGCACTGGTAATCTTGTCATGCTCTTAGAAGAGAGGAAATCAGAAATTGAGGAACTGAAGCTGTGGCTGTGACAACTACCTGAGTCCTGAAATACAGAATGAAATAATTGAGATTATGACTCACATGGGTTTGCGTGAAATTGTATCTGAAATTGAAATTGCTCCATGGTTCTCGGTTATTGCAGATGACACTACTGATTGTGCTGGTCAGGAGCAGTTCTCTGTATGTATCAAACTTTAGTTGCAAAGAGTTATTTGTAGGATTTTACAACCCTCATGATAGCAAGGGGGCGACATTTGCTGCGGCCATTTAGGATCTGCTTCTACGAATCAATCTTCCAATTTCTGATCTCAGAGGACATTGCTTTGATGGATCTGCTAATATGTCTGGAAGAGAGAAAGGAGTTCAAACGATTTTAGAGAGTATTCAGCCAAAATCTCTTTATGTACACTGCTCAAACAATGCACTTGACTTAGCCTTGCAAGAAGTAGCTCGTCAGAGAAATGGAATGTGCGATTTACTCTGCACAGTTAAAGATGTATCCAATATAATTTTGGATTCGGCAAAAAGGAGAAAAATGTACGAAGATATTGTTTTGCCTCCTTGCAAAATTGGAGCTGAAGACGAAGATGTGGTCACTGTAAAACCAACTCAACTTCTTGCTCTGTGCCCTACATGTAGGAGTGTCAGGGTTGATTCACTTAAAAGATTCAAGAAAGAATACAAGCGAGTTCAGAGAACTTCGGATGCTATCAATGACAAAAAAGGAACCATTTCTGATGAAAGAAAGTCTGCTGTGCGTGGATGGATTGCCAGGTTGAGAAAATTTGAAACACTTTTCTATCTTAATGTAAGTATCGAGGTGTTTAGTCCTTGCGAAGAACTGGCTCGGGCTCTACAAAATCCACGTATCACTGCTTCAGGTGCAAAGCATTCTGCTCTGTTGGTGATTAGAAAAATGGAAGAGTTAAGAACAGTAACAGATTTCAACAGAATCTACCAGCAGACACATGAAACTGCCAAGAAGCTTGAGTTGAATGTTTCAGTGGAGCCCAGACAGAAAAAGTTGCCACAACGCTATGACCATTCGTCCATGACAGAGCCATCAGCCAAAATACAGGCGACAGACGGTCTTCGACTAGAATACTATCAAATCATAGATCTCCTTAAGAACAAGCTGTCGGACCGATTTGAGCAGAGTGGGCTGGAACAACTATGTGAACTCGAAAGGCTCATGATGAATTAACTTCAAGAAAGGGTACCTACACAAGTTGAATTAAGCACAATACTCGGTGTCTTTGCCAAATATTTCAATTTAGACAGTCTCCTTACACAGTTGCAGTTATTGAAGAATCTTCCTGGAAATGTACCCGACACTTGTGCAGCATTCGCTGAAAAGTTGGGTAAAGAGAGTGATACGGCTCGTGCTTTGCTCGATCAAGTAACTCGACTCATGATACTCATCATGACTGTGCCTGCTCCAGCCGCATCTGCAGAGCGTTAATTTAGTGCACTTCGTCGTTTGAAGACATACTTGCGATCTTCAATGTCCCAAAGACGTCCCACTCTTATGACTTTGCTTCATATCCATAGTGATAAAACTGCATCAATAGACATCAAGTCGGTTATGAAAAAATTTGTCTGCCGCAAGGTCGAGAGAAAGAGCGTTTTTGGTAAAGTTTAATTTTCCTGTTGCTACTCATCAAAACATGAAGTCTAGGTGCTGTAATAATTCTTTCCTTTACATCAAAACTTGTGATGCCATTTCTAGTAGCTGTGTAGTTGTCAATGAAAAAATACGGATTGTTCGTACAAATAATTCTGAGAATTTTGAGAATGTTTTTATGTATTGTAAATTAAATTATGAGGAACAGAAAAATGCTATGATAGTAATATGTTGAACGGCTCACTATTCCGAGATTTGTTATATTGTGATTTGACTGTGTTATTTTGTCATATAACTGTTCATAAGATATTTAGATTTTCAGATTTATTAATAGTCAAGCAGTTTTTCTGACACGTTTTAAATTAATATTCAGTGGACACTAGGTACACCATAAGCTTGTGTCAATACATTCTGAATATTGGCATCATCTAAGAATATTTAATTAAAGGTGTGTAACATTAAGAAATCTCCTGTCCTGATATTCAAATGAATTTACTTAAGAGTGGGCAATGAGTGGGATGACATCTTTGTTAAATTGTTTACTCAAGGCTCAGCCTCACTTAAATATTTGATTATAGCTTGGATTGGTTATTGCATTTGTTTGTTAGCACATATTAAGAAAATGTAACTATAGCTATAGATAGGGTAAAGGCAGGTAAGAGTGCGCAGTCCCTAAGAGCGCGCAGTATAAATATATAGAAGTTGGTAGCACTGGCGAAAGAAGTCGATAGGTGGTTCCTTGAAGCTTGTGTGTGTGTGCTTTACTGCGCTAAGAAAATTTGTAGAATCGGTTTATTTCGTATGTAAGAGGTAAGAATAACATTTGCTTTCTCCTGATGTAAATATGAATAAGAGTATAATAGTCTTTGTAAGTAATACATCAACGAGGTACCGCGAATCATATTATGGTAATCCGAAGCTTAGAGTCTATTGTTTACGATAACGTGGTAACGGGTGGCCAAAGTGAAGGCTGCTGCTATATGTAGTACAAACTTTGCACTTGTGTTGGTGCTTCTAAGAGTGCGCAGCAATGCGTTCTCTTAGAGGCCGAATTGTCTACTGCGTACTCTTGGAGGCCGTTTCTGCATGGCAAAATATTACTTTTACAATTCAACTGTTTCTTGTTGCAGAATTTATTTCACTGACGAAAATGGCCTCCAAAAAGTATACTAGAAAATTAGGTTCGTGCCTTCTGCAAAAGGCAAGGTTTGGCACTACGTAATTAGGAGAAATTAAGTTTAGGGAGAGCCATTGGATTTAACAGGGTTCAGCGCAGGAGATTTTTTTGATAACTTGGCCAGTGTTTGTGCTAAAAATAATATTTTCCGGCTCATCGAAAATTCAATATGGACGAGTCTGGTATCCACTGCACCCAATCACATTCCAAAAGTAATTTCTCCTAAAGGGTAAAAGGTAGTTTGTAAAGTTTCTTCAGCTGAAAGAGGTCAAACAGTTACTGTCGTGTGCTGCATGAGCTCCACTTGTACGTTTGTTCCTCCAGCCATGATCTTTGCCAGGAAGACGATGAAACCTTAACTGTACACAAATGCACCAGAAGGAACATTGCATATGATTTCTGATACTGGGTAGGTACATAACACGGAACTTCTTGTAGAGTGGCTGAAACATTTCTATGATTTCGTGAAGCCAACAGAGAAAGATCCAGTGCTACTGATATTGGATAACCACGTATCACACTGCAGTATTGAAGCCGTAAATTTCTGCAGAGAACACTTCATAACACTGCTGTCACTACCACTACATGCTAGCCACAGACTGCAGCCACTAGACGTTGGTTTCTTTGGGCCTTTAAAGAAAGCCTTTGCTCAAGAAGCAGAAAAGTGGTTGGTGGTTCATCCAGGGAGGGCAATCACCCAGCATGACATTGCAAAAATCTTCACATGTGCTTACACGAGGATAGCAACGATGGAAAAGGCAATAAATGCTTTTAGATCAACAGGTATACATCCTTTAAATCCCGATAACTTCACTGATGAAGACTTTGCACCTGCTGAAGTGACAGACCATCCTTAAGAGCAACTGGACGTCACTGAAGAAGATCCAAACGCACCAGAAAATTCAAAAATTATTGAAACTGATGAACCCCACACTCAAACTGATGATCTGGCAGAACACGATTCCGTTGCGGAACTACAGCGAGTTCCACCCTCAATGATAACACCACTACCAATGTGTGTCATTTCAAGGAAACGAAAAGTGGCAGGTAAGAAGTCTGAAATAATGTCTTCATCGCCATTTAAAAACTCTCTTCTGGTAAGCAAGACGTCTAAGAAAATTCAAACAAGAAAACAAGTAAAGAAGGCAGTACAGTTCGACAATCCCGCTGTACCATCAACTTCAGCGGTAGGCCTACATGCAGTTGAAGAAGAAATTGAAGACAATGTTTTTTCGTCCAGGTTGCGATGAACGCTATCAAGAACCGATTTTAGAGGATTGGGTACAGTGCGGCAAATGTAAACAGTGGTGGCACGAAAATTTCTCAAGCTATGAAGGGTCTTGACACTTTAAATGTGATGGGTGCTGATGCGTACTCTTGAAGGACACTGTGCGCACTCTTAAGACACCAGTCCTCCAAGAGTTCGCAATTTCAATTTATGCAAAACTTATGTTTTTCAGTTGCAAAGGATTTCATAGCTGCTTGTCTAATATGTGTTTCGTAAACTTCAAGTAATAGTGTTTCATTTATTATAATCACTTTTTGTGTAATACTTAATATCTTAAGTTTACAATTAAAAACAACTTAAGTGCGTACTCTTGAGTGCCTTTACCCTAGTTGGCAAAATATGTTATCTCACACTACAAATATTAATCTTCAACCACCGTCATGTAATTATGATGCAATTAGTGAAATATATATTTTAGTTATAAATACATATTTGCCTTTTCTACAGCTCTAGATAACTTGATGATATCTGGGGACTAAATTTGAAGGTGCTTGTAATTTATGTACTCTGTGCAGTGGGAAAAATCAACAAATTGCATTTAAAATGAATTCTACGAGGCGAAAACTGAAAAGTGAACACTGTTTTGTGATGCCGAGCCTAAAGTAAATTTGTTATAAAAAAAATTAAAATTTCTGCTAGTAGTACATTCTATTTTTATGTACGAAAGATGCTTAAATAGCACCATTTTGCTCCTTAGAATACAATTTTTTTTTCTACCGGGGGAGAGCCCCCGGACACCCCCCTTGTTAAATCCACCACTTATAATGATATTCTCATTTGCCCCCCCCCCCCCCCCCCCCCAATTAAATATTTGCTTCCTACGCGCCTGTTCGTGAATATCTATATTATAAGTGGAGCTATTTTCTTTAGTGTATAATGTATGGACAGTACCATTCTTTACACAATTCACGCATATACGTTTCTCGCCATACCCTTCTTCAGAACTTTCAATATGGGAGTTAATATTCAGTAAATGCAACATGGAACGGAATGCCGTAGACACAACAAGTGTGAGCACCTGTTGGCAAATCACCTCTGGCACATGCAAAGCTTTTATTGGGTTCATTGATGAGCGTATGTTGTGTATCAATCGCCACTGTGTTTTCAGTTCTTCATTTTTTTATTTCCAACTTTCTTTGTTTTGTTTTCCTTTACATCGGATGAAAAAAGGAGTTGTTCAACATAATCATGAGATGTTTTTTCCTCTCTGTGCTTGAACATGTTTTTGCTTGGTATATTCGTTGCGACTAACTTCATTTCACCAACAGATTTCAGATGTTTTTCCAGAAATGAGTCCCCAGTCGTTGGCAGACGTACGTTCTGAAAAGTACGGTGCTTAATGTCATTGAATATGCTTTCTACTGTAGCACTTGAAGCTGTCAAAGAACTATACCCAAAAATTGGCACCATTAAGGTTAACATTTTTATGACTGTTACAATTTCTGGTAAGAAATAATATCAATTGTCATGGTCACCTTCATCATTAACCTTTCCGTGAACTTCTGCCGCAATTTTAAGTGGCCATTTGGTGAATTAAGTGGTAATTCCTTGTGTATTTGAAACACTTTCGTCAAATAAAATAATTTCAATTGTTGCTTGTAATGCTGGGTTTGGTCCTGTTAGAAACATATTTTTTAAAACATCGTTTGCTTTTTCACTGTGCATCTTTTCGCCTGTGATTGCAGTCGTTTCGTCTGTTTCGCTAAGTGATACTGTAAAAATGTTCTCCAGTAAAATTTTAACATCATTAATGTTCGCGCGTTGAACCATCAGGGCTAAACATCGTATGTAGAAATGTCTAACCCTTTTTGGCTTGCTGTGAAGGAGAGGTAAATTTGCTATTAATTTTCATTTGTGCGCTACACCACAACGTACGAAACAGTCAGGAATTTCATAATAGCCAGAACAAAAAAAATGCTGTTAAAACAGTTTTCCACGTATTTTGCAAGAGAACCAAATTGAGTGAAGCTTTTTACTAGTCCAGACAGAAGGGCTAGTGAGTCTTCACTGATAGTTTCTTTTGGAGTCGGAGCACCACTTCGTAGCCACGTTTGTAGGAAATGTTGAACTCTCTTGTGATGACTTTCTGAAAGCATGTTTGCAACTGTGTACTGCAAACCAGCTGTAGAGTCATGAAATGTAACAGAATACAGGTACACTACACCTGAAACATTTCGAAACGGGCGCTGAAGTTTACTAACTAACCCTCCTGTTGCATCTATCATAATTGATGGGTTCGACTTAATTTTGCAGTACTCTTGGTATACAAAAAGGTGTGCTGGTTTCCAGTAATAAACATGAAATGGGTCTAGACCTATTTCCACTATACTGCTGTGATACTCGGCTGAATATTTAAGTTTACCAATAGCCAATAACGGGTTATCATCAACGCGCCTTGATGACATATATTTTAAAATACTTTTGTAAACGATTACATAATTTCTCATATGTATGCATAATTTTGTCTTCTTTCACATAATATCACAAGTCTAAAGCTGGGTCCGTGTTACCATTAAAATTGTGACAGTATGTATAGACCTTTCCAATAGAGTTAATATCATATTTTATTAGCTATCATAAACAAATGATTTATTCTTATAATCCCTTTAACTCATTGTCATACACTAGAATATCAACAATCAACACATGATTACAATTCTTCCAGACAGGGACTAACTGCGAAATATGAGGCACAAACTAAGCAAAAATCGTTGAAAAAAACTACATTGATAGCTCATCAACCAGACCAGCAAAATAACTACAATTGGCGGCAAAAACTAGCACAAACTGAGCACAAATCACTGAGGAAATTTAATTGTGATCGGCGGAGGTGGAGGGGCTGGCGACATGCTAGGCCCCCATTTAATTAATTAATAGCTCATTAACAAGACTAGCACAGATTCTAAAATTTGCGGCACAAACTAGCACAAACTGAGCACAAACCACTGACAAAATAAAATCGAGATCGGCGGAGGTAGGGGTGCTATCATGTCGTACACATTAATTAATTAATAGCTCATTAACCAGACTAGCACAAACTCTAATATTTGCGGCACAAACTAGCACAAACTGAACACAAACCACGGTCATATTTTAATCGAGATTGGCGGGGGGGGGGGGGGGGGGGGGGCTGTCGACATGCTAGCCCACAACTTTAATTAATTAATAGCTCATTAACCAGACTTGCACAAACTCTAATATTTGCGGCACAAACTAGCACAAACTGACCATAAACCACTGACAAAATTTAATCCTGATCGGTGCAGGTGGGGGGCTGGCGACATGCTAGGCCCCCACTTTAATTAATTAATATCTCATTAACCAGACTAGCACAAACTCTAAAATTTGCGGCACAAACTAGCACAAACTGAGCACAAACCACTGACAAAATTTAATCCTGATCGGCGGAGGTGGGGGGGCTGGCGACATGCTAGGCCCCCACTTTAATTAATTAATATCTCATTAACCAGACTAGCACAAACTCTAAAATTTGCGGCACAAACTAGCACAAACTGAGCACAAACCACTGACAAAATTTAATCCTGATCGGCGGAGGTGGGGGGGCTGGCGACATGCTAGGCCCCCACTTTAATTAATTAATATCTCATTAACCAGACTAGCACAAACTCTAAAATTTGCGGCACAAACTAGCACAAACTGAGCACAAACCACTGACAAAATTTAATCCTGATCGGCGGAGGTGGGGGGGCTAGCATGTCGCCAGCCCCCCACTTTAATTAATTAATAGGTAATTAACCAGACTAGCACAAACTAGCACAAACTGAGCACAAACCACTGACAAAATTTAATCCTGATCGGCGGAGGTGGGGGGCTAGCATGTCGCCAGCCCCCCCACTTTAATTAATTATAGCTCATTAAACAGACTAGCACAAACTCTAATATTTGCGGCACAAACTAGCACAAACTGAGCACAAACCACTGACAAAATTTAATCCTGATCGGCGGAGGTGGGGCGGCTGGCGACATTCACCCGACGTTACCTGATGTTGAAAAGCGGAACTACTTGCAGCAAGTACCTTTGCATGAGATAAATTAACTCTCACCACTGAATAGTGCTATTGTAGTCAGTTAGAGACATGAAGTTTCGTAGCCACGCGGTCAATTAGTCATGCAGTCTCGTAACCATGCGTTCTGGAAGCTTCATAGTCCTATAGCCTCGCGATCACGTAACCTTGAAGACTTGCAATCGCATAGTCTCGTAACCTCATTGCTCGTAGTCTCGTAGTTATTATGCATTGGAGTCTCGTAGACTTGAAGCTACGTAAGCAAGTAGCCTTGTAATCTTATAACATAATGCTGATGGTGCAGATGTAGCAAAAGGGAAAATTCCGACGAAGACGGATGCGGCAATTGGAGCCTTGTAGGCGAGTAGCTTCGTAGTCAAGAACTCATGCAGACTTGTAGACCTCTATCCTTGCAGTCACTTAAACTCGTTTTCTAGAGGCTTCGTAGCTCTGTAGCATCGCAGTCTCGTAAACTTGAAGATTTGCAGTAACGTAGTCTCGTAACCTCATGGCTCGTAGTTGTGTATATATGATGTCTTGAGACCTCGTTGAATTGTAGCCTCGCAGTCTCATAAACATGCGTTCTGGAAGCTTCGTAGTCCTATAGCCTCGCAATCACGTAACCTTGAAGACTCGCAATCACATAGACTCGTAACCTCATGGCTCGTAGTCTCGTAGTCATGATGCATTGGAGCCTCGTAGACTTGAAGCTACGTAAGCAAGCAAACTTGTAATCTTATAACATGATGCTGATGGAGCAGTTGGAACAAAAGAGAAAATACCGTCGAAGACAGATGCGGCAACTGGAGCCTTGTAGACGAGTAGCTTCGTAGTCAAGTACTCATGCAGACTTATAGTCCTGTATCCTCGCAGTCACGTAAACTTGTGTACTAGAAGCTTCGTAGCTCTGTAGTCTCGCAAGCCATGTATAACTCGTAACCAGCTAGATCATTTAAGACTCGTAGCCATGTGGTCTCATAGTCTCTTAGATTCGAAGAATTCTAGCCAAATATATTTTGAGCCAAAAGACTTTTGGAACCAAAAGACTGTTGGTGCCAATGACTGATGGAGCCAATGAATATTGGAGCCGATGAATATTGGAGCCGATGAATATTGGAGCCAATGTAATATTGGAGCGAGCGAATTAATGGAGCAAATGAATATTGGAGCCAATGAATATTGGAGTCAATGACAAATGTACTGCATTTTCGTTGATGATGCTGCCTTTTCGTTGTCGGTGCTTCCAAATGTGCTGCCTTTTCGCTGTCGGTGCTTCCAAATGTGCTGCCTTTTCGCTGTCGGTGCTTCCAAATGTGCTGCCTTTTCGTTGTCGGTGCTTCCAAATGTGCTGCCTTTTTGTTGATGGTGCTTCCAAATGTGCTGCATTTTCGTTGTTGGTGCTTCCAAAATGTGCTTCCTTTTCATTGACGGTGCTTCCAAATGTGCTGCCTTTTTGTTGATGGTGCTTCCAAATGTGCTGCCTTTTCGTTGTCGATGCTTCCAAATGTGCTGCCTTTTCGCTGTCGGTGCTTCCAAAATGTGCTTCTTTTTTTATGGTGCTTCCAAAATGTGCTTCCTTATTCGTTGTCGGTGCTTCCAAATGTGCTGCCTTTTCGTTAATGGTGCTTCCAAATGTGCTGCCTTTTCGTTGTCGGTGCTTCCAAATGTGCTGCTTTTTTGTTGATGGTGCTTCCAAATGTTCTGCCTTTTCGTTGTCGGTGCTTCCAAATGTGCTTCCTTTTCATTGACGGTGCTTCCAAATGTGCTGCCTTTTTGTTGATGGTGCTTCCAAATGTGCTGCCTTTTCGTTGTCGGTGCTTCCAAATGTGCTGCCTTTTCGTTGTCGGTGCTTCCAAATGTGCTGCCTTTTCGTTGTCGGTGCTTCCAAAATTTGCATCTTTTTTTATGGTGCTTCCAAAATGTGCTTCCTTATTCGTTGTCGGTGCTTCCAAATGTGCTGCCTTTTCGTTGATGGTGCTTCCAAATGTGCTGCCTTTTCGTTGTCGGTGCTTCCAAATGTGCTGCCTTTTCGATGTCGGTGCTTCCAAAATGTGCTTATTTTTTATGATGCTTCCAAAATGTGCATCCTTATTCGTTGCCGGTGCTTCCAAATGTGCTGCCTTTTCGTAAATGGTGCTTCCAAATGTGCTGCCTTTTCGTTGTCGGTGCTACCAAATGTGCTGCCTTTTCGTTGTCGGTGCTTCCAAATCTGCTGCCTTTTTGTTGTCGGTGCTTCCAAATGTGCTGCCTTTTCGTTGTCGGTGCTTCCAAATGTGCTGCCTTTTCGTTGTCTGTGCTTCCAAAATGTGCTGCCTTTTCGTTGTCGGTGCTTCCAAATGTGCTGCCTTTTCGCTGTCGGTGCTTCCAAATGTGCTGTCTTTTCGTTGTCGGTGCTTCCAAATGTGCTGCCTTTTTGTTGATGGTGCTTCCAAATGTGCTGCCTTTTCGTTGTCGGTGCTTCCAAATGTGCTGACTTTTCGTTGTCGGTGCTTCCAAAATGTGCTTCTTTTTTTATGGTGCTTCCAAAATGTGCTTCCTTATTCGTTGTCGGTGCTTCCAAATGTGCTGCCTTTTCGTTGATGGTGCTTCCAAATGTGCTGCCTTTTCGTTTTCGGTGCTTCCAAATGTGCTGCCTTTTCGTTGTCGGTGCTTCCAAAATGTGCTTCTTTTTTATGGTGCTTCCAAAATGTGCTTCCTTATTCGTTGTCAGTGCTTCCAAATGTGCTGCCTTTTTGTTGATGGAGCTTCCAAATGTGCTGCCTTTTCGTTGTCGGTGCTTCCAAATGTGCTGCCTTTTCGTTGTCGGTGCTTCCAAATGTGCTGCCTTTTCGTTGTCGGTGCTTCCAAATGTGCTGCCTTTGCGTTGTCGGTGCTTCCAAAATGTGCTGCCTTTTCGTTGTCGGTGCTTCCAAATGTGCTGCCTTTTCATTGTCGGTGCTTCCAAATGTGCTGCCTTTTCGTTGTCGGTGCTTCCAAATGTTCTGCCTTTTCGTTGTCGGTGCTTCCAAATGTGCTGTCTTTTCGTTGTCGGTGCTTCCAAAATGTGCTTCTTTTTTTATGGTGCTTCCAAAATGTTCTTCCTTATTCGTTGTCGGTGCTTCCAAATGTGCTGCCTTTTCGTTGATGGTGCTTCCAAATGTGCTGCCTTTTCGTTGTCGGTGCTTCCAAATGTGCTGCCTTTTCGTTGACGGTGCTTCCAAAATGTGCTTCTTTTTTATGGTGCTTCCAAAATGTGCTTCCTTATTCGTTGTCAGTGCTTCCAAATGTGCTGCCTTTTTGTTGATGGAGCTTCCAAATGTGCTGCCTTTTCGTTGTCGGTGCTTCCAAATGTGCTGCCTTTTCGTTGTCGGTGCTTCCAAATGTGCTGCCTTTTCGTTGTCGGTGCTTCCAAATGTGCTGCCTTTTCGTTGTCGGTGCTTCCAAAATGTGCTGCCTTTTCGTTGTCGGTGCTTCCAAATGTGCTGCCTTTTCATTGTCGGTGCTTCCAAATGTGCTGCCTTTTCGTTGTCGGTGCTTCCAAATGTTCTGCCTTTTCGTTGTCGGTGCTTCCAAATGTGCTGTCTTTTCGTTGTCGGTTCTTCCAAAGTGTGCTTCTTTTTTTTATGGTGCTTCCAAAATGTTCTTCCTTATTCGTTGTCGGTGCTTCCAAATGTGCTGCCTTTTCGTTGATGGTGCTTCCAAATGTGCTGCCTTTTCGTTGTCGGTGCTTCCAAATGTGCTGCCTTTTCGTTGACGGTGCTTCCAAATGTGCTGCCTTTTTATTGATGGTGCTTCTATTTTTTATGTTGATTTGACTCTAGTATTATAATAAATTGTTCTTGATTTGACTAGCGTATTATTCCATTCGGTGCATGTATATAAGCGAGTCCTAGACAGCAGGTCGCTCAGTTTGTAACTGACGACGACGGTGTACGGATCACCTAGTTTGTTTCTTCTGGTGCATTAATCACGTAATTACCTGTTCTTGCGAACTCGATGGCATCTTTACCGACTTTAACGTCGAACTCGATGGAGGTTGTACCATCGTCTACGGGAACCTTGACGACAGCTACGACGGAGTAGGAGCAGATTCCGTTGGCAACGACGACGACAACACTGGAGGAGACTTCATCAGACGCGATACCACCAGCAGAAGAGACTTTTATTCCTGCAGTGCTGGCTGTGCAGGAAAACTCGACGAACTTCGTTTCGCCCTCGATGGAGACTTCAATGGATGCCGAATCGACAACAACTAACGAACATCGGTGATGTTACTGTGACAAGATTTTCTCAAACAGCAGCAATGCTCGACGGCATGAGAAGAGAGAATGTGCCAAGAACCTATATCGTAAAATGTTTGTTTGTGAGAAATGTCATAAGCAGTTTGCCAGAAAAGATAATATGAAAACGCACATGAAGACATGTAAAGGTCGTGCTGTGCGGCAGAAAGTAAAGGTTTCGGTGCAATAGCGATGCATCGATGTTCATAAAAGTATGCCTGGAAATGGTACTACTGTTGCAACGTCCATATTTGGATCGGGTCTGAAAGGTTCGTCTACATCAGCACGGTATCCTTGCAGCTACTGTGATATGTCGTTTACATTTTCCCATGATGCACGAAGACATGAGCGGAGCAAATGCAAAAAGAATCCTTCTCGTATAAAGTTTCGATGTGATGGTTTGTCATGAATGGTTTACTCGAATTGATAGTTTGCGACGACATGCGAAAATATGTAAAGGTGAAGTCCGTGTGCCTACTGCTGAACTACCTGCAGACATTTCGACTCCTCGCTTTAGATTGAAGGCTCGTGAGCGTACAATAAAAAAAACAGATGCGCAGCAACCGATTGCTATGACGTCTGAACATGGACCTAAACCTAAGACTGTGTTCGGAGCATTACAAGTGAACGATAATGGCTTCTACTTGGCGCAGACTGCGTTTCGTGGAACATTGAAGGACTACTATTATCTAAATACGTTCGGTGAGTCGAAGGACATTTGTACTTTTCTTGATGATATCAGACAGGACATAATCAATCAGCTTACTGATGACGTAGCAACAAACGGTCCATTATAATATAACTTGTGGTTGGACTGTCTATATGGAAAGCCATAACCGTTCGATGACAAAGTGAAAAAGTATGCATTCAAGACATCGGCTGCAGTAATTTACAGTTCTAACGATGTGAAGCAAACTGTTAAACACGGTGTCTGGAAACTCTGTCAAGAAGAGGAGAACTATGTCAGTAAAGGTTCTGGTTGGACTCTGTCTAGTATAAACCGATTGGAGCTAAGAATTAGTCATTTCACACCGATGCGGAACTAAATGATTGATTATAAATTTGCTAGCTTTCGTAAGTGATCCTGTAGTAGAATAGAAATTATGTAATAAATATTATGTTTGTAAAAGAACTTGCGGTGTTTAATTCCTCGAACCTGTTACTATTATGTTAAATTGATGTTATATTTGATTTTTTTGTATCGGCCAGGGATCGAACCAAGGACCTTAGTCGACCTAATCAATCATTATATTGATTGGAAATTTATTTAATGAATTTTTAACTTTTTCCCGAATCTCTAGCATTAAAATTACGAATTTCCAATATGGTGGTCTTGATGTCTGATAGGATGATGGTAGTAGTGGATTTAAAGTCTCTTTACGAATGTTTAACATGGTTTATTGAAATTATTATTTCTTTTTACATAAAATTAAACATTATTGCATCGATCGGGTATCGAACCGAGGACATGAATCGATCGTATCAATCTGTAAAATGATGAGTGATTTATTTAATGAATTTTGGAATTTTTCCCGAATTCCTAGCTAAATAATTACGGATTTTCAAGATGGCATCCAAATTTCAAGATGGCGGGTGTCACAGTAATAAATGATTACTGCACTCTAGCGGATAAGAATTAAACTAACATGGCGTCAGCGCACTCTCGCCGACGATACAATGATGATGGCTTCCAGCATCGAAGACAAGATGGCGGACATGACGTCATGCTCACTGGCGATATATATGCTTTGAAAAAAGTGGTGGGAGTCAGTCTGCCAGCAGCCACTGTGAGGGTTGGATCGGACGCCATTTTTTATTTTTTTACCCTTACCGGGTTCGAATCGAGGACTCCGAACTCCGTGTCGTAAATGTTTGTTTTTTATAAATAATTTATTTAAATTTTATTATTTAAATTTTTTTATAAATTTTAAATTTTTTTTCATTAAAATCGGATGATAAATAAAAAAGTTAAAGAAGGCGACCGTAACGGAAATTGCAACGGTGAAGTCATAATTCAAAATGGAGGATAAAACAATGCCAGAATGTTCGAGAAAACGAAATGTCGTCATCCGAAATGGCGGATCCAAGATGGCGGCTCCAATATGGCGGTCGGTTTCAAGGTCAAGTCCTGATAGCGGCTTAACTGAGGCTTGAGTTAAGGATGCTTAAGCCACTTTTAGGACTTTCTAGTCGCTGGGATTTTTACGGACTAAAAACGGGAAATTTTCCCTCGAAACGGGAATTTTTCCCTCGAAAACGGGAAATTTTTTCTTAAAACGGGAATTTTTGAGTCATTTTGAGTCATTTTTGAGGAATTTTTGCCGCCGTGACGTCACAAATCCAAGATGGCTGACCGACAATCACAATCCACATCCTGAATCCTGATCTCGGATGCCTATTATATACTACTGGTGACTACGATATTTCTTTTTTTTACTTCACGTATCAGTAAGTCAGACAGAGAAAACAGAATATAATTCTGGATGTCACTCGATAAACTTGTGAAAACTGTTGAGTTCTCAAGGTGAGCTTTGAGCTCATTGTAATATTCAGCCAATTCATTAAGAAATTCTATATAATTACCCTTGTTAAGTGACAAAGTAGACTCATCGTGACCGCGAAAAGCCAGTTCTTGTTTAGCCAAAAAACAAGTTGCTCTTATCAGATGGCTCACGATCCGTCTGTTTTTCCGCACTTTCTCATTATGCACCTCAATGCCTAGCCGATACTGACTGCTTACCGCGAATTCAATACGTGTTTTACCGAAATGTTTGAGTTCTTTCAAACACATAATGTGGCTGTGGGATAATTTGTGCCGTTTTTCGGCTTTCTGAAGATTATTTAAATCGCAAAAACCGGAAGTACTCCACACTGAATTTTCTTTTGAAAAGAGTAAGCAAAGCCAAAAAAAACGTTTCCAGTTTTTCGCAGCCACATAACCAGGTTATATGTTCGTAAGTGCGTGGATGAAAATGCCTATTAAATGCTTTTACTTTTGTCTCCAGAGCTAACGGAGGTATAGGTCTGCCACTGAGGATGATTTCATTTTTTTGTTCAAACGTTAAAGCACTAAATGGACTGTTTATTAGTGTTTCTATAATACATTTACAATTATTGACGCACGATTCCTCTGAGTCCAACAAAAAAGCATTACCTGAAAATTCAGGTTGAGAAACCTCACTACTCGCCATTATTCTGGCGTGGAAGCTTTCTTCACAGCAGCTTCCAGCCCGCGGCATAGCCCGCCACACTACGCATGCATATCGCAGCTCGTAAATTGAAAGAAAAGTTTACGGTTTATTTATAGACCACCACTATTCGCTTTAACAAAACAAAACGTTTAAGCATATTTTAAGATACTCGATACTCATTAGTTAACGTTAAAACATACGTATAATGTTTTATCCTTTATATTTTACACGTGGTTCTTATACTGTTTTTTCACAACTGGAAGCTGCAGGCGAGGCCGCTTCCAGGCCAACGGCAATTCCCGCAAGCCCAGTTTGTAGTTCCTTTTATCCCTCCTAGATAGAAGCACCAGTCCAGATGCGCGCGCAGATACTGGCAAGCAGCTTCCATTGGTTTAGTATGACATGTACAAAGTGGTCGTTATTAGTATGGACGGACTGCTCGTACGGTTATATTGTGACATGCATCTACACTGCCCATTATTTTTTTGTTACTTATTACGTTTTCTAGATAATATTTTTTGTTGCTTATTACATTTTCTAGATAAAATAAAAATTAAATATTTTTATTGTTGTTTACTGGTTAATGGAAGGGAAGCGCCGCTTCCACAGCTTCCATGGACGCCTCGCCTCGCCTCTGCGCGCTAAAAACTTTTACTAGGGAGGACCCTAAGTCTATAGAGCATCCCACTCTTAGATTGCAGCATGGAAGTAAATTGGCGCATTCTCTCTCTCTCTAACACACGCCGATTGCCGTTAGCACTGTCCTTGTTTCTTCGTGCGTTGTTGCCAAATATCAAACAAAATTAAAATTTTAATTTTTGGACCAAGCTTTTTTTCATATTGTATAGCATCGAAATACGCAAAAGTCTATGCTTATTTTGAATACTTAACAATATTTTAAGTATCAGAAAAAATTAAAAAAACATAACTTATTCGCTGCGAACTGTTTTGATGTATTCCGATATGTTTCACATCAAAAAAACAAAACCTACATGTGTATTTCATTCAGATTTTTTTTTATTAATAAATTAATGCCTTAGGACGCCACCGAACAAATGTTAAGACAAAAACTGTACAGGTTTCACTTAAATAATTTTTTTAATATATTGAAATGCATTTTCTCACAAACTGACACATCAAAAAGTTGACCAGCGGAAAATATTTTTTCTATTAAAGATAGATGGGGGACGAAAGCGTGAAAAATGTTCACAATGAATTGAATTAGTTTTTAAAAGCAGCTCCATCTCAATTGCTTCTACAGTTTCCGTGGAAATAGCTGTTAAAGATGTGTCTTATCAGTACAAGAGCGCGCGCTGTCGTCGTAAGAGGAAACAGGGTCGTGTGTTTAGATAAGTGGGGTTCTGTCCTAAAAGCAATTTCAAATACATGGCTTCCTTAGTCAACAAAAATATTTTAATCGATTCTTGAACATAATATGTAAAATGTATGAAATAAATACGAAGGAATTTAATAGCGATCATGGTACACAATTTTGAATTATTTTTCTATCCTTCTCAACACCAAGCATCTTATGAAACATTGTTTTAGACAAAGTTTTGGAAAATAATTATGATATGTACAAACAATTTAAACAGATTTGATAAGGTGTCTACTAAGGCAGTTACGTTTTTTTTTTGTCCGGTGAAAATTTTTTTCGAACCCATGCAGTTATGGCTTGTCGTATCAAAAATTTATTTAGAAAACATTTTTCGGCATTAGGTACTCCGAGTTATCATACGTTAAAACGGATTCGATAATATTCATATTATGGGAGTTGTTGCGATTTTTCTGTTTTTTCATAAAATCTTTCCCATTTCGAACAAATTGTTCGGATTTTTCCCATAACTTACTCGACCGAGAATTTCCATTACCGTATTTTATTTATCATTTTGGACATGACTTGTCCAAAAACTACGGCATTTATCGGACCCATGAAAATGTGATATATATATATATATATATATATATATATATACACACACACACATACATATGGGATTTTTAGAACATAAAAGAAAACTATAATAAATTTTCGTCTACAATAGGTAGTTTTTATTTAAAAATTACATAAAAGTGGCATTATTACAAATTTATATGTGTAATAGTATAAAATATTATAAATTACGATATGATTTCTTAAAATGCTTCTTGTTCGATCCGAATTACAAAGACACGCATCTCCTGAAATTCGTAATGTGTTAGAGATTTGGCAACAGCGCGCGCCATAAGCCGTGTACTGCAATCTAAGAGTGGGACGGGCTATAGTGGCCGTATGCGTGTCTCTCCACTTCCTGCCGACCTCCGGCTTGAGGGGCGGCGGAACCAGAGGCTAAATGAGGTCACATGACCATCTAATAATCTGATGCGAAGGTCACTTCTCAGAAGACAAAAACAAACGCGTAGTCGCAGCAGCATTTATTCACTCCAAATCTGAACCGTGGCTTCAATAAGTGAAAATATACGGAGTGAAAAGGTTGCTTTGCTACACTGTTAGAAAATACAGAAAATTTACGGATATTTCAACGAAGAATCAATCTGAAATAATCGACGATTTTTTTAGTATTTCAGATACACGAATCTTCGTAAAAAAAATACTCTGGATTTCAAATTTACACTTCTATGTTAGGCTGTGAACGGTAAACAGGGCAGGGCTAAAGAAAAAGGGTGTTTGTTAGTGCTTTTCACTTGACCATTTTTGTATGTTTTTGCTGGTGTACCAAGATTACTTTATCGTATTCGTGTGCAATGTAAGTGAAATCAGTACACGTAAATTGACGATCCCTGGATAATTTGAAACCAACGTTGTTCGCAAATTTAAGTTAAACATTTTTAACAGTGTACAGTAGTTTCTGAATCGTAAATCAGTGGGTTTTACGACATTTATGCACTTAATAAGAGTTATTCATACGAGAAATAGTACAAACCATTGTTAAATCAGTGAGATTTAGTCTCTGAAATAAATATTGGGAATCCATTGATTCAAGTGGAGTAGTTTTGACAAACTTGCAGTAAAATTTCACATATTTTGAGAATTTTCAACTATATAGAATTTTGAGAGTTGACTTGCTATGATCTGATATTTAATTACGATTGATAAACAAGACCAGTTATCTCGTTATAATAAAGCGTAATGAATGTGTATTTTGTATGTCTCGAGAAAGCCTTAGTTCTGGAAAAGGTAATATAATTTTAATCGTGGTTTTTTGATATTCGCTTGTGTTAAATTTAGTTTGAAACGTACATCAAATACTGTTAAAGAGTGGATAAAACAGGGTCCAAAGGGATAAACCAGTTAATTTAGTTAAAGTCTATTTATTCGCTTTTAGTCAGGATGTGTTAAAAGCAAAACTGTCCTAATACAGACGGTGCTTTTCAATCCCGCATTCTTGAGTTCTACACGTTCTGTAATCCGGCACCTATAATGCCGTTTACTTTTGGGCTTTTTCGGGTGGATTCAGACGTTTGTTGACCTTGACCGATATGAAATGATTAGGGGCATGTATTTTTCGCGAAAAAATCTGATCATCGCCTTATAGACTGCAAAAAGGTGTACCCGCACCAGCGGTTTCTTACTTGTGATTGGCGACCGTCGACGAGAGAAGTCGTTGCCATATTTGAACGGGCCACTCAGGACGCGATTGCTTGCGCACTGAATTACTGTGATTGGTTGTGACCTGCAAAATTCGCGGATTCATTCGGTGATAGGCTAGAATTCAAACACATATACCTCTTAGATAATTTTGCTATTAGCTTACTGTTCATCTGGACGAATCTCAACCAGTTATAAACCCTCAACCAAAGAAGGATCAAATCACAGACAAATCAGCTGAGACAGGGGAGACAGTGTACAGGGGTTTGTGCAGTCTATCCTGAAGGCCATCGAAACCGCGAATTTTGCAGGTCTCTAGTTATTGGTTATGAAACGATAGACATAAATCGGAAAGAAACTACCCAATCAGCAATCACGAAACATAGTTGATGCTACAGTGTTTTAACTTTCAACTGGTCTCGGAATCTTTTCGCGAAATATGCATGCCCCTAGTAATGACATTGCGCTGCCCGCGTTTTTAGTTCGCTCAGTGTTTGTTGCTTTATGACTTTTTGGAGAACAGGTCTGAATTACGGACATGTTAACAACGATGTATCATATACCTTTTTTAAACGGTAACTCTCGTGTGTATTCTATCTTGCCATAGATCTGCTCATTACAACTTGTTTTAAATATCATTTCATTGAAGTTTTTTGTAATTACGTTTAAGCTATATAGACGTGCGATAATCCCACAAAATCGATAATCCGGCACGGCCATGATCCCGAACATACCAGGTTAGTGTACCTAATTACCGCATGTCATCAGATGAAACAGGCGTAACGCAAGCAATGTTTACGCTGAACTTTGGATATTTGTCAACAGGAATGACTAAGATGTAGACACATGCAAACTTCGCGTTATTTTTTGGAGTCAGGTTAGCACACATACTATTATAAACCTAAATTACCTTTTGATTAGATCATTGGTGTCTGACAAGCTCCAAAGAATAAAAAGCACAAGAAAATGACAAAATTAATGTCTAACCATATTCAAAATGTAAATATGTGGCAGCAGCCAATGAACAATAGACACTGACTTGTTTATGTACAAGTGTGTTAAATCTAACCTGGCACCAAAAAAATAATGTGAAGTTTGTATGTCTATACATGTATGGTGTTGTATTATTTGCACTGTTTTGCTTGTAGATGAACTATAACAAATTTATGTGTAAACTAACAAACCTATTTCACGTCTCGAGGAAATCCTCACGTTGACAACATCGCCGCGTCATCACCATGTCAAGGAAGATGACGGCCCCGGCCAAACGTCCCGCGATGGTTGGAATCGAGCGAGTTTGGAGTTTATTTAGAAACGCCCCGAGTGGTCGAGTCGGCATTCCAATAAATGGAAATCACGCAGCAACTGCCGAGCCGATTTGAATACAAATTTCGAAACCGCTGCAGTCAAGGAGAGGGAGAGGGAGCAGAACTGGTTAATGGAATAACCCGGCCGCGGAAGGCGGGGCTTAGCGCTACCTGCGAGGCCAGAGGCGTCTTTACGGGGAAGGTCCCGAGACGTCGACACGTCAAGAAAATCTGACCGCCTTGCAATTCAAAGAATTTATTCCGTCTAAATGAGTAAATGAGCGAAATAAATTTACAGGGTGCATTGACAGGTGTTTGACAATATTTTGCAATCAACCATTAACAAAATCCCTGAACGTTACTCCTAATGTAAGAGTGTATATATTTTAAGTAATTTAACACTTCACTACATCAGAAGTGTTGAAATTGGAGACCAGTTATTTTAATTAACCATATTTTCTCAATTCATAGTTTTTTAATAAAAATAAGTTATACTTAATAAATTATATATTTTTATTTTTAAAATTTTTACTGTTATATGCGATAGTTGCATGAATATATTATATCACCAGGTCTGCATCAGGGTATATTTTGATACAGCCGAATAAAAATGATAATAAGTAGAGCTTCCAAAAGTATTTATTTAACAACTAACTAACAATACCAGAATCACTGTGAGGCTATTCTTTATGTAGAAAAGATTTAAAAAAAACATACGAATGATAACTTAAATATATTATAGGAGGTACGGTAAGTGCAAAATAAATTTGAAAATTCAAAATACTTTGTTTCATAATAAATGTAAATTACCAGAGCCGAAGCTGTAAGTAGTCTACGCCTAGATGAAAATGAAGTGCCACGTAATAACAGTTCAAACGTATATGATCGTTTATTGGAATCAAGTGATGAATGAATGTATGAAGATTTAGAGCCTTGTCAATGCCATCAAGGTCATTAGAGACGAATGAGATGTCATGATGAGATGGTAGTGGAAATGGGAGAAGCACTCCAAGAAAACTCACTGGTATATCACGGCAACGTCCATCACATTATCCATCCAAGGACATCCGCCTTGGAGGGATCAGAAAAAAATGTGTTTTTTTTTAATACAAAAAGTCTTGTAACGGCCAAGGTTGAATTAAATACAAAATTTTACATAATCATTTGAAGATAATGCTTCCATTGGAACAAAAAAAAAGTTTCGAGATTCAACGTCTACGTACAGATATAACATTTTTTTTTTTTTTTTTGCTGATAGTTAATCATTCACATAAATCCCAGCATATAGTTACGTGGAGTCGTGCACCAAGAACTTTTCAGCCTAAATGAATTACAGCGAATTACCTGCTCATAAACAACGCACATTATTATTAACAAGGATATAATACAAAAAATTAAATACTCAATACACCTGAAAGTGATAGCGAACATCAAAACGAGATTTGTTTTTCCAACAGCATTGCGTGAGATCAATATAGACTGAGCACAGTGCCTGTGAAGTGTTAATTATTCACGAAGAAGGCGGTAGGACAAGGAGAATATTTTATTGTTATCTTTACTCACTAACGTTCAAAAGTGCGAACACTGCTTAAATACGCGATCTGAAACAATAGCTGTCTCACGCGTTACAATATTATAGGCATTCCGCATGCAGGGTGAGTTTTGTAGCCGAGCCACTTGGTTTGGCCTGCTACCAGCCCGACTAAGTTCCATGCACCGAAAGTTGCGACATGCTGTGCAAACATAACAGAATGGGAAAAAATAATGCAAGTACGTCGTTTATTGTATGTACGCCTTCTCGAAACTGTATGAATACTTAAAGAGTTTTCAAAAAAACTAAAAAAATAACATTTATTGGCATGATAAAACAATATTCTTTTTCTAAATTATTTTACAGGATTAAAATAAATAATCGCCCCGCATGGACACGACCAGCGGACAAACGCACACTAAAGCCTGTATCACACGACAGAAGGTTCCATATAGGCTCCGCTAGAAGCTTCCAGCAAAATCATAAGCCCAGCCTCCATGGCAGCAGTTATTGATGTTTATATGGAATAAACTATCACACGCAGAATTGTGACTGGTGTAGGCCTAGCTTTTGCGAATGGCTTTATTATAATAGTTAATACTTTTGTATTGTATAAACATGGATGTTTCTCATAATTGTCGCATAATGCTGTAACTGCTTCAACAGATCACGTGTTCACCGAGTTTCAAATCAATAATAAAAAAAATAAATCCCTCCTAAATAAATTTCAGTTTTTCACACACGACAACTTCATTCTGATTGGATGAAATTTCCACATTCTATGAAATCTTCCACAGAAATTTCAACAGGACCAATTACAAAAACTTATATGAAAACGACCAGCGCTCTGCTAATTCTTCCACAGAAACATCCATACCTGCCGCCATGGAAGACATTCCAAGGAAACTTCCATCATGTGATAGAGCCTTAACATTAAAGGAGGTTTTAAAGAAGGTTTATAAAAAAAAAAAGAAGTACAGCACTCGAAGCCGCCTGAACTTCGAGATGTTGCGATCTAACTCCAGAGTAAGTTTGATCAAAGTTTTGCATGTTTGCACTCCATGATTTCGGACTGCAACAATGTATTATAATCAACGTTTCAACGCGTTATAGTCATCTAAGTCGTTAGAGATGATGAAAGGTGGTCAAATGAAGACAGACGATGGAGTATCGAAGGCACGAATTGTTGAGAGAAACTGGCTCAAGGCCAAAGTCCGCAATGTTTCCTCTTGCAATAAATCCGAACTTGACCCCTTCGGAAAAAGAATGGCGGGTGAAGTGGCTACCCAACCATGGTGGTATCCTTTTCAAGAAAAAGAAAATGAAAAATAAGTTTATATTTGAAATAATTTAGCTGGCATCCAGCTTGGTAAAATCTCATCTCAAACATCCGCTATCATAATTTTAATGCATAACATGGATTAGTTTGTGGTTATGTATATGTAGATTTGTTTCTTGGTATAAGAGAAAAGCTTATTTTATCATTAAAGAGAGCAAAACATAACCAGGTATAGCAAAAGGTTACCCGTGTTAAAAGTGACTTTTTACGTTCGATTGCAGAAGATGCAGTTTTTCCGTTACTAGTCATTAAAGATAAATTTACATTCTGTCATCTGGCATGGAAACTGCTTTATGAATTAAATTTTGTCTTCCTGGGGACACATACGACGTGCAGAGCTTCAGAAGAAACCTGCACGATTTGAAAACTACTCAAGATACCCGAGTGGAGTCTGTTTACGAAAAGCAATTAAGGATAAGCTAAGGACGGATGAGTATTTCTGCTTTGGTTTTTTTTTTTTTTTTTCAAACTGTATTTTCAGAAGAGTGAAATAACTGAATCACGTGTTTTCAGAATTATGTTTGGAACAGATTCTTGAAAGCACTCAGAGGACTTGCATAAGACCTTTCTTCGTTTCTCCGCCATATATTAATTAAATAGTACAATTTGAACTTTGAAATCCATTTTTTCCCGCCCGCCGCCCTCTTTATTGGGGTGAACTATGTGGCCTCCCCCAAAATTACCCTCACGCGTCGCCACCGGAAATAACCAAGCTGCTGTGGGGGGTTGTGGGGGGACTCGTGGTTCCTGGAGGGAGGCGCGGGACTGTAGTTCCGCCCGTCTCCACCGCGCGCTGGTGTCGCTAGTAGTCGAGGGCGCGACCTGCGGCTGGTGTCGCGGGCGCATCAACCACAATGTTGAGGTGCAGGCCGCTTCGAGTGTTGTACTGCTTTGCATTTCACCTTTCACAGCGAGTTACATCCCCCCCCCCCCCTGTTTAGTCTCCTTCACGTAAGCACAAATCTCATAATTTCCCTATGCACGACGAGAAGACTGCGTAATAGTTTAAAGCCTTGCGCTTAGAGGCGATACCGCGCTAAAACACCAGCAAGCATCGCATTTATCATCCCGCCTCATTAACAGAAATACATCCACGAATAGGCGGGACCCTTAACACTAGTGCTTTCTAGCAGGTAACAAGAAAGCCAAATTTGCGATCAACACTAGCATACACTAGCAGACAAAAGATATTCAATAAGGTGAACCCAAGATGGTTGCCGTGATGTCACATTGCTGGGAGTAATATATGTTTTGGTAGAAGTGGCGGGTTTCAGTACGCTGGTAAAAGTTGTGGAGAAAGGTTCTTTGTAGTTGTTTTTACAAGTATATAAGGCAGGAATCGAACCGAGAACTTCCGAAGTCCGTGATGTGTGTTTTCACTAAATATTTTTTAAAAATATTATGGAATTGTTTTAATGTTTTCATTGATTTTTTAATGGTCGGGTTACAACCAGGGACTTCGAAGTCAATTGCGTAAGTGCTTTTTATTACAAATTTTATACATATTTTAATAATCCATAACTTTTAATTTATTTTAAATCTTTAATGAAATCTAATACGACCTATTCAATACGATGGCCGCGAATTCACGAAGCCGATATAGCGGCATCCAAGATGGTGGCGGCCAAGACAGTCCAGGTCGCCGAACCCGGTACCAACACCAGACTGGACTCCAGTTTCCGAACAGCTAAAATAAACTACTAGTATTTGTTTAAGAATAACTATTTTATTTTGATGGAGAGCAAAATCTCCCAGTTGGGTCACTTTCTACTTCACAAATCCCACTTTCACTGACATTTGATTAATTTATATAAACTTGCTGACAGCTAGGTATGTCACATGGTAGCATACGTTCATGTTACCATTAAACAATTTATAGTATGAGCATTGGTTCAAAGACACTACAAAAAAAATTGTAAAAAAAGCGTAACCTTGCCCCGAATACAGTGTACCTGTTTATATTAATCGCATCACCTCAAGTCCTCACGCATTCTACGTCAGTTTTTTGCCTAACTTTTCTATAAATGGGTTGAGATTTATCCAACTCTTAACTGCAATAAAACATACAGCCGTTTGTAAGTACTGCGAATAATCACACGTTTCCTAGCATAAGAATATTTTTTTTTCTTGTGGCGCCTTCATTACTCACTTCACCTGGGGCATGGAGCAAGAGGGTGAGAAAATTCGCGGATTCATAGACTGCACAGTCCTCTGCATCCTCGGGCTGATGGCACACATTTACACTGACTTTAACTTGCAAGACATCTAAACTGAATTGCTGCAAATTAGTTACTTATCTCACTGACGGTTTCATTAGTTCTTCAAAGGGCCAGTCACAGAAACATAAAAAAAAAAAAGTTTCAGGTTGAACCAAATGCGAAGTAATTTCATTAATATTTCCAATCTATTATCATATTTTATTCTTAAAAAATAATGTCATGGTTTGCAGGAAAAGTTAATAAACAACACGTATAAAAAGGTAAGTAGAGACACTCTGTTTTGCGGGAACTTTTCGTACCAAAGTATTTCAATCACCAGCTCTTTCTTGATAATATAACTGTTAGAATCGTTAAAAAAAGTTTAGCTATTTTGAGACGTATAACAAACTTTCGACAGTTTAGGAATCGCAGTCAGTGAAGCATGTACTTCTTATACACCATTCACAGCCAAAATAAAAAAGTAATGCTACAAACAGGACTATAGTATTTTGAAGCCTAACGAGCAGTCCAATATCCGCGCAAAATACAACGATTTCTAATAGCATGACACCATGTTGATTAATTCAAGTTCTTGTCATTACTATTCTATAAGAGAGTCATCGGTTGCCGTGTTCATGATGCCGGCACGACCAAAATCAACGAGCAATAAATCGGTATGCGAATGGTTCGGAACCCATTGTGCATAACCCTATGAAACAAATGAACAAACTATTATTTAAAAGCTATTTACTCCTATAAATTGACCACGATATCTTGAATGCAGTTTATGTTCCACTCGCCATGTATCTAACAGCACGTGACCAAACAACAAATGCAGCAGAGCCACCGTGATATATCTACAGGAATAGCCCTTAAACCAGAGCAACGTCTTAAAAATGAAACAGCCATGATGGCGTGAGAGACGAAGCCTTAAGTGTGTTCATTGACTACACTGGCTTTGACCTTGATCTTCCCGGTCGCTCGGTCGCGACGTGAGCGTGGTTGGAGCAGCCGCAACAGCGCAGTCCCCGGCCTAAGACCCGTGGGAACCACGAGGCGGACCAGTTACCGCACAGGATAGCGTCAAGAGGAAACTATTGGCATTTGATAACATTTTGTGGACTTCAATTTAACAAACAATGAAACGATTTTTTATTTTATAAACGTGTTTATGTCATTTCAATATAAGCAAGTCAATTTTTTATTCCTAAAAAAATAATTTTAACTGATATTGATATTTTATTGCCGATACCGAAATTTCCAGCCGAATTTGAGTAATTTTTATCAAATAAAATGAGCTAGTATGTATGTTCGTATTGAAATGAAACGTTGTAGCAAACATTTTTAAACAATACGCATTACAAGTTATACTCTTTTGTGAGAGTGTCAAATACAAGTGGTACACATTTTGAAGTTGACGAGGATTTAGTTAGCTTAAAACAGGAACGAAATGTTATACATCCGATGATCAAAGAGTTAAACTAATTAAAGAAGAAAATAATCAGATTTTATAACACTGCCGTGCAAATCACATTCATTTCAATGCTAATGAAAGATGTCACTTCATACAAGAGACACACACATTAAGTTTACTCAGTGCTCAACATGTAATCTTGATTGGTGCCAACTAATTATGTGTGTTTCACCAACTACTCTTTTTGTATGACACATCCTTGCATAAAATACTTGCATGATGATGTAACAACATGGGGCTGCAAAACGCATTAATTAGCACAAGGCAATGATAGTGCAGCAGACGTGAGTGAGCTGTCCAGGGTGACATTCTGTACACGTCACAAACGGTGTGAAAATGGTTGAGGAACAAACTAATAGTTTGATCTTTATAAATGTGCATTTGTTTTTAATTTCAGTATTAACGTGTATTTAAGTTTTAAAATTGTATTATACTTTCTTAGGTTGCATAGTGAAATACCTATTAGGTGTTATGTTAGAAAGTGTGTACTTTTTTCAGTTCGTTTACAAAATAGTACAAGTATTAGTGTACACTGTTTAAAGATGTGGACTATAACTTTTCATTTTAATACTAACAATAAAAAACCTATTTTAATATTAATGACATCAGCCTTTTTTAATGCAAAACAAGGTGTAGGTTGTATATTGTTTCAATAAATGAAGCTCATGTAGTTGACAAAAATAGGATAATTTGGCCAAAAAATAGTGTGATATCAACATTGAAATACACCTATCAGTCTAAAAAACATTTTATGAGCAATTCAAATACATATATAATACAAAAATTCTTTTTAAAAATAACCTGTTACTTTGTAGAATTTAAATCTTCAAACTTATAAACTATTCGTCGAAAGTTTCACTAACAGGATCCAGTGAGAAAACATTCTACGTGTCTTATGGCCAGGAACTGGATTTTAATTGGAAGTACACTCATATCAAACTTTTGACAATTCATAACGTTTAATATGCATATAGTTCTCGCAACTATAAAGAGATCTAAAATTAATTACAAATGTGGTTCCGGTAACAATTGTAAAAAATTGTAGGACCGGAATAGAGACGGTATGACCAAGATTTATCTCGAAATTGTTGCAATATATAGAAGTAGAACAATAACCAATTGTGATATTTTACTACTTTATGGATTTAAATAGACGTTTTCAACTTCCTAACAGGAGACAACCAAAAAATACAGTAAAACAGAACAAAATAAAGGAATAAAAGCACACAGGACAAATTAAATTTAAACTCTAAGTCCTAGGACTGTGTCGAATTTTTTGTTATGTCCTGTGTTTGAACTAAATTGTACGGTATTGTCATTTTTTTTCGACAGACTTAAATCTAAGCCGTATTACCTTTGGACTGCTTTAACGATTGGCCTGTTGTTTATGTGAAAAACCCTCGACAAAAGAAGTGTAGAACCACCAACCTATTATGGACATCAATTCAGTGAACGGCCAATGAACAGGAAATATTCGCCCGAGTATGTATGTGGTGTATATCCTGGAGGTCGATGAACCCACGACATATTTCAGTCCTGGCTCATAATTCTGGCATCACAATAAGCGCAGCGTGCTGGACGCTAAACGACAGCCAAATATCGAGCTATTGTGGAAATGTTATTAACCGCACTCGATATATATATATATATATATATATACACACACATACATATATATAAACACACACACACGCACACATATATCTTGCCATTTGATATGCACCCAACATACGAAGCCACCAAAGTTTACAGGTTTTTTTTTCTAATCGACCCGTTTGAGAGAAACATGTTAATTCCAAAATTAACATTCTTTCGGAAACATAACTCTGCGTGAACGCATTCTAAAGATTTCACAGATAAATTTAGTATAGTTATCTTTCGAAAACCGAACCGATGCGATGGAAACAGGAAATCTATAAAATCGGCAAATCTGTCGCGCCCGCGAATTTTTTCGCGCTAACGTCACGAATGTGTAGAAAGTGATTGGTTAAGGGAGTGTCATATTGTCAAATTTTAGTCTGAAACTATATTTGAAACAGTGTCTCAACTTTAACTACACATGTAAATTTAAATCATATTAGTACTCATTACATAGTAAAACGAATGCTCTGTGATTTTAAAAGTTATATATAATGTAAGACATTCATATTAACATTAATTTGGTTATTTCACCTTAATAATAGTTTTAATCGTCCATGCGTCCTTCGCCATTTTAAAGATTCGTTGTGACGAAAACGGACATCATTTGTTTTCGCTAGGATGATTCTGATTGGTTAATTCCATCCAACATATTTTAAAACCAGTCCTATGCACAAAAAATATTTGATGGAAACTGAAGTCATCCATCTTGTCATGCAAACACGCCTGCGCTAATTAAGTTTCCGGTGACGTAATATTACCCCCCTCCCCCCAACATTATTTGACCAAACATATTGGATGGTGTTGGAAGCGGAAGATTGACAGTGTGACAGGGCCTTTAAAAAATATTTTGTTCGCGTCGCATTTTCGTTGCGCTATTGTGATTAACACAACAACGCAGTGGAAAGCGTAATTTAATTTCATATTAAAAAAAATTCACCAGTAAATAATTCTCAGTGAATGTATAATCTAATAGATGTTGGGCGTTTAACCTAACGGAGTATTGCTTATACTATGTAAGGGAATGGTACATTCCGTGACATTTAGAAAACACTTAGCCGACTTTGCGCTGGTTCCGTATAACACCGTGGGAAGTCAGGTTAGGTCGTGTTATCAAATAAATTTGAAGATAAATTAATATATATTTTTTTCAAGATGGTATCTACCACTTCTCGACATCTGATTTCTAAATAAAACTTATAACTTAAAGGTGTAAAAAAAGTCACCACTGCTAGTCAAAATGTACTAATAAAGACATGTAAGTAATCATGCCAAGTTCGATAAAAAAAGTAATTGAAATCAGTTGCCTTTGGGTGCATTTGGAGCCTTTTGGAGCTGTTGGAGCCATTCGGAGCATTAGGAGCCTTTCGAGCATTTGGAGGCTTTGTAGCATTTGGAGCCTTTTGGAGCATTTGGAGCATTTGGAGCTGTCTTAAGCATTTGGAGGCTGTTGGAGCATTTGGAGCTGTGTTAAGCATTTGGAGCTGTGTTAAGCATTGGAGCCTTTTTGGAGCATTTGGAGCTGTGTTAAGCATTTGGAGCTGTTGGAGCATTTGGAGCCTTTTGGAGCATTTGGAGCCTTTTGTAGCATTTGGAGCTGTTGGAGCATTTGGAGCTGTTGGAGCCTTTTGGAACATTTGGAGCCTTTTGGAACATTTGGAGCCTTTTGGAGCCATTTTGAGCTAAAGACATTTTTATTTTTCTTGAGGATATCAGGTAGAACATAATCAATCAGCTTACTGATGAAGTAACAACGTACGGACCTTTAAATTATAACTTGTGGCTTGACTGTTTATATGGTAAATCTTTTCCGTTCGAGGACCTCTCAAGACATCGACCGTTATAATTTTACAGTTCTGACGATGTGAAGCAATCTGTTAAACATGGTATCCAGAAACTCTGCCAAGAAGAGGAGGACTATGTCAGTAAAGGATCTGGTTGGTCTCTGCCTAGTATAAACCGATTGGAGCTAAGAATTAGTAATTTGACACCGATGCAGAACTAATGATTATAAGATTGCTGGCTTTCGCAACTGTTCCTGTAGTAGAATAGAAATTATGTAATAAATATGATGTTTGAGAAAGAACTTACAGTGTTTTATTTTCGAACCTGTAATTTTTGAGGTATTTTTACATATATTTTTTTTTGTATCGGCCAGGGGTCCAACCAAATATCGAATCAATATGTAAGTTAATGAGTGATTTTTTTGATGAATTTAGATTTTTTTCCCGCTTTTCTAGCTGCATTATTACACGATTTCAAGATGGCGCCCAAATTTCAAGATGGCAGGGGCACCTCGGTAATAAATGATTACTGCACTGTAGTGGGTTAGAATAAAATTATCCAGATGGAAATGTACTCTATAATACGAGTACACACACAAGATGGTGTACTCCAGCAGGTGGTAGCTCCTGGTAGCATGTACTGAACATAAAATGTCGGTTCCATGATGCTCGACAAGGACAAAGTCAAATTTCAAGGTCAAGGTCAAATTTCAAGGTCAAGGTCAAGGTCAAAGTCAAAAATCATGGTCAGCGGTTGAGGACAAAGGTGTGGTGACTAGAAAATTATACTAACATGTCGCCAGCACACTCTAGCAGACGAAAACAAGATGACGGTCTCCAGCGGACGAAGACAAGATGGCGGACATGACGTCATACCAGCTGACGATATATACCTTGATATTGGTGGTAGGTCAGTCTGTAGGTGGCTTCTGTGGAGGAAGGATCTGATGGTTTTTATTTTTTACCCTCACCGGTTTCGAACCAAGGACGGGAATCTATATAATCAATCAGAATTCTATAAAGTTAATTTATTGATGAATTTTGGAATTTTTCCCGATTTTCTAACATAAAAATTGCGGATTTTCAAGATGGCGTTCGTAACGGAAATTGCAACAGTTATGTTTTAATACAAGATTGCGGTTCTGTCTCAAACAGGTAGTGCTATTTTTACTTAAAATTAAAAAAATTTCAAGTCCGAATATGCATGTTATTTTTTTATATACCTTATTTAATTCTCAGTCTGGTAAATGTCTCGATAGCCGAGCGGTTAAAGGCGTATGTTTTCCAACTTAGTGATCAGAGCTGCACTGGTTCGAATCACAGTGCTTCCAATGTATTTTGCATAAATATTAAATTTAATATGTCGATAAGGATCATAATAGCTATGATAGGTAATGGAACATCGACCTTTTGTGATGTGACAGAGCGACGCTGGCGCTCTCTAGGAAAAAACAACAGAAACAAAGTCGACGGTATCCAAGATGGCGACCTCCAGTGGAACAGAAAAAAATCAAGAGCGACGCTGTCGCTATCTAGGAACAAACAACAGAAACAAAGTCGACGGTATCCAAGATGGCGACCTCCAGTGGAACAGAAAAAAATCAAGAGCGACGCTGACGCTATCTAGGAACAAACAACAGAAACAAAGTCGACGGTATTCAAAATGGTGGCCTCCAGTGTAACAGGAAAAAATTCAATATGGTGTCAGAGACGAAACTTTCATCATAATGAGTGGGGCGTTCGATTTCAAGATGGCGGATCCAAGATGGTCGCCGTGATCTACTTGTCCCGTTACGCAGTGTCCCGTTGCGCTGTGTCCCGTTACGCTCATCCAAGATGGCCGCCGCGACGTCAGAGCAATCGGTCATTGACCCGGCTCCAGCTCCTCAACCCTGAACCCTGGCGCCGGACCGACATTTACATACTACTAACAATATCAGCATTCAAATAATGCAGGGTATATTTCACGCAATGTTACCTCACACACTGTGTGTATGGCAGTCCTCACCGCCTCTATGTGCCCAGTCGTATTGTGACGCTCCGCAAAAACGGTTGCTTTTTTCGTTATGATAATAATACGTGGAAGTAAAAATGGCAGTTACAGTTATAGACTCTGGTTTCTACCTACTGATTACTTTTTGGTAACCAATGAACGTTTTAAGATAAACACGTTTTCAATAGCGAAACTAAACAGATTTACATACAAACATATTTATAAATATACGCGTTACAAGATGATAACACCACCTCTTAGCACTCGCCGCCCACGACCGTGCTACCACATTCGTGAAATGTCAGCCTTCACGTGACACTCCTGGAAAGAGATCTACAGAACTATCAGGAGATTGCCGCTACTTTCGTGCAGCTGGAGGAATGTCTGCCTCAAGTGGTGTGGGTATGTACGTGTGAGGACGCCCAGTGACAACACGAAACGAAGCGCTGAATCTCAACAGTGGGCCGTCGACCTTGGGTAGCTGGCTGGTAGTATAGTTCTCTTGAAGAGGATCTCAACACGCGGCACCCATGAGTGCAACAAGTTATTTTCCAGCCTACTTCCTTAAAATTTTACAAATTCTCAACTCACCCCCACCCCTCAGTTATTCATTGCGGTCATGGAATTTGGATTTTAATTTTAGAAAGTACAACACTGCACTTTTTAATATTTCTATCTGAGAAATGTGCATATTAATGATGTTTATATTGCTTCAATAGTTAATAAACATGGTACAATTTTCACTTTGTCTGCAAAAGTTAATATAGTATTACTATTTTCACTACATGTGTTCTGTATTGTTATGTATCTATCTAAGTGAAAATGTAAGATAATTTTTTGACCTTGAAATTATTTGCAATAAATTAAAAAAAAAATTCCTGTTCGATTCAAAATTTTCGACCACCAAAATACACTATTCGCACAATCCTATAATGTGATAGATTTGTGTAGTGAAATATGTGTACATGTGATTTGCATAAGTTTTCTTAAAGCTACTACTACGATGGTTTTTTTTATTTAGTTTCGGCAAAGACAACTTTCCAAGAAAATGATAGAGATTGGAAAAAAAACTAGCTATTGCCATAGGGAACGTAGAAAATAATACACCACATATTAGTGTCGTAGGGGACGGCGGCTGGAATAAGAGGACTGACTGACATAGTTTCAATTTAAGTGGAGTGGTGAGTTATCTTCCTGTTTACACCAATGCTTACTCTATAGTCTGTTGTTCATAAAATAAAATATTTCAGTACTTACAACATCCAGTCAAAATGTGCATGTTAACTTTTTTTTTCTTTTGAAGAATTGCATTATCAGAGCCGAAACAAACCAACTCTTGTACCTGGGAGTGAAAAGGAAGTATTGCTTCGCATGCGAATTTGCAATACTCAAAGACAAAAAGGTGAATGAACATCTTTGCTTTAAAAACTATAGTGGTCCAAGCACTGTAATGGAACAAACTATAATAGTAGAAGGGTTCTGCGGGAGTGTTGAGCAGCACTTGTTAAAATACTTATTTTGGTGACGGAGATTCAGTGTTTACTTTAGAATAAAGCAACGAGTTCCTTACGGAAGGGAAGTCATAAAAATTGAGTGTGCAAACCACATTGTAAAGAAACCATTTTCACAAATTTTCCAGAAATATGTCATTTCCAGCATCTGCGCGTCGTTTGCTTGAATCAACAATAGTAAGATTAAAATCCGGCGCTAGAAAAGCAATCGAAATTGCTGGAACATCTCTTGTTGGTACATCTATCGTTCGCTTGAAACTTGACATAAAAAAATGGTCCTCATCATGTATTCGGTTGTCACGAAAACTGCCGTGTAGAATACTGAAAAACAAAATACCAATGAAAATTTTGTGACATTTGTGAAAGAGTCGGGGATTATGGAAGCTATTGAAAAGGCTCTTGATCCTATGGTAATGAAATCTGATAGATTCGTATTTAACAAAACTAAAAATCAGGTTGAGCGATATATGAGTATGTTAGCTAAGTTTTCAGGTGGAAAACGGGTAAACTTTGCTAAAAGAGGCTCTTATAACGCTCGTTGTATGGGAGCTGGACTGGCCCATGTCAGAGGTCCTAGGTGGCACTTCATCCCATGGAAAAACAAATTTGGTCGAAGCCCAGGAAAATACTTCCAAACAGTTTTAAAAATTAGCTGTCTCCAGCATGAAGATGGCCCTCCAAATAAAAAGAGACGACCAAACAACACTCCTGGTCCTGATTTGGAGTATGGTCCAAGTGCTGAAGACATTTTGTGTCCTGAAGACGTGTTGAGTCCTGAAGAACTTCATACAAAGATGAAGTTTATCCTCGAAAACCTGAATCGGGATGCAACAACATAAAAAAATATTCATGAGTTGGAAAGAAGGAAGTACTGTTGGTCAACACGAGAACACTAAATGGAGGGATGCTTCTATGAACAGACTTATAGCATATAGTTTCGGTTTTGTGGTAAAAAGAACACATACATCCTGTCACTGTCTAGTAAAATAAATTTTGTATCACAGGGAGATAAATTCCAAAGCCGTTCAGTTTGGACGAGTTAACGAAAATGTGGCTAAGAATTTGTATTCCAAACTAAAAAATGTCGAAGTCAAAGATTGTGGCTTTTTTTTTGTGCACCCAAGCTTTTCATTTCTCGGAATATCTTCAGATGTACTAGTGGCAGACGATGGTTTGCTGGAAGTTAAATGCTTATTTTCAGCTGGTGACGATAAATTAAAGGACTATATTTCAAAAAAAAAAAAAAACGTGTATCGAAGAAAAACATGGAGATTTGCGTCTAAAGAAAACCCACTTTTTTTTTTTTTTTTTTTTTTAAAAAACCAGATTCAAGTCAACTTGGCGTCTGCAGTAGAAATTATTACGACATTGTAGTTCATACGAAAAATGATTTCCATGTTGAAAGAATTTTGTTCGACAAAGAAATTTGGGAAAAACTCATGCTGTCAAAGCTACAACAGTTTTTTGCGGAGTGCTTACTTCCAGAGATAGCAGATCCATTAAATACCCGAAGACTAAATGCGCGAGAGCCTGACTTTGTAAAAGAAGCTCAAAAATCACTAAAGAAAAACATAAAACAGATTACTTCAGTTTTGGTTTCCTAAATGTTATGCATGTTTTCTTCTGTTTTTTACATAGTCCTAATATAACAGTGTAGATAATAATATGATCATATTTTGATTGTAAAAACAATACGATTTTTTTTAGAATTTGGGTTATCAAACACATATTTTATGTTTATTTGTAGATTAAATTCAAACTTATTATAAATTTATATAGACATCTCTTTTACTAAAATAATATTATGTGTATCGTAGCAGTGAATGTGCTTGAAAGACTATAATTTATCTGTTTAAAAACGTATGTCAACATGTTCATTTCAATCTTTAATGTTATGCTAAATTATATGTAATTAATATATAATTATTAAAATAGTACACATATTGTATAAAATTTTTAATGGTGTCTTTCAACGGTATCATTAATGTACATACATAAAAACTATCTTTGTGAACTCTCTGTAAAATTACACAAAAAAACTCTGGCCAGAGTATCATTGTTTAATACCGCATTAAATTGTGTATAGTGTTTGTTCCTGTACATTTCAGGAAGTATTTAAGACATCACTTTATTAAAGTATTTAGTACAATTAAAAGAAGTTATTTCTTATCGAGTGAAAGGTTTTTTAATCGATTAGAGTTATAAGAATGGGTATTATTTTTTTATTGTTTTCTGTTTATGCTCGAAAATAGACCACAAAATCATACCCGGGCCGAGATTATACATCAGAATCTCTCGCTAAAAGCCACTCTTCAAATAGTAACTAAATCCCAAATAAATAAATTGTTTCAGCGAAGAAATTTTAGTTGACAGCTGTTTAATTGAAAAGGTATGTAAAATAACATGTGCCCATATAACGCGCACAGCATGTGAAGGTCGTGGATCCTGGCGTAGCTGGTGTCTGGCCGCGAGGAAACATATCGGGTGGCAGGGAGGCAGATAACCAAGGCACTGCGACAGCGGCCAGCGCGCGACTGACGACTTGGCAACCCCGCGCGCGGAGTAAGCCTCCCCGCAGCCGAGAGCTGCACATTCGCGACACCCGCGCGCTCTATCGGATAACGACTGACAGGACTGGCTCTTGTATCCCTTAAGGGGCCCGCCTACCTGGGCACACATACGGTGTGCAGAGCTTCAGGAAAAACAACGCGATTTCAAAACTACTCAAGATATCCGAGTGGGGCCTATATACGAATAGCATTTAAGAGTTCGCTGAGGGCCGAAAAGTACTTTTAATTTCGGATTAAGTTTTTAAACTGTATTTTTAGAAGCGTTAAAATGCCTAAAACACGTGTTTTCAGAGTAATTTTTAGGCATAAAACAATCAGTACAGTTTCTTGAAAGCACTTAAGGGGCTTGCATAACACCTTTATCTTCATTTCTCCGCCATATAATGTTACGGTCACCGCTCAAATTTCACAGTTATCCTGTGACGACGAGAGGAATGCGCGCCAGTTCACAGACTTGCGCTTAGAGGCTATACCGCGCTGGAAGCACCATCGAGCGTCGCGCTTATCATCCCGCCTCACTAACACACATACACCCCTGACGAGGCGGGCCCCTTAAAAGCGGCGGGAGTACCACGTGACCTTGAACGGACGAGAGTGACCCCCAGGCGCTTCCACTGAGCGCACATACGTGTCTGTGGTTGTCAAGCGCAGGCCTTTCGCTTTCGACGCGATTAAATCGAAAATCGATGCGTAGAAACGGGGTGTTATGCGCGCATTTCCATTGTGAATGAATACACAAGGGTAGTGGTGTTTCAGAGTTCATAGCAAATGCTTAATTTTTTCACGCAACGCTTTGAAAACGTTCGAAATCCCACTTTTTTAGTTTCCGAAATTCTGAGAAGAGTAAATACTTATAATATAATGTCCGTGTAACGTGAAACCCTAACTTAACTTAACTTTTACTTTGCGGTGTATCTGCACTCCATGGTAGACTCCATAGACATATACTCATACTAGAGAGATGGAAAACTGCTCTTGCCTGTCGCTCGTGATCTTCCTCTTGTATAATGCTTGTTTGTAGGGGTACAGAAGTTACGCGGATTCATTCGGTTGCAAGCTAGAATGCAAACCTGCATACTCTTGCACTGTTTTCATGATTAGACACACCCATACGACAGTGAGCCAACGATGCCCATATAGTAGAAAAGTAAATTAATCAGGTAGTGCCAACTAAAAATTAAAAAGGGGGTTGTCTGTAAAGTCGGTTTACGGACGACAATTTTACGTGATAACGTCATAAGAAAACATTGATGAAAAATTACATACTTTTTAATTTTCAAATATTATTTAAGGTTTGTGCAAATTTAATTTAAATAATTTGTTTAAATATAATCACGAAAAATTAGTTAAAAAGCCCGCCTTAACCTGTTTGAAATTATAGAAGATTTTCTCGCACGGTGGTTGGCCGTTCTTGCACGCTCGGCTCAGGCGGGACGTGACAATTTTTCGTACGTGCAGCCGGCGTTCATCGATTTATAAGACGTTATCACGTCAAAATGTTCTTGCAAAGAATTCAGCCAATTTAAAAGAAATCGTTGGTAGAGCAAAAATGAGGCTAATTTTAGCCTGACGCCATACGCAAGTTTGTAGAACGCCAATCACAAACATCTAGAGACCTGGAGAATAGGTAAAAAATGGCGGCTGCCAAATACTGTTATGCATACGTGTGTGAAGTATAGCGTGGCTTCAGAAAATAACCATATAGTAGGTAGCCTATACTAGGATATTTCAAACGAGCATTTGGTCTAGACTCTAGACTGTATTTTACTGCGTTTCATTAGGAATGATGTCGGGCAGGTGATGTTTTAATACCGTGATGGCCAACTTCACGCTTTTCAAGGGCCATGTATCAAACTTATCTGAGGGCTAGACACACATGAATAAATATTAAATTTCTAACAAAGATTTTTAATGACGTATATCTGTATAGTATCCAATATATACAATACGCGGCATGTCATAAAGAAATACAAAAAACATATTTTTTACATAGTACATATTTACAAACATAATAAAGAAAAACTTTTTCATCGAAAAATAATAACCATGAGACACTATATAAATTTAAAATATATAAAAAAACAATATTTTCCAATATTTCCGTGAGAATGCCATGGCTTTATCACACTGTCTGCTGACATATATGCAAATAAAGATGGCTAACACAATATATGATATTTCATTGAAAGTTTCTTTAAGCGGGCAGCCAGCTGGCTATCAGTGAAGTTCAAGGCCTACATCCCGCTGGACACAATCCATGACAAGATTGCGGGGGAACAAAAGGCAAGCCAAACACAGCCCTTGTGCTATAGGTAGAGACCGGAAAAAAATCGCGATTTCAATTACCTATAGGTAGAGACCCGGAAAATTCGCGGGTTCAATGACCTCCAGGATAGACTCCAATATCCTCTACACACTCGGGCAAATGCCAACTGTTCATTGGCTGCTGACTTGTGAGTCGTCTCGACTGGGTGGCCTGTGATTCGACCCTTCTATGAGTGAGGGTCTCTAATTGGCCCTCAGTCCTACAGATTAACAGTGAACCAATGACAGAAGCAGCACTAAGGTATAATTATTTTAATTTTAGCATAACATGAAATGAACCCGCGAATTTTCCGGGTCTCTACCTATAGGATAGAACCCATGATTCTCTAAGCACTCGGGCAAATTATATCTGCTCTTTGGCTACAGACTCGTGACTTCTGTTAACCGAGATGCTTGTGATTTGATATGTACTTCTTTTGTTGAAGGTTTTTCATTGGTCCAAAGTCCTTCAGATAAACTGTGGCCCCAAGGCAAAACGTATTCGGATTCTAGCCTATAGCGAAATAATACGCGAATTTTTAATGTCTCTAGCTATAGGGCTTCTATTGCTTTCCAAATCTGAGGTAAACTCAGTTTTTTTTTATTCTTTGGGGAAAATGTTTGTAGTATAGGTACTGAAGAAATGAGAGCCGGGTTCAATTCGTCAAGGAATTACAACAGTTCAAGATGAGTTATAGCCTTCGATATCCGGAAGTGGAAACCTAAGTCCCAACAAATATACTTTTAAAAATTTACACCTCCAAACAAAAATTAGTTTATCGTTGCAGTATAAAAACGCGTCCAAAAATTAAAATATATATACAGTGAAAAAAGTTTTAAAACGTATTTAGCGTCATATTACTTTACGGCTCTTGAAAAGTACACCTAAAGTTTTTGTTTAGCCAACAAAATAAATTCCACTCAATTGTGTCTTTGTTTGGTGGGGAAAAAAATCAAGTTTGTAACACATGAAATTTTGTTAGGCCAACAAAATATTTTGTTGCAGCAAGTAAACATTGGTTTCGCCATAAACAAACATGTATGTGTTTGTGTCGAACAAACCATTTTGACTGTATATCAAACTTGTTTCTAAGCGGTATGACAAATTATAAAAAATTTTGAAGGATAAAAATACACTGCAGCGACCACTGATGCACTGAAGTCATCATAGAACTTCTAAAAAGGTTTTACGTTTTCATAAACAGCTGCATTAAATAAACACAGTTTATAAAATGCTAAAAAAAAGTTCGACAACTCGTCAGGAAAAAATATCGAAACATAACTGTTACTGCTGGTATTTTACCAAATGTCTTACTGAGTGATATATTGAAACCAAAAATATCAAATTAAATAAGTTTAATATGGCATGAACAATCAGTGTTGTATGATTCTGAAATACCTCTACAGGATTAAATTTTTTAAACAGTTTATTTTGTCTTCAGGTGAAATGGTTTCGTTTGGATTTCTACAGCCAATTTTGTGCTTGGTCGGATGTTATGATTAATATTATTGATGTCCTAGTTGTTAAATGCCACGGTCAATGAAGGGTTGTATAAATATCTAAAGGCCAGTAAAGTATACAATCAACCAACACCAATGTGCAATGTGGTAAAATTCACAGTTTTAACACTAAAACATTTTTATTTGTATGACAAGATTAAATTATTTATAGATCATATACAGGCTTAGTACATTTCAGTCTGTGCCTGATGACGCGAGCAAATTAAGTTTCGCAACTGTTTTGTCGTAGCAAACCTGCTGTGTTCATCCGTGCTGTCGTCGTCGTCGTGTTGTCCAGATTATCTGTTATTAACATCGTATGTTCGTCTGTCCGACGTTGTGTTGTTCGAGATTGTTGTTTGTCTATATTTAACACTCGTTAAAAATGTCTCGTCACTGTCAGCCCATCGTGTTCATCGGTGCTGTGATATTTTACTGACTAATTTATTCCACGGAATTCTCTGTGCTGTCTATGACATCTGCTGATTTTGGCTTATTCTCCTTGTAATTATTTAATCATCTTTATTGTTCATTTTTGAGATTTTTTTATAAAAACCAATGTAAACGAGCAATGTCGTACGTCCATTAAATTATTTTTAATCAATATTCCGCATTTCGAAAATCATTCTAAGAAAACTCTGTTATCTACGCCCAACGTCTCGTCGAAAGAAAAGTGATTACCTAAGAGAATCACAAATTATGATAACTAGGGACTGTAAAGAATAACTTGCGGAATTCATGAATTCTAGGCTAGACTCGACACTACTCTACACACTCGGGAAAATGTCCCATGTTCACCTGCTGCTCGCTCAACAGATGTTTTAACTGAGCTGCCGTGATTCAATTCTTCTTTGATGAAGGTTTCTGGCAGGCTTAAAGTCCTTCCTTGTAGGTCGATCGCAAAAACAAGGAAAATATTGATTAACTTTTAACCAGTCACATTAAGTAAGGGTGTAATTATTATCTAACATTCTGCGCCATAGATGATAAAGTATTTTTTAGAACGATTTAATGCCTATGCAAATATATAGTTCGCACTGAACACACGTTAGGTTAAAATTTAAGCTGCTTAAGACACTATGTTTCCAACTAGGTCGATTTTTTCTGCTGGTTAAAAGGTTCTTATGAAGATATATTTTGAAAAAAAAAAGGACTGTTAAGAGTTGGTTTCAATGCAAAAAGAGTAATGACATGAAAATGCAGTAACCCATATGGAAATTAAAGCCGAGCTTCAAGAGTATGCAAATAATTAGTTACTTTCGGCGACAAAGTAGCAATAATTTTACTTTCTTTGTCTCGAATGATGTTCCTCCCGCACAATAACAAACTCGTTTATAGATTTCAAAAGTTCAATATTTTAAGCGGTCTTAGTTATTAAGTAGACACGCGAAGTAAAATGAAAATGGAAGGTAAATACGGAGTTTTGCGTCGCAAAACTACGCACAGACCAAACTTAAAGCGACAGCCTCTTCCCGTTTACGACGGTTTCCATGCCACTTCTTAATAAAAACAGACTCACATGGTTCATAAACTAATATGAGGGGGAAAAACAAATACTCGGAAGAAAGACACAGTTTGTGTGAGTCGTATTATGCAGACCTGTGGCCAGCACGTGGCACGTGTTACATAAACATTTTCTTCTAAGATGGGTAAAAATAATTAACAGATTGCATTAATTTATTTTCGTGGCAATGGCCTAGCAAGCTTATTGTGCAATGCGTTACATAGCAAAGCAATTTAAAGGTGTCATGTATGAAAAAGTAAACCTTAACTAAAAAATTCAAAACAAACTCTTATTTTCTCTGTTCCAAAAAAACCCCAGTTTCACTGTCACAAATATATTTCTAAAGTAACAGACTGGGGCATTCATGCTTCGCGAAAATATTTCGAGACTAGCTGAGGATTAAAACACTGTAGCCCAACACTAAAACGTCCACGTTTGACAGCCTCAAAGGCAAACTTTCGTTTAGAAAAAGCGCGTAGGTCAACCTTGTGGTCATCCGGGAGAGTGCAAGGACTTGCTGGACTACCAACTACTAAAGACCCTAATTCATTCATTTATTTAATTTATTCATTCATTCATTCATTCATTCAAGCCTCGCTCGGTCAGGGTACACTGTGAAATGTTTTTGTAAAATAACAAATTCTGTGTTAGTGAATTTTTACACATTTATTGTGCAAAATTACTATTTCATCGTGTAATTTTATACCTAATGTAGGTTTATATTATAAACATTTAACATGGTTGTAAAAATAGAAAGTTTCCGTGTAAATAAACGCTTCTTCTGATAGTTTTACACCCACAATGTCCCAGTAAATTTTCATTTACATAAATTAAAATAACACGTAATTTTGGATTAATACATCTACGGGGTGTGTGTAAGTTTCAAAAACAGTTATGAATTTTAAAACACTATAAGCAAGTGTATATTTAAAAACTTTTTACCTCTGTGTGTCTTATCAGGCAAAATTCCTTATGGAAAATTACAACATCGTGTAATTTTACACCAAATGTAGGTTGAGATTATAAAAGGGCAACATTTGTGTAAAAACAAACAGTTACCGTGTATATTACAACTCTTTTAAAATTTTTACACCAACACTGGAAAAAAATTCGTTAAATTACACCCACTAACGTTTACCAATTATAAATTTTTGTAGTGTAATATTAAAAAATAACTACAGTTTGAGTAATTTAACAAATATGTTTCTAGATAACCAAATTGTGCTACAGGTTTAAGTAAAAATACACAAAGGTAAAATTACACATTGAAGTGTTAAATAAATCAACGTACTATTTTTGTCAATACACTGTATTTGTATATACACTCTTACGTTATTGTAAAAGCGCATACAATACGTCACAGTAAATTTACAACGACCAATGACCTATAAAAATTCAATTAATTTACTATTCATTCTGACGAAAACCAATTTAATTTACATTAGGTAGTAGTAGTAGTCCCATTTCTTCGCGATTGATACTATGCACGATATTCGTGAGTTTAAGATGCTTGACTAATAATTAAAAGGTCGTGGGTTCCATCCTCCGCTAGGCCACTGAGAATGAAGGAAGTAATAACTTGATCATTAAAACTTGATAACATAGTTTAATAATAGCTGTAATCTACAAAAAGTAAAATATTTTTGGAAGTAGTGCGAATTAACATGTTCAGTGTTATTGTAAATTTAGTAAATGATGCCGTAAAATTAACTGACAGTTGTAGTAAATTTACAATTGCAGGCATAGCATATGTAAATTTATATAACTCAGTGTTAAAATACACCAATAGCTATGGGTTATCTAAAAAACCATAGCAACTGTAATTTTACACTTATGTATGTGGCAGCAGTGATTCCACCGATGTGGTGTTTTTTTTTATTCTTGTGTTTAAGTAAAACTACACCAACACATGCCGGTGTAAAATTACACTAACATCAGTGGAGACTGCTGGACATAAATTTAGTATAAAATTACAAAAAAAATTACCGTTTACATTTCATACAACTATTTACCTCTGTGCACAGAGATACTGTATTATACAAAAATGCACGTCAAACCTGTTTGTATACATTCAGTAGGGCTACATGTAAAGGGGGCGTACACGTCAGTGAACATAAGTCCGGAAATGCTTTTGTTTGTCGCTGGAACCGTTACCGTGTACAATGAGATACATTGGATCCCTGTTATGTGGAATGCCACATTGGCAGAGTAAACAACTAACCAATCACTGTTCTGTAATCTATTAGTGGTGAACAACCTACAGTTCGGTAGTCTGTACAGCCATACCGTGCATCATCTAAAATGTCGGCTGTAGCTAGTCTCACACTTTGATTGCAGAACAGAGCAAATGGCGCCCAGTTACCAGATTGACATTAATCAGACTGTTAACTTCTAAGACCATAAAAACGCGTCTATTGACAGTATTATTAAAGTTGCATAAATTCTGAAGGGAAGAAAATTTCAATTCTAAACACCCATTATAATTTCATACGTGATACTATTTGTAACAGTCAGTCATTTTAAATAACAAGGAATTCCATTAATTATGTACTCTGGCCAAACAGAGCCAACAATTTTAATATAAACGATACAAGAAATATGAAGAAGAATAACTGTTGAAACCAAGATGATATCATTCTGCCTCTCTACGTGTCCTGCAGATGTACCCCTCCCTCTCTCTTTCTTTCTCTCATGCATGCACTTTACATGCAGCCTGTTTACATACCACACCCCTTCTTTCTACAACATGAACATACACCCACTTTCTAACTCAACCACATTTATTTTTCTCTGCGTAGAGGCAGGCGTCTTCTTTGTTCAAAACTACGCCTAATCAATTTCTCCTGACTCGCCCCTTTTGTGTACGTGTTTGCGCTTTCCTCAGCAGAGAAGCCCCACAAAGGCGGGCTTTGATTTCACGCGGGACGCGAGTTTACCTGTTTCCAAATCACAGTTCTTTGCTGGCGCCATGTCCATGTCGAATCGCTAGCACGAAGTAATAACACTCGCCTCGCCGCACAGAAAGCCGCGTGTCTCGAGTAAAGAGTTGCGTTCGACTCAATGTAAACTCGGAGCAGCGCTGCCAACTCTCGTGGCCCGGGCGTCCCACAAGCAGGGCACACCGGCACACCGGCACACCGGCATACTGGGGCCGCAATGGTGCGACGGGCGCGATGCCACAGCAAATAATAAAGCTAAAAGAAATGTTCATTTTAAAAATACAATTGGGATAGTATTTTAACCAGAATATTCCCATGATACCACAGAGGATTATAAAATAGCTTGACTATGCATATTTCGAGTTCTTGAACGCCCTAAAATACCTTTCCACACAATCAATTATTTACCCGATTCAAACTTGGGTAAATCAATTGGTAACAAATATAATTGTTTATGGAACACTGTCAAAAATTTGCTACGTATACAAATATGTAAAACGCATGTGAGAGAGCTAAAAAATTGTAAAAAATGAAAATATTTTAAAAGTTCGGAACGTCAGGGGAAAGTAGAAACGTGACCGCCCTTAAAATTTACGGCTGCGCTGCTAATAGTATTCAAACCTTCGTCGGCGGAATAACTACCTCACGAGGAAAAGGGTATCTATCTTGCCTCGACACGGTCATGATTCCAAAATCTCTTGTGTTTTTTTGTTTGAAGAAATGGCTGAAGTTTTAGCACCCATCAATCAGGTTTTAGAGAGGCGTGTCTGTAGGGAATGAATGCGCTCAGAAATTCATTCGTATTTTAAGACGGACAAGGCTCCTCCGAGCTGGGTTTTAAAACGTTTTTACTAGAATTAAAAATGGTTGTCTATTCAAAACTTATACCACGGCAGGACATAAAAATTATACTTCCAAGCAATTCTTTCTTGTCCCAACCGCATATTTACTAGAAGTTATAGCCTGGAAACGTCGGGAGAAAATAGCTGATTATTTCAAAGCGTAACTACACAGCTGTCATAATCATTTTACCATTCCACGAATGACGACATCATTTAAGTGACCAAAGCTGAGGTTGTAAGCTATGTCAAGCCATAACCGTCTAGTCAAAGGTGTATTTGTGTTCGTGTAGGCGAGATGATAAGTGGACGCTCGCTGGCGCATCTACCGTGGCATCACCTATAAGCGCAAGGCTCTGAACTTTCACGGAGTCTTCTTGTCGTGTAAAGGGCAACTATGAAATATGAATGGTAACCGCAGTGGCGTAGCCAGTATTTGTATATGGGGGTGTTAAGAAGCATGGCCCCCCCCCGTATTAAAGCGGGGGGTCCGGGGGTCTTCCCCCGGAAAAATTTGGATTTTAAGGTGTAAAATAGTGCTATTTTAGCAGTTTTCGGTACTTAAATTTAAATATTGTAATGGTAAAAATTTTATTAATTTTAATATGAAATTTGTTTGAGTGATGAATAAGAAATTAATTAAATATTCGGTGCTAAGGGGGGGGGGGGGTTGAACCCCTAAACCCCCCCCTGGCTACGCCCCTGGGTAACCGTAACATGAAATGGCGGAGAAATGAAGATAAAGGTATAATGCAAGAAGGGGAGGATCCAGTGAAGAGCTTAGGGAAGAGTCGGGGAGGGGGGGGGGGGGGGAGGATCAGTTGCCCTTCAGATAACTACAAAAAAAAACATTACCAGCTATGGAAGTCAAGGACTTATTTCCTAAAACATATAACATTATTGAAAAACCCTGCTATTGGAAAACCGGGCATAGAATATCCAAGAAAGTTAAATACATTTATGACACACACCTGATAAACATAATCCAAATTACTAACCTAAAAAATTCAATATTATTAGAAAGCAAATTTCATTATTTCTAAAAACCGTTCAGATCAAGTAGAATGCAATTCTTGGTGCATTAAAAATATCATAAGCATATAAACTGAGAGTAATTACAAATTATTCACAAAAAAAATATTATTTACCTGGATTGCTTCGAAACCGGATAATTACAAAATCTAGGTAACCTAGAAATACTAAAATAACCAAAATATGTCTTAAATGGAGACCTCCCTCTTTCCCAATAAAATTTAATTAAAAATCTAAACCATAATAACTGGTTGTAAAACATTTTTCATGACTCCTGTAAAATGTATGAAAATTGAATAATTAAATAATCAAGCCAGTGGACGTAGCTATGTATTTAATAATATTATAGCAATTAGATAGGCCTACACAAAGAAAATGCATTAATACATATATGATTAAAGCCACATTTGTATCATCCAGTAAACTGTTATTTAGAAGAAAAAAAAGGAATTCTTCCATTGACGAGGTTTGAAACCACGTCAAAAATAAAAACCTCTTAAATTTCACAACCGCACGCTCTGCCGCCGCGCTGCCGAGACTACTGGAACCTTGGAAGGAGACTATGTATTATAAATAATGTAATGTCTGCTTTTTTGTCGTATTTAAAACCATGCTGCAGTAATCCTTGCATCAAACAGCTCACGAAACACATGGTTTACCGAAACAACGCCCACTACCACGGTCCTGCTGCTTGTTTACTTTTACAGCACGCGAAACTATCACGGACACTACAAGTTACCAAGCAGTGTTGCCAACTTCATATAGAGAAATTCCTTGAAATAAGCATAAACTTCCCATTAAAGATATACTCAAACTCCATATACAGTAAAGTTAACAAGCAGTGTTGCCAACTTCAAATTGAGAAATTCCTTGAAATAAGCATAAACTTCCCATTAAAGATATAGGTAGGTAGGTACTCAAACTCCATACACAGTAAAGTTACCGAGCATTTTCCTTAAAAAATGCACAGGTAAATTTATCATTAATGATACGAAACACTTTTCCAATATATCCAATACATATAATTGTTGGTATTAATAAACAGCATTCCATTTTTTTTTTTGCAAGATTCGTCTCTTGGGGAGAGGGGATTTCCCCCCTTTACACACCCCTTTGAATCTGCCCCTGAATCCAAGGCCCATGAGTGCTTTCCAGAATCTGTACTGGGCATTTCAAGCACAAATTATTCAAATGAAAATACGCGTTTAAGGCCTTTTCAATCTTCTAAAAATACAGGCAAAAAACGAAATCCGGAAACGGAACTACTCATCCATCCTCAGCGTATTTTAAAATCTTTTTCGTAAACAGACACCAATCTGATATCTTGAGCAGTTTTAAAATTTAGTATATAGGTATACACTACTCGCGGTTTTTTTTTCCGAAGCTCTGTGTGTGTTTTCAGGTAGGTGGTGTGCTTGGTGTATCACAAGCTGTGTATCAATGTTTGAAAAACCGAAGGCAAGCTTAAATTAAATAATAAGTGGTAAGTCGTATTTCGACCAATTCATTCCACTGATATAGCTAATGTGAACACGTGTTGCTTCTCCGCTGGGATCCGGGCAAGTCAGCAACTGAGAGCTGTCCCTCAGCGAAGGCAGGGCGCAGGGTAGCTTTATTTCCAGGAAATAAGTCTCTCCACGCTGGAGTTACAATAACGCGACGGCGAGATGCGAACAAAATAGCGCCATATTGTGAACATGCGAATTTTGTCCGCGCGACAACCAGACGTAAACGATTATACATAAAATGTTTCTTGCTGTTACATACGCACCACACATACGACAGCCATCAATAATTGCAGGTATTTTAAATTATATATATGTTATATATGTTATATATGTTATGTATGTTATATGTGTTTATATATTATATATATATGTTTGAAAGAGTAGTTCGTTCAATACAAATTTAACATTATTTAAAATTTTAAAAATATATATACATAAGAGTAATTCGTTCAATAAAAATTTAACATTAATTCTAAAAATCACTACGCATATACAATTTAGAGATTTTACAGATAAATTAAGTAAAAATATAGAACTTAATTTTTTTTTTAACATTTTTCTGATGGCAAAATTCTGAAAGCATTTCAGCAACACCGCGTCCGGACGCGATGGAAATAGAAAGTATTATTTATAATCGGGAATTCTGTCGCATCCGTCATTTAGGCTCTTTGATGTATGTTAGGTTTTATTTCACTAAATTCTACGGTAAACAAAGCTGAGTTGGAAGTTGTGAGGTTGGTGCAAGGTCCGAGCAAGGCCGCCTCTCTTCCGCGCCAGGGACTACGCGGGCGCGGTAGCTGGTAGCTACCGGAGCCATTATCTCCCTCCTCACCACGAGGCAGCCTCGGCCTTTGTCCACGAACTCCTTTCCCTAATCCCTTACCTCCTGGCTTCTCTCGACAGGCTTCCCCTTCCATTCATGCAGCTCTTGACACCAGCTTTGTTCGCGTCGCGCTGCGACCGCCGGCGACTTGTGCGCCTCGTTCCGCGTTCTTGTCGCCGGAAGCAGCTTCTTCGCCGCTCACTTCCACACCCGAGGTCCATGGTTCGAATGTCATCTCGACCACTCACGATCCCAGGAGCATCCGACGGCCTTCACGAAATGTTAGTCATTTTTTCAGACTAATGTAATATAGACATTGTGAATTCTAACAAACTTTTCCCATAAATCCATTGTATCTGTTCTGTGTTTGTATTTATAATAAATACACTATAATTGTAAGGTAAAATTCTCTTGTGATGTATCTGTAGGCTAATAACTCCCACTTCATGTTCAAGAATATCACCAAAAAATCATTTACAGTGTAGGTTATAAAATGGCATGCTTACTTTTCTTCGTGCTGCGTGTTACTACTAGACTTTAAACGGTGACAGTAGTTTTTGTTTCGCATGGTACGAATGATAAAAGTTAGTTCTACGTACCAATTATAATTTTATGTTAAAAAACTGAATTCTCTTACCTAAAAACCACTAAAAAACACCCGTTTTGTCCATTTTAACGCCTATGGGACTACACATAAACGTGCATTTATAAAACATTTATTAAATTATACTCAAAACATGACCATAAGGACAATGTTCAATAGTTTTCCAATACAAATCTTATTTATAAACCTCCAAGATTACTTATTGCTTTAGATAAGTGAACCCTTAAAATGGTCAGTTGCAATTTAAGATTATATAATTTTTAGTGTAACTATTTTTAACTAATATTTTTGTAGGTTGATTTTAAATAAATAAATATATTTTCTTTTTTCATAATTAACTGTAAAAGTTACATATTCTTGAGTTTTTGGGGAAAACCTGGCTAAAATACGTACACTATTTCCATAACTCTAAAAATTAAAATTTTAATCGTAGTTAAAATATACTTAAAATATATAATTGGAATTTATTTACAAACATTTGTTAAACTTTACTTAAGACTCGATCTTGCACGCCATATGGATTTTTATTTTCAATATTTCGTTGTTACTATTAGTTGAAGGCTATTTCGGTAAATTTAGCATGTACATCACTTGAATTTGTTGTTGTCACAAACTTATTTCCAACTGATTTTTACGAAGTGTAATACAGTAGGTGTACAAAGTGTAATATAGTAGGTATACAAAGTGTAATATAGTGGCTGTATAAATTCGCGCCAATGATGGTAATAATGAACACTTGCGCGAAATGACCCTAAGTGTAAAGTAATGTCATACAAATGAAATCTCACATTACTGTGTGAGTACGAGGCTTAATTTTTTTTAACGCTCACGTTTTCCAAAAATTTCGATTATAAATGAGACGTCATAAATTTCTGTAAAATAAAATTAAGCTACATAAAAAATTAGCAAAATGTTATAAAACTAACATTATGCTCCTTTTTTTTTTCTTCAGGAAACGAAATTTTATCCATTTTAAGTTATGATAATCCAAGAAAGAAAAAAACTGGATACCGCCCAGCCCATGGACTCGCCGCTGACCAATGTCAAATCGAAGGACTTCGTCCGTCGCACCGAGTGTGTCCGTAACACGTATTTCAGATCATTATTTACATTATGTAAAAAACATTCCCATTTGTGTGCTTTTCTAACTGAAGCATTAATATTTTTGCGTGACAAGTTGTAAATTCTTATTTCTAACATTTTATGAACCTACCAAACAGAATAACTTGAGAATGCAGAACTGAGTTTTTTCAAACTGTAAGTCAATAATACTGACTTCATGACATAAGCCACTAATTATAATTAATTTCAGATATTTATTTCAGTCACCAATTTTTTTTGTTGTAATTTTTGACTCTTAAACAGTATCAAATAAATGTATCTGAGAAACAATAGCCAGTGGAATTAACTTAAAACCAGAAATATTTTTGCTCTATAATAATCATATCTATCTTGTCCTAACTGGTTAAGTTCCGAAAATGTAAGAAATGTGATTTTATAGATAACTACAGAAACTAGACAATGGAAATGACGTCACTTGTAAGCAATAATCACGACGAAAATGCATGAAAAACTAGCTTTATACCGCTCGTAATATTGTAAAAAAGATATTTCACGAATTGAAACGGTCGCAGAAACACCCTTTTGAACCATTATCACAAGAACAAATCATGCATAGACACGTTAAATAATCTTAAGGAGGATTAGGCCCCGCCATCTGGGATTTTTCCATCTTTTTTTGCAATAATTCTAATTTTCAACCATTTATCCCAATTTATGGCATGTCAAGGCATAAATCATTTCTCTCGGACCTCCTATACATTCTTGCAACCGCATGTTTACTAACAGGCTCAAGTCTGTAAGCGCCGCAAGGAAATAACTTACTATTTGACGCGGACGACTGCAACTATCTTGATAACCATGCCAGTTCACAAGTGTTGACTTCAGCAAGCAGCCCGGCTAAGTCATATATATATATAAGTCATATATATAGGTCTATATATATAATTCCGTATTTATCGTTTCTTATCATTACTATTATATATATATACGGAATTATATATATAATTCCGTATTTATCGTTTCTTGTCACTAAATAGCGCTTTAAAGAGCAATCATCAAATTCCTTAAACTAATCCATTTTTTCTCAAATTGTCTGCGAACATGCATAATTTAATTAAAATTATTTGAGCGAACAAGGCGGGTCTCTAGAGTTCGAAATTCCTTTCAATATACTTAATTATAATGCGGCATCTCAATTCCATGTGGGTTTTTGAACTTAGGTTTCGTTTAGGTGAACCAAAAAACCTTTTTTCTTTTAGATGATGAATTTAATTTATTTGGGATCTGATATTTAGTATAGGAAACGTGTTTTGTCGCAAACGTATATGTGGCTTCATTATATTCATTTGGCTTAGTCCTTTAAATTTCACAGGTATGTTATTAGGGATTGTGACTATTACCATCGAACATTTTGTGATGGGGAAGCGATGTCTGGTCTTTCTGAATGCATTTTTTTTCTTTCGCTAGGTAATGTAATTTTTTAAAATATATATTTCTACTTAATTGTACTCTCATGTGTGTACTTCAATATTTACCTAATTTTTCTGTTCAGTTTAGATTTTAGAAATTGCTCTTTCAGTTCATTCTCTTGTTTTGTGTTTTTTTTTTGAGGCTGTGGTATTAATGTATTGTTTCTTTTATATAATACTTTCAATTATGGCGGTTACACCTGTTCTCATTGACATATTCGTGTCTTTTTAGTACAGCATCTGTAGTATGTGGAATGTAATTTCTCATGGCCATTTCTGTGGGTTTATGAAGTGTCTGGGTTTGCGTCTTGTGCTCGTTTCGATGTAGGTTGCATATTTCTATATGCCTGTAGGCGTTGTTTGGTTTTTCGAGTTGTCTTGTTATTTATTACTGATAACTATATTACGGTAATATTAACGAATTGTCTATGTGGGGGTACAAATTCAAGGAATGTTTATGATGAGAATTATACAGTTTTGTTTGTGTAAACGCTTCAGTTACTTCAATACTATTTTTTTTTAGTATTCTCCTGACACTATATTTATTTTAATGTAAAGATATTTTATATAGTAATAATTGGTTATTTTATGTCTGGCACTAGTAGGTAGTACATAGTTTTGAGTCTGGTGGGTAAATAGTATTCGCACATGTACTTGGATACATGTTTACTTTCATGTAAATATTTTTTTCCTTCTTTACTCCTTGTCACTTGAAAGTCGTTGTCGGGCTTCGTCGTTCACGTTATATGATTTAAAGGCATGGGTGGCGTACTTAATAGTTTGCAAGGCATCCTTGTTGTTTTACATATTTTAATATATTATTTTATCCAGCATTACAGCTGGGGGCTTGTGTTCGGAGGATGCTGCGTGTGTGTAGTAAACAATACTTATTTCCGTCTGCCCTCCGGCAATGTGAAAGTTACTAGTGGTCCGCCGAGGCGACTGTGACAGTCTCTGGGAAGGCAGATATAATTTTTGTGTTCTGGACCATCGTTGAAGCGATGCAATGTTTGAGGCATGGAATTGCTATGTCTGTTATTCTGTAAACGATTTTGGCTAAGTGGTTATTAATATAATATGAATATCCTTGTGTGTTCTTTCACAAACATTACTGGTGTGTTATAATCAGGTTTCGTTGGAATGGGATTATAGTGCTTCCTATGCTTAATGGGATGCATAGTAGTAGAATATAGATTCTTATTTAAAACTGAACCAGTAACCTTTTATTTTACGTTTTGTTATTAACGCCTTGCGGAACTATAGAGCTTCCTATGCTTATTGGGATGTAGTTATATAGGTAATTTTTTTTATTTACCCCCCGTATATCCTTGATTATTATTTACTACTATGAAGGCTATAGTTGGTATACATAGCTCTGATTATTCATGTACCACTATATATAGATTGTTTTTTTTTATCTAGCCTTAATGGAAAGTTAACAATAATCTTATAAGCATTCTTACTGTACAACATGACTCATATAATATTCTTTTATGGGTGTCAACACTCCTTATTTAGAACACCACACTCACACACACACACTATGTATATGTCATGAGCGAAAGGGAAGGATGGATAGCACTTAATATTTTTTTTGTATAAATAAATAGTATGGTTATTTAGTAACGATGGTATAACTATTTTATAATGATACATAGTTTATTTTATCATTAGAATAACATGCTATGTTTATAGCCGGGAACTAGTTTACTTATATGAAGGATAAATTAGTCAGAGCTGATGATCTATATGCATTTGTATTACATAGACCGTTAAAACGACTTATGTTTATATTCCTACAAAGTTTGACTATAAGAGCTTAAACCTGCAGATATTTAGTTTAGGGTATGACACTTTTTACTTACATATATATTATTTAATGGCTATACTTACACTTTTTTAGTATATTTTTTATTTAATAACGTCTTGTGGCTATATCGCTTAGTACTTAGTATTTAATGACTATAGTACAGTATACCTACACAAATACTATAACAAATTTTATTTATTAATGAATGTAAACTAGCTGGGCTAGCACTAAAGACTCGTACGTGCGTCTTATTTTTTTTTTAACAAATGGGAATCGCATGTTTTGTCTCTGGTGTTGTGCCGTTCGTTTGCGCATTTGCGATGTCTTATGTAGTTTGTTCCGCTGGCTCTTAATTATTTATGTCTTCGTTTGACAGGGTTTACGTTCTCTATTTTCGTGTCGCATGAGCGCTTCATTCATTCTTAGCTTGTTCCTTCAGTTGGTGTGGTGCTGAGGGGCGGGAGGTCTCAGTATACAGGTCTTGGTTTCGGATCTTACCCTGGGTTTGGTGTTATGGTCGTTCTTTCCTGTTGTGTATGTATGTTTATTATGTTTCGGTTGCTTAATAACATATTTTGAGGATGTAGGTATTTATGGTTATTGATATTTATTTGTGTTGTCATTTCTCGGGTCATGCCATTTGGTGTGTTGGAGAGTGTTGTATTTTTATGATATTGTTCTCGTAGAAAGGCTTTTTTTAAGACTGGTTTTGGTTTATTGGTTTTCTATTGTGATTTACTTATGGGTTATGTTTAGCCTAGTGGTATTTTTTTTTGGGGGGGGGGGGGGCGGAAATAGGGGTTTCCGTCCTTATATATTTCCTCAATGTGTAACTGAATTAGTATTTTTATTACCTTTCTTGCTTTTGCTGTCGATGGTTTTGCTTGTTTTCTCGCGGTTCCGCGTTTGTTTTATTTTTCCTATTTACGTATAGGGATTTTTACTCTTTGCGTCATGATGTCTCATTAAGCGAGTATTATTTCATGGGAGTTTTCGCTGCTGAGGTTTTATCTGCATTCCGCTGTATTGCGTTTGTGAGTGTCTGCTATATAATTTTGATTGTTTTTGTTTTGTTTTAATTGTTTTTTTTTGCATTTACACTTGATTTATGTTTTTTTTTGTCACATGCATTCGGTGGTTGGGGATCAATGGGCTGTATGTTTTTACTTGTGTTCCACACTTAGGCGAGTTCCCTGACTCTACTGTAAGGTACTATAGAATATAGCGTGTCAGTGTTAAAAACAACTTTCCCCTTCTCACTGTCGTCGCACGAGGACTTTGTCAACAGTTTCACGAGTGCCTACACAGTGTACAGATGTGCGCTCCCGCTTTGTAATATATTTTATAAATTTACTTTACATTAAACGCTGTCGGTTGTACGGGTTGCACTCTACACGGTTTACATAGCTTTCCTATTTTTAATATATCTTTTCGTCTGCATTTTTATTTTTAATTACACGTCGCCGGGTTTGACTGGGTGCATTCCGGTGAGTTTTTCTTTTATGTATGCTTAAATGCTACGTGTCGCAGAGCGCTATTTGGAGGGTTAAAACTGTTTTTATTTTAACTATGCGTACATTTTATTTTTTATTACTTAACGCTACGTGTTAACTGTAGGTGTCCTAACTATGCTTAATACATTTCTATGCTTATTACTTAACACACTGGTAGAGAGCCAATTACTGCACAATGTTTGTACAGTATTTATTTTACTTGACATAAAATAAGTCATTGTCCTAACTATGCTTAATACTTAACACATTGGCAAAGAGCCAATTACTACACAACGTTTGTACAATATTTATTTTACTTGACGTAAAATAATAGTCTTTGTCCTAACTATACTTATTTTCTATCTTTACAATATTATAAATTTTAACTAAGCTTTTTTTTGTCTTTACAATATTATAAATTTTAACTATGCTTATGCCACTAAAGCATATTCACGAGCGGACTTCTGTTCCACACACAGTGTTGGTAAAATTTATATTTTCAAATATTTAAACACATAATTATGCTTATAATATTATGTGGGAATTATAATTGCTCATTTTGTGCGTGACGTTCCAGCGGACAACATCTCGCTCTCTGTGTGCGGGGTTTTGATGTTATGTTGCGCTCTATTTAGTCATAGCTAGTATGGCGGCATTATTTAAGCATAGCGGTAAATGATTTATGGAGATTTTAAAATATGGCAGTTGGAAATTTAAACATGGCGGTAATTCATTTCTTTTTTGGAAATTCAAGCATGGCGGCATTTTGTTTCTTTTTGGAAATTAGACATGGCGGTTGGAAATTAAATATGGCGGTTTAAGCATAATTTATTTTTTTTGGGAATTAGACAAGGCGGTTTAAGCATACAACATGGCGGTGGTTATGGAGTGGTAGGGGTTTGCTTTTCGAAATTTTAAAATATTGTGGTTGGAAATTAAACATGGCGGCAATTGCTTTAAGCATAATGGTGGGGTGGGGGGGTTTGCTTTAGGCATACATCATGGCGGTTGGAAATTAGATATAGCGAATTAGACATAAGTTTTTTTTCGAAATTTAAAAACATGGCGGTTTAAAAATAGCGGCAAATGATTTAGGCATAGCTAGTATGGTGGGGGTTTCTTTTAGACATACTTGGGGTGGGGTGGGTGTTTTAAGAATACAACATGGCGGTTTAAGCATAGCGGCAAATGATTTAGGCATAGCTAGTATGGCGGAGATTTTTAAACATGGTGGTATTTTATTTAAGCATAGCTAGTATGGCGGGGGTTTCTTTTAGACATACTTGGGGTGGGGTGGGTGTTTTAAGCATACAACATGGCGGTTTAAGCATAGTGGTAAATGATTTTTGGAAATTAAACATGGCGGTTGGAAATTTAAATATGGCGGTTTAGACATAGCTAGTATTGCTGCATTATTTAAGCATATTTTTTCGAAATTTAAAAACATGGCGGTTGGAAATTAGCGGCTTTTAAGCATATCTTCCTGATTTAATTCTCTACTACTTAAATGGTCTCGTGGTCTGGTGGGTAAGGTGTCTGCTTTCTAATCTCGTCGTTGCTGCGTCCCACGGATCGAACCCCCACACCGCCTAGCTTTTTTTGTATACAATTCCCGCCTTCGGAGCGACGGTGGCGCGCTCCGGTAACCAAAGACTGAACTAAGATGGTGGCCTCCATGAAACAATATGGCGGCCCCCAGTGGCTGCGACGGTGGCGCGCCCTGGTAACCAATGTCAACAACAATGGCCGCCTCCAGGCTGGTTCTGGCGCAACGTTTACATATCAATGTTTACATCGTCCCAGAAACAGCCTGCCACTCCTACTTATTAGTGTTGCACTTTTTGTCATGCGAAAAAAAAACATTAATGTAAAATAAGAAATAAAAATGAAAACATACACCCACAGAGAAGAAGACTAAATCAGCTGAAGTCGAACAGACGGAACCAACGAACGAACTAAAGACATATTATGGACAAAAAAAGTCGACATCACAGACGAACATTTTCAACCTTAAGTATCACACAGCACAAGAATTCCGTGGAAGGAATTTAGTCACGAAAAAAGAACAGCCCAGACGAGAACAGTGGGCTAACAACGACGAGACAGTTTTAACAAGAACAGTAAATGCAGACAGACCATAAATCTGGACAACGCAGCAAACATACGAACACAACGATTAAAATAAACACGTATTATGGACAACACAACGACAGAACCGACTAACACGCTAGGATTCGTATGACAAAACAGTTGCGACGTTTTGGGAACTGGCATCAGGTACAAACATTCTTGATTTTTTTTCAATGACAAATAGAGCAAACCTCCAATGGCGTAGGTCCAAAGAATTGTATTAAATAAAAATTCCCCACAGCATGAATCATTTAAAGAACTTACAAGTCTATTGCTAACAAAATTAATTAGAAACCTAACAAGTTATGCGATACGCGCATATCACGTTTATAATTATGGCCATGGTAAAAGTACAACCTCGGGGCTTCAGTTACTGTACGCACGCGGCCTCAGTATGCACGTACGTGCGACGTAATGCCGTACAAGCCTCACTTTACCCTCCTTGCTACTGGAAGAACAACTAAACTGCAGTAATAAAAGCCTTCTGCTGGCGAGCGTAATTACACTTCTACGGGAAGATGGCAGGCACCGCGAGAGGTGTAAATTAAACGCGCCAGGGCGGCAGTTACGTTTCTGAATCACAGGTTGCTGTAAAATAACATTCTGACTAGATGAGTATTTCAGTCAGGAGATAGCGACCGGTGGATGTGGAAATCATGTCAACTCACAGCAATGTGCTCTTTAAGTAGATTTTATACTGATATTTAAGTATTACGCAGCGAAGTCTCACGTATAATTGGTAAATACCTAATAACATTTATAGTCGCAAATCCTCTTAAGATTGCATGCGTATTTATTATGAGTTTTGTATTAACGAATACCCAACATTTATGTTCTTTACATGATTCTGGTAACAGCAACGTAGAAAATATTTAAACCCTTAAAATAAAGCAAGGCGAAGCAAAGAAAAAAATCAAGCATGTATTAGAAATTATGATCATAAATGTATATCTTTCAAATAAGGGACGTAAGATAAAATTTAATAGCTTAAGTTTCGCATTTTATACAATAAAAAAATATTCATTTCTGTAGTGAAATTATTTGACAGGTTTTAATCATAACAATTGGTTTTAATAGCATTTTATGTCTATACATGAAAATATAAACAAATGAATTTGTCTCACATCACCACTCCTTTCGGCGCAGAAGTTGTAAACGGTACTTTCAAGTTCCGGGCGTACAAACTTAGCAGCCTTAGGACATACCGGAAAATAGGCCTATAACCTTTTGCTATCCGCCAAATATTTTGTAAACATTCATCCTGCTAAATATTCTGTAGTGAAGAAATTACATAACTGGACAAAGCTTATAAAAAAAATTATATGCCTACAATATATTATTTTTCGAAATATTAGTTTCTTTACAAAAAAACTAGAATTATCGAGAAAAAAATCTACGACGTTACACTGTAACACTAGAGTCGATTCAGGCGTAACATAAGATTTTTTTAATCGACCTCTGAAAAGTAAACTGCAATTAATTTAACACGCAAAAAAGCTAGATCAACATTGCCTAAAGTTGGCAAAAAAAAAAAAAACGATTTTACGTCTTACTAAAAGGGCTACGCAGATTTTAATTTTTGAACGTAAGAGAAAGATTTGGTGTAAAAGTTAAACTAATTAAGTTTGTAAAAGTTTAAGGGTCCCGCTCAGTCAGAGGTGGGATGATAAGTGCAACACTCGCTGGTGTTCCTAGCGCGGTATCGCAGCTAAGTGCAAGGCTGTGTACTGGCGCGCAGTTTTAAAGTCGTGCACAGAGCAACTACGATATCTGTGTCGTAACAATAACATTATATGTCGGAGAAATGAAGACTAAGGTGTAATGCAAGTCCCTTGAGTGCTTTCGAGTCTCTGTACACGGTGTTTCATGTCTAAAAAAAATATTGTAAAAATACGCGTTTTAGCAGTTTTAACTGTTCTAAAATATGGTTTAAAAACGAAATATGACAAAAGAACTACTCATATGCCATCAGCGTAATCTTAAATGTTTTTCGTGAACAGACACCACTCAGATACCTTGAGCAGTTTTCAAATGGCGTCGTTTTTTCTGAAGCTCTGCACTCCGTAAGTGTGTGTGCCCCGATACACTGTTGAAAATTTTCACCTTCTATTTATGAAGAACGCTGGCTACAAATTATCGAGGTAACTTCGTAAATTTACGACTATCTTCTTAAATTTACGGATATTGAGTTCAAATACTTTGAGCATTGAATCCAAAATAATAAATTTGGTCTATTAGCAAAAATAAAAAAAAACTGGTTAAGAACACCTTTCTTTTGTCCACTCGTGAGTTAACGAAACATGCAACGGGAAAGTCAAAAAAACGGCGTAGTTTCTACGAAGATTCAGTTATTTGAAATGATAAGGAACTCTTCGTTTGTTTGAGTTAGTTGTTCGTTGAGAAGTCCGTAAGTTAACTGTAATTGTTAGCAATGTACACGGGGCACACGGCGAAGAGACACAAGGTGTCGGCGGGCGGACGGGCAGACAGGCGCAGACAGGCGCAGACAGGCGCTGGTGTTCTCGTCCGAGGCGCAGGTAGTCGCGGCGTCGTTGCCGGCTCTCCTCCAGGCCGTCCAAGGTTGCCGACGCCGCGTCGCCAGTTTCTGCACGCGTGCGCTCGAGGGCCGGTATCCCGACAGACAAGGATCAGGGTTTAGGTGTTGAATATGCTACACCTGTACCCTAACGGTAGGACACGGCCAGTCCCTTATCTTTAGGGAACGGATTTTGGTGTCCTATCCGCTGCTGTTCTGTTGACTAAATTCCGCGCCTGCGCAGAACTCACTTTTTCGTTGATTAAGCCCACAGGCGGAACCGCGTCTGGCACCATTAACTCGTACACAGTTACTGGGGAACGTGCCAAGCTTGTTGGTGTGCCAAATGAATCTTTATGATAGCGAAACTATCGTTAACACATTGTTTGTGCGCTTTAATGAACATAACAAGAAATTATTGTAACTTAAAAGTACTTGAGTAAATTAGAAAGGCGGTTCTATTTTTGTGCGATGTTGCTGCTATCTCTATTAATTTTGCTATAAGGGAGCGTTCAAGTATTACGTAACGAATTTGGGGGGAGGGGGGGTCTTGTAAAACGTTACGATGCGTTACAGGGGGGGGGGAGGGGGTGTTTGACCTACGCGTTACGTCACATTGTTTTTTTTTTTTTTTAAACCTTTCAGAACGGTCGCGTAGAGACAGATTCTTTCACGCATTTTTTAAAACTTTTTTTCTTTCAAAAGGCATGATAACTTAATTTTTTTTTACCTTCACAAAATTGCTTCTGCTTGCTTTACAGGATTAGTGAATAATGTTTTTTTTAACTCCCAACGTAAAGCAAAAAATATATTTATTTATTTATCAACAGCTGTGATAGTTTTCTCGTCACTCCAGTAAAGTAGTTACAACAAAAAATACCGCTATTCGGATGGCTTCGTTATACTTCGGTTGTCAACGTAGACTCCAATCGCCATATTAGAAATTATATAGGTATTGATATTCAAAATACACTGTTTTCTATGTGTGAGATTTTCTCTCATCACAACAGTAATGTTGTGGTACGAAAGACGATTGGTCTGAAAGGCTAATAAAAAACTAGTGAATTAAAATCTCCCAAGTTGGCAACCCTTTTCGTTTATTTTTTACGGGGGATTCCCGATTGAATTGTTCGTATTTTGTTCTCCCAAGATGGCAACCCTTTTCGTTTATGTGCTCCAAGTACTCGACCGACTGTATGAAAATTGACAACTACGATGTTTCGGCGGAATATAGAAACCCTGAAGATAGCTTGCAGGATCCAGCAGAACCTAATATGGCGTGGTATACTTGCAAGTTATTAAATGCGCGGATGAATCCTGCTGTTCCCACTTGAGGAGTGCATTAAAATTTGTCTTTCCAGAAACTTTCCTGCCGCCCCCCTGCCCAATCCTTCAAACCGCAAACAAGCTCGTGGTACCTATTCAGATACACAAAGGATCATGCAAGTTTTCGCCACTTCTTGTGAAGTTGTCTGTTGATCTGTCGCATCTTCTAGAAGGGTTTAAGCAGATGCCTTATGATTTATTTTGCCCATCAGTACAATCCGACCTAAAGAACCGAGTATGTTCAACCTGTGGGATTTATTTTACATCCCACAAGAGTGTGCAAATGCACAATCGTTACATGCATGGCAAGACTGCCCAAGACCTTCGTGAAAGTCGAGTACGGCCACAGCGACTTGCTGCAAGAAGGGAAAATGAGCTTCTCTGCATTGTGCGTCGCTGTGAAACATCGTCTGAGGATGCCGATTGGCTCGACGAAGACGAAGTTGATGCAAGCGGGTTAACAATTCCGGAACCCTCTTCGTCTGTTCTCCGGATGCCAGTAATGAAAGAATCTGAGTGGCTGGCAAACCCATGGACAGAGGAGCAGCAAAACTCCAATTGAATTGTTTTTTTTTTTACAATCTACTTATTTTAATTATGGCTAATTTTATTTTAAATGTTTTTCGTTTTCGTTCGATCGTATTCTTAAATACGATTATATTTTGACAAATATATTTTATTTCAGTTAGTTTTATGTTTGTAATTGCATTGCCAAAGGTAAAAATAAGTATTAGAAATAAAATTTGTTATTTGATTTAAATAGCTTTATTAGTAAAACGCTAAAATAAGAGAATGGATGAGAAGAACAATGGCGGATAAAGCAAAAAGTGTGTAAGGACAAAGCCAAGTCAGGAAAACGACGTAATTAAATGTATGATTGAGTAGTAAAAATTTATAAGGACAAAAAAACATTAGAAAGCTCTTGCTTTTAAAAACAAGACATTTCAAATGTTAATAAATAACATTAAAGCGATTAAAACAAGAACAAAGGTATTTTAGTGACTTATTCCGGTACGTTACGCCACATAATTGTGACTTTTAGGTAAAAATGGTCACTTGGGGTTACGTAACGTTTTACTAGGGGGGAGGGGGGGGGGGGGGGTACAGAAAAACGTTACGGCGCGTTACATGGAGGGGAGGGGGTGTCAAAAATATCTAAAAATTGCGTTACGTAATACTTGAACGCTCCCTAACAATTGTATCAATGGTTGCGAAATGTCCACTATTATGCGTTGAAACCAGTTTCTAGACTCGCGCAGGGCGCGGTTTATTAAAACGGTAGCCGATTTGTTTCCTTAGTGTGATTCGTTTTGGACACGTTCTGGAACACAGCCCGAGAGTTAGATCACGGTTGTGTCTCAACAAGGCAGTGCTTATTCGCTACCTTACTCGAACGTCTTGGTGCGAATGTAGCAATCAAGAAATACTTGCATTAGGACTTAAGGCCCTGCCTTCCTGCCGGGCTCACATACAGTGTGCAGAGCTTCAGGGAAAAAAATACGCGATTGAAAGACCGCTCAAGATATCCCTCCCAGTGGTGTCTGTTTACGATAAACATTTAAGGATACGCCGAGAGCGGATGAGTAGTTCTGTTTCCGTATTTCGTTTTTTAATCTTCATTTCTTCGCCTTATAATGTTATGGTTACCGCGCTTACGCAAACAACTCGCAATGTTGATTATTTAATATTCTCGTCTTTGCTATTATTAAAAAGGTATTCCTGTAATCGTACCACGATAGCTCTCTTGCATTAAGTGTTTCGTCGCAAATTTTCGTCGCAGATGTTATCTGGCCTTCAAATAATAGCAAGAACAAGAAAATAAAATAACCAAATTCGCGGGGGAAACACAGAACATCTTAAGAGTGTTTTATAATACCATCACGAGTGAGAAAACAACCTAGTAGACAAGGTGACGGTTTTTACAGAAGTCAAAACTAGTATCCTTTAAACTATCCATTTTATTTGATTACAGAGATGCTTGGTATACATTTTATTGTTCAAAACACCCAAATTTGTGCGTGGTTTTCATTTAAAAGGAAACTAACTATATCGAAATAAAATAAATAGTATATTAGACCATACATAAATTTCTAAACAAAAATTTTTGAAAAACGAGTATGGTCAAAGCATTGAGTTTGTTTAGTTAAACTCCTAACGCCTTATCAACATCGGGGTCGTTAGTGACGATGACGGGTGGTGAAATGACAATGGTGCGCCAACGGAATGAATAGATGTGTGTGTGGGTGGCAGGGGGGAAATCTAAGGGCCAACGGAAACGTCCACCATGTTTCTCACTTCCACGCCTGGAACTGTCGCGGTTTATTTTCTCTTTCGCCTTTGGAACAAAAGATTGCTTCGTCCTCAGGATGGCGAACCAGTGGAGACCTTAAGGGACCCGCCTAGTCAGGGGTGTATCTATGTTATTGAGGCGGGATGATAAGTGCGACGCTCATTGTTGCTTTTAGCATGATATAGCCTCTAAGCACAAGGCTCTGATCTTGCACGCAGTATTCTCGTTGTGCATAGGACAACCATGAGATTTCAGTGATAACAATAATATAATATGGCGGAGAAAAAAAGATAAAGGTGTACCAGATGTTTCATGTCTAAACATTATTCTGAAGAAGTAAAAAATGTGTTTTTGCACTTTTCACTCTCCTAAAAATAGTTTAAAAACAAAATACGGAAACATCCAACCTAAGCACATTCCTAAATGCTTCTTGTAAACTCGGCTATCTTGAGAAGTACTGAAATCGCATGGTTTCTTCTGAATCTCTGCACACCGTATGTGAGACCAGGAGCCCAGAACGACGGAGCCCCTGACGATCGCAACTTAATCGTTATAATTGTGTTCTAATAAAATATTGGGTAAAAAGACATTGGTTTCTATACATGAGCTTCAGGAGCCTGGAGCCAGATGCCTTGTGACAACTGTACTTGCATTGCAAAGGTCCTCGTTTCCAATCCCGGTCCGGCCGCCATGGTTTCTCCACATCATTCCAAGCAAATGCTAAGACATTTTTATTAAACGTTATTTTCGAGCTGTGAAAGTTGAAGCCAAGTGAAATAATATTTAATAAACATCGTTTGAGAAAATTTGAGAGGAAACATACAATGCAAACGAGGTATAGGAATAAATCTACACGAGAAATTATGAGATAATAGTAATGATTATAAATACTTGGCGTGTATTACCTCCCCCAGTAACACTGATCTGTACAATGTGTAACCTGTGGCCGTAGATATGATCCCCAGAAGTAAAAACAAACACTACACCTGGCTAGCAGAAAAATGTTCTGCGTATAGCTTCGGGCAGAGGTTTATTACACTGGAACTATTAGATACATTTACTCAATTTCGCCCGACTAGATAACACGTTTCAGAAGATGTCAGAGGACAGCTTTTAAAATGTGTCAAACCTCAATCATTATTCTGGGGCGCCACAACATAGCTTTTTTTTTTAAAAAAAAAAGTTCCCTTTTCAAAATGATGCGTATAAAAACATGTTCAATACGTAGATAAAAATACTTCACAAAGTACCTTGCTACAAACTTTAGCTCAAAAAATAATAAGGTCAGAGTCGAAGTCAGCTTGCTGATGACTTCATATCAACCGCTAATTTGCTCATTAAAGGTATGCAACAATGTGTGTATGCTTTGTATCTTGCATTCATACACTTTTGTTTCATATTATATATATATATATATATATATATATATATATATATATATTCAAGCCTTGCTAATACAATTTACTGACCTTCTCAAAGCAGTCCACTGTCGTGGAATAGTACGATCAGCTTATTTGTGATTGCAAAAAAAAAAAAAAAGTTTTACAATTTAGCAGATGCAGGGATCTTAAACTACGACTATATGAACTAATTTATAGATATCACGTATAATTTTAAGTTTTTTTTTGCGTGGGCGAGGTAGGCAACGATGATAATAAAAACGATAAAATGGACAACACAACGAAACACAGGCGAACCCAACATTGCTTAGAATTCTGTGTGCTTGAGTAGTATATATTGGCTGGTCAGAGCCCAGGCTTTCCAAGGAGGAGCCTGAGGAGCCGACTGCCATCTTGGATTGTAACGTCACGGCGGCAATCTTGGACGACCTTGAACTTTGACCTTGACCTTCAAAATTTGCCAAAAGACTCAAAACTCCTCAAAATTTGTTCAAAATTCGGCAAAAATGTCCGGTGTTTTGGAGACAAAAATCTCAAAAATATTTGAAAAATAAAAAAACTCGAGGGAAAAATTCCGTTTTGTTAAAAAAAATTCAAAAATTCTGAATTGCAAAAATCTCAAAAGATTTTAGCCTTAGAAAGAACTAAAATTCCCCATTGAGGCAAAATTTCCCATGATCAAGCCTCCAATAAGCTTCTAGTACGTAGCTTTGACCTTGACCTTTACCATAATCATAAAATTGTTTAATTTTTGACCAGAAACTCAAAAAAATTACAAAAATAAATTCAAAAAATTGCTAATTCAAAATTTTAGTAACTTATTCAATTTCGGTCCTCGATTCGATTCTCGGCGAGAGTAAACTTGTAATTTATTAATAAAAAAATTTAAAAACCTTGGATACAATTCATTTAATACTAGAAAAATATTTGCTTAAGTCATAGCCGCCATCGTTACGGCCACCATCTTATTTCTTCTGCTACAGCCCACAATCTGGTTTTCGTCTGATATAGAGCGCCATCTTGTTTTCGTCTGATGGAGGGCGCCATTTTGTTTTCTTCCGATGGAGGGCGCCATCTTTATTTTCTTCGGATGGAGGGCGCCAGCTTGTTTTCGTCTCCTAGATTGCGCTGTTAGTATAATTTTCACCCGATGGAGAGCAGTAATTATTTATTGCCAGAACGTCCGCCATTTGTCAGCCGTATTGCCCACCATCTTGGAAATGTTTTAAGTTTTGACTTAAATTTCGGAACGAAATTCCAAAAGTTATCATAAAATTTGTTTATTAAAATAATAATTAGTTTCATCAATTTAATCCTTGGTTCGATCATTAATCGATGCAAAATTTGTAATCTGAGATAAAAAAATTTTTTATGAAATACGGTAAAAAAATACTTAAAAGAGGTATAAATTCCTCATCTACCAGCCTCCAATTGATACGATCGATTCCTACCCTTAGTTCGATTCTTGATGAATGCAAAAATGATAATTTTACTTAAAATAAACTTATTTAATAAACCACGATGAAAAATTTCTAAAAGTGATATAAGCTCCTCATCTATTAGCCGTCAGTAAGCTACCGATGCCATCTTATCCGCCATCTCGGAAATTCGTAATTTTTTCGCTAGATTTTCTCAAAAAATTCCCAAAATTATCAAAAAATAATCATTCAAATAATTATTGACTCAATCGATTCCCGTCCATGGTTCTATTCACAGTCAGAGAAAAGAATAACTAAAAATTAACATAAATTATAAATTCTGTTCCCCATTACCTATTTTGAAGTGTATTAATCATTCTCTCTACGAAAAACGACTAAATAAGATGCATGTCCGACAAAATAAATACGTTTTCGCTATGCCTACCATTACAGTTTAATTTTTCGATACTTTGAATACCTTCAAAGCTGGTCTTGTACAATGTTAGGCGTATAGGCCCAGTGTCGTCGGATCACGAGACCAGGCCATTTACAATGTCAGACTATATATAGACCACATGTCTCTGAACCACGAGGCTAAACGACCTGTCTACAGACATAAATCTCCAGAATAAACAGTAGAATACGATCGGTCGCAAGATTCGGTAGGATACAATGACTGCAAATGTCTTTGCCTCCAACTGTTTTTGGCCTCAACAGTCTTTAGCCCCAACTGTATTTGGCTCCAACTGTCTTTGGCTTCAACAGTCTTTAGCCCCAACAGTATTTAGCTACAACAGTCTTTAGCTACAACAGTCTTTAGCTACAACAGTATTTAGCTCCAACTGTCTTTGGCTGTAAAAGTATTTGGCTCCAACAGTCTTTAGCTTCAAAAGTCATTAACTACATCAGTCACTGGCTCCAAAATACAATGCTCCAATGCTCAAAGCTCTCCAAAGCTCCATATTTGTCAAATTGTTCCAACAGCTTTAATTACTCTAAGTGTTCCAACTGCTCCATCTACATTCGACTCCAACTGATTTTAATTGTATTTTTTATCGAACTTGGCCTAATGGCTGGAATTAATTTATTATTAATCTCCATTTTGTCAGTCAATGGTGATGATTTTTACATCTTTAAGTTAGAAGTTGTATTACGAGAATTCATAATTAGATAGATATAAGATTTCGAGAAATAATACAATTACATTTAAAATACAAAATATATATATTTTTAATTTTATACACTTGCAAGTAATACAACTCATTATTGCATGTAGCCTGCTTCCCTCAGTTCTTTGAGTATGAAGGATAATTCTTTGATGTGCGAATAGTTTCCTGCACAAAGCGAAGTATATAGAAATCTTAACCTGTGGACCAATATGTTAGGATCTTTCTAAGATGCGTAATCAATTTCTCCTGCTGCTTTCTTCCGAGTGCTTCTCGTTATTTTTGAGAAATAGATATCTCCACGAAATTTTTTTTTAAAATGAAACACGCAATTTTATTCAGAGTTACATCTAATTTGTGAATCTCTGCTACCAAATTATCACATATAATTAGAGACCGGAAAAATTCGCGGATTCATTTCACGATATGCTAGAATCCAAACAACTGTACCTTTATATTGCTTCTGTGATTGGCTTACAGTTTATCTGAAGGACTTTGAGCCAATGAAAAACCTTCAACCAAAAAAGTATCGAAACGCAAGCGTCCCAGTCGACAGGTGTCACGAGTCAATAGCCAATGAGCAGGTGGCATTTGCCTGAATATGTAGGGGGTTTTAGAGTCTATCCTAGAGGTCATTGAAAGCGCGAATTTTTCCGGTCTCTACTTATAATATACATTTCTATTTTACGGAATTCAAACAAAAGAATTCATTACCGGACGATTGCTGTGTCTTATAACAACTGAGAAACACTATCATGTTAGACGAACTTCCTTCTCATTGATGTCAAGCGAAGCCCTCATTCTCTTGCGATAGAGAGAGATAGAGAGAGAGAGAGAGAGAGAGAGAGAGAGAGAGAGAGAGAGCATCTTGTATCCCACACAAAAAAAAGATTAACATTTGCCAATACACAACACGTGGCACCATATGTTGTTTAATAGCAGAACTTTAATATATATATATATATATATATATATATATAAGAACATTGTTTCAATTTAAAACTCTCAGTTTTCATTTGGCATTAGTCGCAGAAGCTAACATGTATCCTGGTTCGTTGCCTGTAGCTGTATCAAAAATACATCACTGTAGATACTGCGGAAGGAGTTTACCTTGAGAAAAAATGTTAACGCCATGAGAGAAGCGAATGTATTTCGGGACCTTGCCAAAAACTATTTAGTTGCAGTCAGTATCAGAAATCCTTTGGTCGAAGATATTTATTGAATAAACATTGCAAGACCTGTACAACTAGGCTGACGAAAGATAACGAGAACTGGTGTACAACATCAATGAAGTGGAACGAAGGCACATTATTAGACGACTATAATGAGTACGAAGAATGTAAAAATTCTAATGCTAAAAATACTATCTAATATCTCGATGATGATTTAAAATGTAAAAATAACGAAGAAAGTAGCACATTCATGAGAAATGTAAAGATATTTACACCAAATTCAAGTCGCCTCAAAGAAAATGCGAACAACGAACGACCTGAAGCTGACAAGATCGAAGACTGGGATAAAACATCTGAAGCTGACATGATTGAAGACTTTGATGACACATCTGAGGCTAACAGGATCGAAGACTGTGATGACTTACCTGAAGCTCACAAGATCAAATACTACGATGAAACATTGAGACCAAAAATTGGAAACGACGAATTAAAATAAATTATTCTAATCAAACTTGCGATGATCAATGGGTCCATGACGAAAGTGACCTTGAGGCTAGTGTAAAAATGGAAGACTCCAGAGATGTTATTAATATTTATTATAAACATGCAAGGCAGATGATAGCCGCAAAAGAGATTGATTACACATAATGGGTAGATCCTAACATAATGTTCGACAGGTTAAGACTTCTACATGCTTCGCTTTGTGCAGGAAACTATTCGCACATAAAAGATATCCTTCATACTCAGATTACTGAGAGAATCTGGCTACATACAATAATGACTTGTATTTTTATAATGTGTATGAAATTAAAAAAATAAATTTTTTTTTGATTTTAAAGTAATGAAATTATTTCTCGAAATATTATTTTTATCTAATGCCGAGTCTTTTAATACATCAAACTTAAAGATGTAAAAATTATCACCAGTGACTGACAAAATGGAGAGTAATAATAAAGTCTTTACAGCCATAAGGCCAAGTTCGATCAAAATTATGCAGTTGAAATCAATAGACGGAGCAGTTGGAGCACTTAAGAGTGAGCGTTAGTTAATTTTTTTGCTGCAGATTGGAATGAAATTTTGTCAAAAGTTTTATTTAGCTACTGTTTTTGTCTGTACGTAGTTTCGAAATTTTTCATAACATTTTAATTGAGATATTAAACATTAAGTTTTAATAATTTAAAGCAGTTTTATACAGAATTTAAAAAAGTCTCGTGTCTGACGCGTTAACTATATATGCATGTAACCTTGTTGTTTACTAAAATAAAATTTCGTGTTAATAGGTGCAATAATTCTATCATAAAATAATTAAATTATAAATAATGCAGAAGTGCAGTCTTTTATGAAATCGCCTCTTACACGTTACTAACATATCGTAGAGAGATTGGATGAAGCCCTTATAGAGACAAAGTACCATGGATATTTGTTAAGGCTAAAATATGTCAAGAGCTATATCTGGGAAAGCCAAACGATGATCAGCTAATATTATCAATTTTTCACACGTAGCGAGTGCAGACGTCTGTGAAACTATTTCCACCTAAGTTCGTATTCGACGAATCAAAATGGAACTTACACTATTATACAGTAGAAATAATACTGCATCGTTTGATACCTAACATATGTCTGTGCACTGCCTGGAAACTCTAATCGAGGGTTAGTTGAAAGTCCAATTTAGCATTGTTTTTGGAATTTTACACGCAGCCGTTTAAAAATAATACGCGCTGAAGAGCGCTGAACAGTGCTGCTAATTATTGAGCAGCGGGAACTTCCCTGAACCAGTTACTACCTACTCGTAGTGGGCTAAGCCGCTTATCTCTCTTCAAGATCAGGAAAGGGGGCAGTGCATTGTTACCTGCCTTTTTCTGACCACTGAACCATGGAAGTGCAGAGTATATAAGTGCTGTCGTTCAATTTCCTTGTGCCAGCCGAAAGAAAATTGCATCAACAGTTTCTATGTTCAAAGATGTAATTAGTAATCATATTTAATTCTTTTACATAAATTTTTATTAACGTTACCGTATTTTTCCCTGTTCACTTACAATTTGGTTTATCGCACACATCTGCCTCCCTACTCTCAGTACGTCTTCATGGCCAGTGACAGTAAACCTTGCTATCATTCCGTTATGTAATGACACGGAAACGTAATCAAACGGAAACGCATCTCGTAAACGCAAGACGACCATTTACAGTACTCCGTCAAATCGTTCTACAGTGTATGGATTTCACGGAAACATAACAAAACTTGCGCCAATAAGCGTAAAAAATACTGACGTCACGCAACATCATTGTAAAAAAACAAACGTGAAATTTTAAACATGCATCGGTTTTTATGTTTAGTTTACGTTGAATTGTGCATGATGACTTCTGTTTGATGCATTTAACTAGTCAAACGGCTTATAATTAGAGACGCCTGAATTTCGCGAAAAGATTTCTTGACTGGTTGTATTGCATATCACTGCATCTCATATTCACGTAACTGATTGGGTGCTTGTTACCCTCGCGCGTCTGGGCACTTAAAAAAATATATGTCAAATATCGTTCCACACGTACGTTAATGTATGATTAATCACTTACTGTAATTTTTACATCTCGGAATGCATTTATACACAACACATTCGGCTTCGTTTTGATAAAACTTAAACAATTAGCTTGTCTGTATTTCACGGTAAATTTATGAAAGTACTGAAATGTCACTTTTGGTTTTAAAGAAATAAGTTTTATAAATCACACTGTATAAAAACATAAAATTGCGTGAATTAGCACATAACAAACTAGGTAAACAACCTAGATTTCATAAAATCATTGCTACAAGTAGATAGGTATAGTTCATATGAGGACAGGGGCTGGGGGCTGGGGATCGGGGATCCGATCCTGCCACCTTAAGGCTTCGCTTCATCACCCATGTTGGATTACGTCACTTCCGCCAGCCATACACGCACGAAAAAGTGTCCCGTTACATTCATCAACCATGTACGCACGAAAAAATGTCCCATTACAGTAGTAGGATATAGCTATTTCTGGGACAGGCGCAGGATCCAGGATCCGACCTTGACCTTTGACTTTGACCTTGAACCCTGAACTTTGACCTAGACCTTGAACCGAGTCCTTTACCTTTGACCTTGACCTTTAACTTTGACCTTGAAATTTGACCTTGACCTTGAAATTTGACCCTGACATTCAAATTCGACCCTGACCTTTAGCCTTGCGACCCTCGATGTTGCCAACCTGATGACGTCATCTAATCCGTATGCTAATCCATATGCTAACCAAACCTAACCTAACCTAATCCATATGCTAATCTATGCTAAACTAACCTAACCTAACCTAACCTAATCCATATGCTAATCTATGCTAACCTAACCTAACCTAGCCTAACCTAAAATAACCCAATCCATATGCTAATCTATGCTAACCTAACCTAACCTAATCCATATGCTAATCTATGCTAACCTAACCTAGCCTAACCTAACCTAATCCATATGCTAATCTATGCTAACCTAACCTAACCTAACCTAATCCATATGCTAATCTATGCTAACCTAACCTAACCTAATCCATATGCTAATCTATGCTAACCTAACCTAACCTAACCTAATCCGTATGCTAATCTATGCTAACCTAACCTATCATAACCTAACCTAACCTAAACTAAACTAACCTAACCTAATCTAATACATATGCTAATCTATGCTAACCTAACCTAACATTACCTAACCTAATCCTATTACTGTTGCATGTTTCGTTATGGCAGCCATCTTGGAATCGTGTAATTATTTAGCTAAAAATTCGGGAAAAAATCCATAATTCATTAAATAAATCACTCATTAATTTACATATTGATTCGATCAGTTCCTGTCCTTGGTTCGATACTCGATCAATGCAATAATGTTTAATTTTATGTAAAAAATAATAATTTCAATAAACCATGTTCAAAAATTCTTATGAGGATAAAATTCCTCTACTACCATCATCCTATAAGCCATCATGTCCGCCATCTTGGAAATTCATAATTTCAATGCTTGAAATTCAGGAAAAAGTTCAAAATTCATTAAATAAATTTTGCAACCAATAAAATGATTAATTAGATCGACTTAGGTCCTTGGTACGATTCTGGATGCTGAAGAAAAAATAAATATAACAACAATTTAACATAATAGTGACAGGTTCGTAAATAAAACATCGCAAATTCTTTTACAAAATAAATTTTATTACAAAATCTATATTTTACTACAGGATCACTTGCGAAAGCCCTGCATAGGCGTGAAATGACTAATTCTTAGCTCCAATCGGTTTATACTAGACAGAGACCAACCAGAACCTTTACAGACATAGTCCTCCTCTTCTTGACAGAGTTTCTGGATACCGTTTTTAACAGTTTGCTTTACATCGTCAGAACTGTAAATTACTGCAGCCGATGTCTTGAATGCACACTTCCTCACTTCGTCTTCGAATGGATACGGCTTTCCATATATACAGTCCAACCACAAGTTCTATTTTGATGGACCGTTTGTTGCTACATCATCAGTAAGCTGATTGATTATATCCTCTCTGATATCATCAAGAAAATTACAAATGTCTTTTGACTCACCTAACGTATTTAGATAATAGTAATCTTTCAATTTTCCACGAAATGCAGACTGTGCCAAGTAGAACCCATTATCATTCACTTGTAATGCACCGAGCACAGTATTAGGTTTATTTTCATGTCCAGACGTTGTAGCAATCGGTTGCTGCACATTGGTTTTCTTGCTTGTACGCTTACGAGTCTCCAATCTAAAGCGAGGAGTCGAAATTTCTACAGGTAGTTATTCAGTAGACACACGGACTTTACCGTTGCATTTTTTCACATGCCGTCGCAAACTATCAATACGTGTAAACCATTCATGACACTCATCACAGCGGAACTTTATGCGAGATGGATTCTTCTTGCATTTACTCCTCTCATGTCTTCGTGCTACATGAGAAAAAGTGAACGACATATCGCAGTAGCTGCAAGGATACCTTGCTGATGAAGACAAGCCTTTCAGACCCGATCCAGATACTGGCGTTGTCGCAGTTGCGCCATCTCCAGGCATACTCTTATGAACATCAATGCATCGTTGTTGAATAGAAACCTTTACTTTCTACCGAACAGCAGGACCTTTGCATGTCTTCATGTGCGTTTTCATATTATCTTCCTGGCAAACTGCTTATGGCATTTCTCACAAACAATCATTTTACGATAAAGGTTCTTGACTCATTCTCTCTTTTCGTGTCGTCGAGCATTGCTGTTGTTTGTGAAAATCTTGTCACAGTAACAACACCGATGTCCGTTAGTTGTTGAATCACCAGCCATTGAAGTCTCCATCGAGGCTGAAACGAAGTTCGTCATGTTTTCCTGTGAAGCCAGCACCACCGGCATTAAATTCTCTTCTGCTGGTGGTACCACGACTGTTGAAGTCTCCTCCAGTGTTGTCAGAGGCGTTGCCGTCGGGATCTGCTCCAACATCGTCGGCGCTGACGTTAGAGTTCCTGTAGACGATGGTACAACATCCATCAAGTTCATCGTTTTAGACGGTAAAGATGCCATCGAGTTCACAAGAACAGGTAATTACGCGACTTATGCACCAGAAGAAACAAACTAGGTGATCCTTACACCGATAACGTCAGTAACAAACTGAGCGACCTGCTGTATAGGACTCGCTTATATACATGCACAGGATGGAATAATACGCTAGTCAAATCAAGAACCATCAACAATAATACTCGAGTCAAAACTACTTTAAAAATAGAAGCCCACTCAACGAAAAAGGCAGCATATTTGGAAGCAAATTCGACATATGAAATGGACACGCAATGCACGCACCTGCAGATTTCATCACAAAGTTAACATTTAAATTTCATTCAAGCGAAGTAGCAAGCCAATGTCACATCATCATATTAACATCCTCTTGGTCATACTATCCTCAAAATTTCACAGTATTATAAATCACACCAGTTATAGACGGACTTATGGTTTCTAACACACAACATTTCAGTCATTTTTCTTTATTAAATTCATATTTTAAAATGCAAAATATACATGGTAAACGAAGAACCAGGTACGTAAATATTTTATATACTTTATGCACACTGTAGACGCCAAGAGCTTAAAAGTACATATGTAAGAAAGATATTTAATAAAACTCATATTAAATTGTATATTTATTCCCATTAATACACATCATATCAAAAAAAGTAGGTTTTATTATATAAACCTCGCATTTCTTAGTTCATGTTTCATTGAGGACGTATAAATTTTCAGCATTTCGCGAACCAAGTAGAAGTTTTAACCTATTCTTCAATCATTTGGATTGTCTCTCGATGAACAATTGGTCTCATGTGCTACGGCTTCCATCTTCTTTACATATTTGTTATTATTAGTCTTAAAATCCACGCATCCGTGTCACTATCACAGACGCAAAGTTATCATCATCATTATCATCATAGCTTTCATCAATATTATCATGAGCTGCATCAATATCACTCATTTTATGATGTCGTTTCCACATTTCAGTTGTCAGAGATTTACCACAATCTATGATCTTGTGAGCTTCACATTATTCTCTATTGTTTTGTAGACATGGTTAGTTACATTCTCGTTTTCTTTAAAAGCCTGTGTGTCCAGTTTTATTATTTAATCCTTCATCCCATCATCCCAAACACAATTAAATCATCGTAGTATACAGAAAAAAAAATCAACAAAGTTCTTTTCATTTAATCTTAGGAACCACATCATCCTTTCCACCTATAGTATAGTTTCTTGAGCCCAAGAGTCTTTCAATATATACCATGCAGTGTTCTTCAAGAGATGTGGTATACTTCTAGTTCTACGTACAAATCCATCCTATCATTGATTTGTTGACACATTAGAAAAAAACCTTAAAGTTAATTTTTACGTGTTTTATTAAATTATCACTTCGGCTAAAAATAATTACCACACATAGTGTGTTATTACATTTCCTTCTTCATCTGCAATGCTAAGTTCCTTGATAATAAATCCATACTGACTAGAGAAGCCTTGGAGGTTTACACATTTCGTCATGGAGGTCGAGACGAGACTAAGCCGGTAATGTACTGTCAGGTCTTAGATAATAGACGACACAATCTACCTTTTTGCAGGATGTCTCGATTATGTCCGGAGCCTCCTCGTCACAATCACTGGTCCAGTGGAAGTAACCATCCTCGTTGACGTAGTGCACACGGCGGAATCCGGGCGTTACTTCCGCGTACTTTGCAGACGGATCGAACGGCATTTGCTTGAATTTGTAGCAGCAGAACTATACCCACACGACTATGTGTTGACTGCTGTGTCTAGAGTGTTGACCTCAATTTATTCCGCTAGGACCACCCTCCAGTCCAGTCACAAGTACCGTTGCTTCCGTTGTTGTCCCCCGCCTTGCTGGCGGCCTCCAACATTCCAACACGGTAATCAACCATCCAAGCCCTAAGCATGCTAGCATTGTGTCTTGAGATCGGACCTGGACATCCAAGTTACATAGAGTATAATATACTCTGAAATACATAATAAAGAGAAAATTGGTATAAATAACATTATACTTTGCTTAATAGTTCCAGAAGTAATGAACGCACTGCTTGACCAGTGACAGGTGTAACTAAATATTAAATATATTTTATTTTCCATTACCTTTCGTGGAATTTATTAATCATTCACTCTACAAAAAACAACTCAAGACAATATACCTGACCAACGAATTAAATACAGTACCGCTATGCCTTACATGAAAGTCTAATTATTCGATAATCTAAATAACCTATAAATCGTTCATGTACAAAGCCACACATACAGGCCAATTTTTTCTATGGACCATGAGACCGAGTCATGACAATATCAGAAGTATAGGCTAGTCATTTCAGGACCGCAAAACCTTCTTCGTCTTTAGATAATTACAGTCATTTAGACCATCATGAAATTTTTATACATACTAAAAGACCAAGCGACCTTGAAAAATATTTTAGTAACACCAAGAGGTTTTGAACTAGTAAATATTCAGTCACTACATATTTTACTACGCGCAATCAACAAAACGTAAGCACCATCAACGAAAAGGCAGCACAATCAAAAAAGTCAGCACATTTGTAAACACCATCAACAAAAAGGAAGCGCATTTTGGATGCACCATCAACGTAAAGGCAGCACATTTTGGAAGCACAATCAATAAAGGCAGCACATTTGGAAGCACCATCAACAAAAAGGCAGCACATTTGGAAGCACCATCAACAAAAAGGAAGCACATTTTGGAAGCACCATCAACGTAAAGGCAGCACATTTGGAATCACCATCAAAAAAGGAAGCACATTTTGGAAGCACCATCAAAAAGGCAGCACACTTGGAAGCACCATCAACAAAAAGGAAGCACATTTTGGAAGCACCATCAAAAAGGCAGCACATTTGGGAAGCACAATCAATAAAGGCAGCACATTTGGAAGCACCATCTACAAAAAGGAAGCACATTTTGGAAGCACCATCAAAAAGGCAGCACATTTGGTAACACAAGTTACGAGAACTAAGTCTTAGTTAGAAAAAAAATGCAAGAAATAAAAACATTTATTTATTACTTTTAATATTTAATTTATTTCTTAAGATTATACAAATAGAAGTAAAATAAGCCATTATTGTATGTAGCCAGCTTTCCTCAGTTCTTCGAGTATGAAGGATATTTCTTTTATGCACGAATAGTTTCCTGCACAAAGTGAGCCATGTAGAAGTCTTAGCCGGTCAACCAATAAGTATGGATCTTTCCACGATGTGTAACCAATCTCTTCTACTACCATCTCACTTGCTTGTTTATTATAAATACTTTTAATATCACAATCGTCCCAGTGATCATAATAAGCGTTATCAGATTTTATTATTATAACACGTCGTTTCCATCGTTTCGGTCTCAGGACACCGTTACATTCTTCGATCTTGTCAGCTTTAGGTGCTTCATCACAGGCTATGCTTTTGTCAACAGCCTCAGAGTCACTGTAACAATCACTGTATAAGGCATCCTCTTCACCCAGATTACCATATGAATTCGATATCGATGATGTCGAAGTGCCATTATCGTCTTCATGCTTCCTTTTTAGGAGTCCATCATCATTTTTACAAAGTAAGAAAGATCTACTTGAATTCGGCTGGAATGTATTCTCACTTTTCACGTTAAGGATTCTTCCATTGTCTTCATTCTTCAATAAATCATCATCGACCTTCAATTTAAGTTTTTCGTCGAGATCGGAAGAGCCACGAACATAATCTCTCTCAAGACAAGGAAAATTATTGTCGTAATGCAGATCACTATTCCTTAGTCTAGTAGATCCATCGTTGTACTCTGGCTTGTACGCAGGCTTAACGTTACAAGTTCTGTCATGTCTTTTTAAGCTCTCTCCCCGCGTAAACGACTTGTTACATCGAACGCAACTTATCATATTGCGTAGTGAATTTTTAACACAGTCATTCTTCTGGTGTTGTCTTCCATTCTTTCTCAAGATAAATTCTTTGCTGCAAAACTTACACCTGTGTCTTTTCGATACAGCAACAGACACCGAATCAGGATTCATATTAGTTACTGTGACTAATGTTAGATACAAACAGTTTTCCAATTGGAACCATTACTTAAATATAATTTTTTTAAATATTTCTTAAGCGAGAGTTAAGTTATCTCATGCAAAGGTACTTGTTGTAAATAGTTCTGCTGATGACACTATGTATTGCTTGCAGGTAAATAATATTTCTTTCTTTCATGCGGGATGCAGGATTCTCACTAACGATCGCAATAGAGGGATGACATCGCTAGACTCCAAGGAGAAGGTAGTTTGTTCTCCCAGTTAGTGTTTCTCAGATTTCTCAGGGTATATATTATTATTTGACTGAATAATGATTTTTTTTAAATTCCATCTAATAAAAATAAAATAGAAGCACTCAGAGAAAACCATCAGGGATGATGTCGTTTATAAACATCATAAATCACCATTTTTTTTAAAAAAAAAGTCCAAATTTAATCCTACTTAAGCAACATGAGAGTTCTAGCACAAGCCCCGTAATTTATGATGTTTATAAATGACATCATCCCTGATGGTTTTCTCTGAGTGCTTCTATTTTATTTTTATTAGATGGAATTTAAAAAAAATCATTATTCAGTCAAAAAATAATATATACCCTGAGAAATCTGAGAAACACTAACTGGGAGAACAAACTACCTTCTCCTTGGAGTCTAGCGATGTCATCCCTCTATTGCGATCGTTAGTGAGAATCCTGCATCCCGCATGAAAGAAAGAAATATTATTTACCTGCAAGCAATACGTGGTGTCATCAGCAGAACTACTTACAACAAGTACCTTTGCATGAGATAACTTAACTCTCGCTTAAGAAATATTTAAAAAAATTATATTTAAGTAATGGTTCCAATTGGAAAACTGTCTGTTTGTATCTAACATTAGTCACAGTAACTAATATGAATCCTGATTCGGTGTCTGTCGCTGTATCGAAAGGACACAGGTGTAAGTTTTGCAGCAATGAATTTATCTTGAGAAAGAATGGAAGACAACACCAGAAGAATGACTGTGTTAAAAATCCACTACGCAATATGATAAGTTGCGTTCGATGTAACAAGTCGTTTACGCGGGGAGAGAGCTTAAAAAGACATGACAGAACTTGTAACGTTAAGCCTGCGTACAAGCCAGAGTACAACGATGGATCTACTAGACTAAGGAATAGTGATCTGCATTACGACAATAATTTTCCTTGTCTTGAGAGAGATTATGTTCGTGGCTCTTCCGATCTCGACGAAAAACTTAAATTGAAGGTCGATGATGATTTATGGAAGAATGAAGACAATGGAAGAATCCTTAACGTGAAAAGTGAGAATACATTCCAGCCGAATTCAAGTAGATCTTTCTTACTTTGTAAAAATGATGATGGACTCCTAAAAAGGAAGCATGAAGACGATAATGGCAATTCGACATCATCGATATCGAATTCATATGGTAATCTGGGTGAAGAGGATGCCTTATACAGTGATTGTTACAGTGACTCTGAGGCTGTTGACAAAAGCATAGACTGTGATGAAGCACCTAAAGCTGACAAGATCGAAGAATGTAACGGTGTCCTGAGACCGAAACGATGGAAACGACGTGTTATAATAATAAAATCTGATAACGCTTATTATGATCACTGGGACGATTGTGATATTAAAAGTATTTATAATAAACAAGCAAGTGAGATGGTAGTAGAAGAGATTGGTTACACATCGTGGAAAGATCCAAACTTATTGGTTGACCGGCTAAGACTTCTACATGGCTCACTTTGTGGAGGAAACTATTCGAGCATAAAAGAAATATCCTTCATACTCGAAGAACTGAGGAAAGCTGGCTACATACAATAATGGCTTATTTTACTTCTATTTGTATAATCTTAAGACATAAATTAAATATTAAAAGTAAAAATTAAATGTTTTTATTTCTTGCATTCTGATTTCTAACTAAGACTTAGTTCTCGTAACTTGTGTTACCAAATGTGCTGCCTTTTTGATGGTGCTTCCAAAATGTGCTGCCTTTTTGATGGTGCTTCCAAAATGTGCTTCCTTTTTGTTGATGGTGCTTCCAAATGTGCTGCCTTTATTGATTGTGCTTCCAAAATGTGCTGCCTTTATGTTGATGGTGCTTCCAAATGTGCTCTCTTTATTGATTGTGCTTCCAAAATGTGCTGCCATTACGTTGATGGTGCTACCAAAATGTGCTTCCTTTTTGTTGATGGTGTTTCCAAAGGTGCTTCCTTTTTGTTGATGGTGCTTCCAAATATGCTCTCTTTATTGATTGTGCTTCCAAAATGTGCTGCCTTTACGTTGATGGTGCTTCCAAAATGTGCTTCCTTTACGTTGATGGTGCTTCCAAAATGTGCTTCCTTTTTGTTGATGGTGTTTACAAATGTGCTGCCTTTTTTTGATTGTGCTGCCTTTTCGTTGATGGTCCTTCCTTTTTGTTGATTGCGCGTAGTAAAATATGTAGTGACTGAATATTTACTAGTTCAAAACCTCTTGGTGTTACTAAAATATTTTTCAAGGTCGCTTGGTCCTTTAGTATGTATAAAAATTTCATGATGGTCTAAATGACTGTAATTATCTAAAGACGAAGAAGGTCCTGCGGTTCTGAAATGACTAGCCTATACGTCTGATATTGTCATGACTCGGTCTCATACTCCATAGACAATAGGCCTGTATGTGTGGCTTTGTACATGAACGATTTATAGGTTATTCAGATTATCGAATAATTAGACTTTAATGTAAGGCATAGCGGTACTGTATTTAATTCGTTGGTCAGGTATATTGTCTTGAGTTGTTTTTCGTAGAGTGAATGATTAATAAATTCCACGAAAGGTAATGGAAAATAAAATATAAAATATATTTAAAATTTAGTTACACCTGTCACTGGTCAAGCAGTGCGTTCATTACTTCTGGAACTATTAAGCAAAGTATAATGTTATTTATATCAATTTTCTCTTTATTATTATGTATTTCAGAGTATATTATACTCTATGTAACTTGGATGTCCAGGCCCGATCTCAAGACACAATGCGAGCATGCTTAGGGCTTGGATGGTTGATCACCTCGTTCGAATGTTGGAGGCCGCCAGCAAGGCGGGGGGACAACAACGGAAGCAACGGTACACGTAACTGGACTGGAGGGGGGTCCTAGCGGTATAAATTGAGGTCAACACCCTAGACACAGCAGTCAACACATAGTCGTGTGGGTATAGAGCTGCTGCTACAAATTCAAGCAAATGCCGTTCGATCCGTCTGCAAAGTACGCGGAAGTAGCGCCCGGATTCCGCCGTGTGCACTACGTCACCGAGGATGGTTACTTCCACTGGACCAGTGATTGTGACGAGGAGGCTCCGGACATAATCGAGACATCCTGCAAAAAGGTAGATTGTGTCGTCTATTATCTAAGACCTGACAGTACATTACCGGCTTAGTCTCGTCTCGACCTCCATGACGAAATGTGTAAACCTCCAAGGCTTCTCTAGTCAGTATGGATTTATTATCAAGGAACTTAGCATTGCAGATGAAGAAGGAAATGTAATAACACACTATGTGTGGTAATTATTTTTAGCCGAAGTGATAATTTAATAAAACACGTAAAAATTAACTTTAAGGTTTTTTTCTAATGTGTCAACAAATCAATGATAGGATGGATTTGTATGTAGAACTAGAAGTATACCATATCTCTTGAAGAACACTGCATGGTATATATTGAAAGACTCTTGGGCTCAAGAAACTATACTATAGGTGGAAAGGATGATGTGGTTCCTAAGATTAAATGAAAAGAACTTTGTTGATTTTTTTTTTCTGTATACTACGATGATTTAATTGTGTTTGGAATGATGGGATGAAGGATTAAATAATAAAACTGGACACACAGGCTTTTAAAGAAAACGAGAATGTAACTAACCATGTCTACAAAACAATAGAGAATAATGTGAAGCTCACAAGATCATAGATTGTGGTAAATCTCTGACAACTGAAATGCGGAAACGACATCATAAAATGAGTGATATTGATGCAGCTCATGATAATATTGATGACAGCTACGATGATAATGATGATGATAACTTTGCGTCTGTGATAGTGACACGGATGCGTGGATTTTAAGACTAATAATAACAAATATGTAAAGAAGATGGAAGCCGTAGCACATGAGACCAATTGTTCATCGAGAGACAATCCAAATGATTGAAGAATAGGTTAAAACTTCTACTTGGTTCGCGAAATGCTGAAAATTTATACGTCCTCAATGAAACATGAACTAAGGAATGCGAGGTTTATATAATAAAACCTACTTTTTTTGATCTGATGTGTATTAATGGGAATAAATATACAATTTAATATGAGTTTTATTAAATATCTTTCTTACATATGTACTTTTAAGCTCTTGGCGTCTACAGTGTGCATAAAGTATATAAAATATTTACGTACCTGGTTCTTCGTTTACCATGTATATTTTGCATTTTAAAATATGAATTTATTAGAGAAAAATGACTGAAATGTTGTGTGTTAGAAACCATAAGTCCTTCTATAACTGGTGTGATTTATAATACTGTGAAATTTTGAGGATAGTATGACCAATAGGATGTTAATATGATGATGTGACATTGGCTTGCTACTTCGCTTGAATGAAATTTAAATGTTAACTTTGTGATGAAATCTGCAGGTGCGTGCATTGCGTGTCCATTTCATATGTCGAATTTGCTTCCAAATATGCTGCCTTTTTCGTTGAGTGGGCTTCTATTTTTAAAGTAGTTTTGACTCGAGTATTATTGTTGATGGTTCTTGATTTGACTAGCGTATTATTCCATCCTGTGCATGTATATAAGCGAGTCCTATACAGCAGGTCGCTCAGTTTGTTACTGACGTTATCGGTGTAAGGATCACCTAGTTTGTTTCTTCTGGTGCATAAGTCGCGTAATTACCTGTTCTTGTGAACTCGATGGCATCTTTACCGTCTAAAACGATGAACTTGATGGATGTTGTACCATCGTCTACAGGAACTCTAACGTCAGCGCCGACGATGTTGGAGCAGATCCCGACGGCAACGCCTCTGACAACACTGGAGGAGACTTCAACAGTCGTGGTACCACCAGCAGAAGAGAATTTAATGCCGGTGGTGCTGGCTTCACAGGAAAACATGACGAACTTCGTTTCAGCCTCGATGGAGAATTCAATGGCTGGTGATTCAACAACTAACGGACATCGGTGTTGTTACTGTGACAAGATTTTCACAAACAACAGCAATGCTCGACGACACGAAAAGAGAGAATGTGTCAAGAACCTTTATCGTAAAATGATTGTTTGTGAGAAATGCCATAAGCAGTTTGCCAGAAAAGATAATATGAAAACGCACATGAAGACATGCAAAGGTCCTGCTGTTCGGTAGAAAGTAAAGGTTTCTATTCAACAACGATGCATTGATGTTCATAAGAGTATGCCTGGAGATGGCGCAACTGCGACAACGCCAGTATCTGGATCGGGTCTGAAAGGCTTGTCTTCATCAGCAAGGTATCCTTGCAGCTACTGCGATATGTCGTTCACTTTTTCTCATGTAGCACGAAGACATGAGAGGAGTAAATGCAAGAAGAATCCATCTCGCATAAAGTTCCGCTGTGATGAGTGTCATGAATGGTTTACACGTATTGATAGTTTGCGACGGCATGTGAAAAAATGCAACGGTAAAGTCCGTGTGTCTACTGAAGAACTACCTGTAGAAATTTCGACTCCTCGCTTTAGATTGGAGACTCGTAAGCGTACAAGCAAGAAAACCAATGTGCAGCAACCGATTGCTACAACGTCTGGACATGAAAATAAACCTAATACTGTGCTCGGTGCATTACAAGTGAATGATAATGGGTTCTACTTGGCACAGTCTGCATTTCGTGGAAAATTGAAAGATTACCATTATCTAAATATGTTAGGTGAGTCAAAAGACATTTGTAATTTTCTTGATGATATCAGAGAGGACATAATCAATCAGCTTACTGATGATGTAGCAACAAACGGTCCATCAAAATAGAACTTGTGGTTGGACTGTATATATGGAAAGCCGTATCCATTCGAAGACGAAGTGAGGAAGTGTGCATTCAAGACATCGGCTGCAGTAATTTACAGTTCTGACGATGTGAAGCAAACTGTTAAAAACGGTATCCAGAAACTCTGTCAAGAAGAGGAGGACTATGTCTGTAAACAGGGGCGGATCCAGGGCCGGGCGACCCGGGCAATCGCCCAGGGCCCCGCGCCTAGTGGGGCCCCGCGTCTGCCCTCACCCTAGCACCTGTCATGTAAGGTGTACACCCCTAATGTTTATTAGAACCTCTTTTATATGTGTCAGCGGCTGATAATTAGCCTTCCCTTCCCTTTTACGATATTCAAAAGTGGAGGGGGTGTGAACGTACGTGTTACAGACCGATGTTACTGCAGTGTCGCCAGAGCAGTGGAAATATTAAGTCATGTATCGTGCAGTGCACATTTCGAATCTCTATTCGTTCATCCTGTTATTTTGTTGTAACTACTTTCAATGATATTTATTAATAGGGCTAGTTATTTTGAATTAGACAGTTTTATAATCAAGGCTGAAATTTTTATTTGTTAGTTTCAGATTAATTTACAATGACCTCTCGTGATCGTGACTTTGGTAGGAAATATGATTTTCTAAACCGAAAAAAATTGAAAAACGCAAAGAACTTGAAAAAAAAATTAAGTGGTTCTTTAACATAATATTTAAAGACTGATAAAATTACTGGAGATAAGGAACAGTTGTGCGTTAAAGATTCAATACCATTAACAGAAGTTAAAGACATAAAAATACCCAGTAGCCAAAGTGAATCTCCCCTGAAAAACAATTAAGTGTTGTGTTCCGAGTGTATGTCTGCTTCATCTGAACATCTGTGCGTGCGAGATTCAACGATGGCTGAGGAAGAAGTTACTGTCGCTGCAGGGGTAGGACTCAGTAGCCACAGTGATACACCTTTCGGAAGCAACGAGGTGATGTATCCTGAGTCGACGTCATCATCATCTGCACATGTGCCACTAGAGGATAACGATGCGGACTTCGACATCCGTGAGGAAATCGATACGTTACCTACCAATGTAACTGTGAGTGACCCTTTTTTATGGCCTAAACAATTAAGTGCCCTACAAATAACTAGTATAGTTCAAAACGGCCCCATGAGGGTATACAATAAATCTTACCCCAAAAATGAAAGTGGTTGACATTTTACAGACACACATTATATAAAAACACTTATAAATGGTGACGAACAAGATAGGCGATGGTTAGTTAATTCCGAGTCGAAAGATGCTGTTTACTGTTTTGCATGTTGTTTATTCTCTCTAATACCTAATCCCAACAGTGCACTTGGATATAATGAAAGTATGAGTGACTGGAAGCATCTATCCGAGGTGCTCAAGTCTCACGAAAAGAGCAAGTGTCACAAAGAATGCATGGTAAAATGGTTTAGTTTAAAAAACGGCCTTTATTGTGAAAAAAAACTATTGATTCACAAACCCAGGCCCAGATTCGAGCTGAACAACAATGCTGGAGAGACATTTTAGAAAGGCTATTAGCCATCGTACAGTTTTTGGCTACTCATAACTTGACTTTCTGAGGGCATGAAGAGAGGTTGTCCAATTCGAATAGCAGTGGAAATTTTTTGGATTTGGTTAATTTGATTGCACGATTTGACCCAACATTGCGAGAGCACTTTCACCAAACTATAAATAAGACAGTTGTCAGAAACCACTACCTGAGTAAAAATATTCAGAATGAATTTATCGACATAATGGCCAATCATGTTAAAGCTAAAATAATAGATAAAGTATTAAAGAATAAGTACTTTGCAATCATTTTGTACTGTACTCGAGATATAGCTCGGACTGAACAATTGTCAATAATTCTAAGAATAACAACCCAAGACATTGCAGAATTTGAGGAAAATTTTTGTAGAATTTGTAGCTGTAGAAAATACTACTGGTGAAAAGCTGGCCGATTGTCTGGCTTGTCCATTGTCATCTGTAGGGGTCAAGGCTATGACAATGGTGCTAACATGCGTGGGGAAAAGAGCGGTGTACAAAGAAGGCTACTCAACATTAATCCTCTTGCATTCTTTGTACCGTGTGGAAGCCACAGCTGGAACTTAGTATTGGGAGACGCTGCTTCATCTTGTGCTCAAGCACAGAAATTTTTTGGTCTTTTGCAAAGACTGTACACAGTTTTCTCTTGCTCAAGTGTACGATAGGGTATTCTGAAGTCGCATGTCAACATTTCTCTCAAACCTCTTTCCGAAACCAGATGGGAGTGCAGAATTGAATCTGTAAAAGCTGTGAGTTATCAGCTAAGTTTGTGATGCTTTGTCAAGTCTTCGTAAGAGTAACACAGACTGTGGTTTAATAAGTGAGTGTCAATCGTTAGAAAACAAAATTACTAAATACGAGTTTGTTGTGGTGTGGTACGATATTCTTGTCAAAATAAACACCATCAGTAAGGTATGGCAAAACGTAAAACTGCATTTAGGTGTGGCAGTTAAGCACTTAGAAACATTTGTCAAGTTGAATATCGTCTGAGTGGCTTCAATACGGCATTGGTAACAGCAAGAGAAGTAGCAGAAGAAGTTGGCATCAATAGCATGTTTAAGAACAGCAGAAGACGGCGTAAAAAGAAAATGTTCTTCTATAAAAGAGAAGATGAAGCTTCCGAGCTTCCACCTGAAGATAATTTCAAAATAAACTATTTTCTGGTGGTAGTAGATACAATACGAATGAGCTGTCAGCCAGGATTTGCAGCTTTGAAGACCTATGAAAGCAAGTTTGGCTTTATGTATCAAATCAAGGGCCTACAGAACATGAGTGATGAAGATCTGATGAATAATCGTCAAGAGCTACAAATTTCATTGAGCGCCGGAGATAAAAGTAATATTAACGCTTTGGAACTCTATGAGGAATTAAAAATGTTGGCTCTTGTCTACGATGGAGAAAAAGACGATGTATTTTCAGTTCTTAAGTACATTGTACAAAATAGCTTGATAGATGTATACCCAAACATTTTTGTAGCATTGAGAATAATAGGTACAATTCATGTGACAGTAGCATCTGCAGAAAGGAGTTTCTCCAAGTTAAAGCTTATTAAGACTTATATAAGAAACTCCATGACACAAGATCGACTATCATCTTTAACCCTTCTCTCCATAGAAAACGAGTTGGCAAACAGTCTAGATTACACTGATCTCATAGAAGGCTTCAGCCGGAAAAAATGTCGCAGGTTTACATTTTAATGAAGTGCAGTAAAAGCAAAAAGTCACAAGAGCTTGTATTGTGAGATGAGCTGGTGTTGTATTATTTTGCCTTCAAATGTTGTAGTTGGGTTTTTTCCCTAAAACCATTTATTTTCTTAAGTGAGGGGAAAAAATTCACCCATGTGATTTTTGTACCAAATTAATTTTACGACTAATTTACATAATTATATAGCCTAAACAGCTACATAAATTAACCCTCATTTACATGTGGCATATATTTGAGTATTTGTACAAAAACAATTCAAATTTATTTTCGTATTTTTATTTTTCTTCTTTGTATAATTTTTTTATATGAAAAAATATCGTATGTAAAAATGAAAAAAAAAGAAATATTATTGTTTTTGCTTTTGATTTTTTATATTTTTTATGATTTCACTTTTAAAAATATTCACAGCTTTTATAGACTTATAAAATGACCAGATTTTACCAGAATTAAATTGTATGCATTAATAAAACTAACCCAATTACAATTTACCACGAAGAAAATTTTATTACCATCGTCGAAATTTAGGTTCCATGTAGGCTCAAAAGTTTAATTTTCTAATTTTCCGGGAGAGTGACCACAAATTCACCTTTCCCCAGTGGTATTCCATACTCCAGTCTAATAAGACCCCCCCTCCCCCAGAGATACAAGGGCCCCGCTGAAATAAATTGTCCAGGGCCCCGCAGAGTCTAGGTCCGCCACTGTCTGTAAAGGTTCTGGTTGGTCTCTGTCTAGTATAAACCGATTGGAGCTAAGAATTAGTCATTTCACGCCTATGCAGGGCTTTCGCAAGTGATCCTGTAGTAAAATATAGATTTTGTAATAAAATTTATTTTGTAAAAGAATTTGCGATGTTTTATTTACGAACCTGTCACTATTATGTTAAATTGTTGTTATATTTATTTTTTCTTCAGCATCCAGAATCGTACCAAGGACCTAAGTCGATCTAATTAATCATTTTATTGGTTGCAAAATTTATTTAATGAATTTTGAACTTTTTCCTGAATTTCTAGCATTGAAATTATGAATTTCCAAGATGGCGGACATGATGGCTTATAGGATGATGGTAGTAGAGGATTTTAAGCCTCATAAGAATTTTTGAACATGGTTTATTGAAATTATTATTTTTTACATAAAATTAAACATTATTGCATCGATCGAGTATCGAACCAAGGACAGGAACTGATCGAATCAATATGTAAATTAATGAGTGATTTATTTAATGAATTATGGATTTTTTCCCGAATTTCTAGCTAAATAATTACACGATTCCAAGATGGCTGCCATAACGAAACATGCGACAGTAATAGGATTAGGTTAGGTTATGTTATGTTAGGTTAGCATAGATTTGCATATGGATTAGATTAGGTTACGTTAGGTTAGGTTAGGTTAGGTTAGGTTAGGTTAGTTTAGGTTAGGTTATGATAGGTTAGGTTAGCATAGATTAGCATATGGATTAGGTTAGGTTAGGTTAGGTTAGGTTAGCATAGATTGGTATATGGATTAGGTTAGGTTAGGTTAGGTTAGCATAGATTAGCATATGGATTAGGTTAGGTTAGGTTAGTTTAGGTTTGCATAGATTAGCATATGGATAAGGTTAGGTTAGGTTAGGTTAGGTTAGGTAAGGTTAGCATAGATTAGCAAATGGATTAGGTTAGTTTAGGTTAGGTTAGCTTAGATTAGCATATGGATTAGGTTAGGTTAGGCTAGGTTAGGTTAGGTTAGCATAGATTAGCATAGATTAGCATATGGATTAGGTTAGGTTAGGTTAGGCTAGGTTAGGTTAGCATAGATTAGCATATGGATTAGGTTAGGTTAGCATAGATTAGCATATGGATTAGGTTAGGTTAGGTTAGGCTAGGTTAGGTTAGCATAGATTAGCATATGGATTAGGTTAGGTTAGGTTAGTTTAGCATAGATTAGCATATGGATTAGGTTAGGTTAGGTTTGGTTAGCATATGGATTAGCATACGGATTAGATGACGTCATCAGGTTGGCAACATCGAGGGTCGCAAGGCTAAAGGTCAGGGTCGAATTTGAATGTCAGGGTCAAATTTCAAGGTCAAGGTCAAATTTCAAGGTCAAGGTTAAAGGTCAAGGTCAAAGACTCGGTTCAAGGTCTAGGTCAAAGTTCAGGGTTCAAGGTCAAAGTCAAAGGTCAAGGTCGGATCCTGGATCCTGCGCCTGTCCCAGAAACGGCTATATCCTACTACTGTAACGGGACATTTTTTCGTGCGTACATGGCTGATGAACGTAACGGGACACTTTTTCGTGCGTGTATGGCTGGCGGAAGTGACGTAATCCAACATGGGTGATGAAGCGAAGCCTTAAGGTGGCAGGATCGGATCCCCGATCCCCAGCCCCCAGCCCCTGTCCTCATATGAACTATACCTATCTACTGCTACATCCACCGGTTTTAAAGTCACGATGTATGTAGATTAACCGACATGCCGAAGGCATTACTTGTTAAAATTTCGCGCTTAATCTAGCTCTAAAACTAAATATTTCCATTCGTTAAAAGTGTGCCGCAAATATACTTCTGTTTGTTTATTGACATTTTTTTTTTCACTTTAGCCATTGTCGTTACCGAGCCTTTTTTGGCCGTTCAAAACTGGTATTCCCGAAAGAGAAGTGTACACCAAACTAGACTTTTTTTATATTCCAGACAGAAGAAATGACGTCTTAAATAATAAAGCGGAAATAACTAGCAAATACATAAATATTGTATGGGGAAGGTACCTAAGGGTAGGGTATCGTACTCCGAGTGCAGACTTGTTATTGGGCGCCTGGGATGCCCTAAGGGATGAAAGCAATGAAGCCCTGCAATGGCGAAGCGCTTGAATGAGCGGGGTGGTGGAAACGGGAGATCCCCGAGAAGCCCCGCCAACCACGAAATCGGAACGATTCCTACATGCGAAATTCCGGGCTTCTGCCCCGCTGGAATCGAACCCAGATCGCTTTGGTGGGGGGCGAGGGGTCTGACCCATCGACCACCGCGGACCCTAACTTGATGTTCAAAAACAAGAATAAAATGTACATGTACATGGTATACGTAGTGATAAAATAGTGCATTGCTATAATTGCATGGAAGAACGCATGCACAAGAGTTCGGCATTGCCCATTTCTCCATCTCTCTTACACTTGCGGATGCGAATATGTGTACATTTATGTGTGAATGTAGAACGAACTGAGAGGGTCTTGCGTTTCCCTTTACGTGATACGTATACGTTTTTGTGTCACGGTCAAACGGACCTAATCATTACTTGCATAGCCGTTTCATAAATAAGTAGGTACATACTTAAAATTAAATCTATAACTCCTGTGCCCAGAAAACTACTCGTAACTAAATAGGCACTTCGTTAACGATGCTGAGACTTTGCTGCAACTATTTTAGTATACAACGTGTATTTTAGTTAAATTTATAAACATTTCTGAATGCGTACTGCTGTATTTTCGTAAAATTAATACCACACACGTGATGTCACGGAAGTTGTTATTATGGCATAGTTGTAATGCACGTGTTAAATAAGTCTCTATTGTTTTATATAATCATCCTAACTACACTATTAATTTCAACGACAGTTTGTCATTTATTTGGAAAAAAATTTTATCTTTGTTTTCATCTGAAATAAGTGCATATGGCCTGAACACTGGCGAAGTACACTGGTTTCAAATAACACTACAACAATTTAAATTACAAAAAATTATAATTAAAACTTTTTTATGTATCTGGTTATTTACTAAAAATACGTTAATGGAATTTTAAAGAAAATAGACCGTAGTTAACTTTAAAGAAACCGCGTTTCTATGAAGATTCGAACCACAAAACACTTTTCTCTATATTAATCTATACACTGCTAAATAAACATACATACTCCAGAACAAATGAACAGTAAGCACCAAAACGAAAATATTTAACAGAATTAGCATAAAATGTACAAAATAAAAAAGTTTTTTTTACAATAGAATAAAAATTACAATATAAAATAAGCGCGGATGTGAGTGTCTTATAGTACCTGGTTGTAATACTACTATAACAACCACGATTTAGTGAATTATTTTGGACATACGCCATTTATGTTTTGAACCGTTAGTCATGTAAAAACCTCCGAAAACCAAATAAATAAATAAAATATTAAAAAAAGAAAAAATAATTTCCAAAGAAAAACTATACCGAGTCAGATGTATTCGAACACAGTCTGAACCAGCAAGGAAAATAAAAATAAATATGGACAATACAACGAAAACTTCACAGACCAAATATTTAACCTCAAAAAAACTAGACAGCACAAGAATTCCGTGAAACGAACTTAGTCAAAAAAAAAAATGTATTAAACACAGTGCACATACAGTGAGACAGATTGGATGCAAGCAGACAGAAAAACTGGACAACGCAGCAAACACATAAACGCAACGATGAAAATTAAACATTCTGTGAACAACACAACGACGACAGTACTAACGAACACAGAAGTTTTTCAATGACATCAGGCACAAACAGTCTGTTTGTGCCTGATGGCGGGAACAGATGTCAGTTCCCGAAACGTCGCAACTACTGTCATTGAAAAACTTCTGTGTTTGTTAGTGCTGTCGTCGTTGTGTTGTCCATAGTATTAGTCTGAATGCTCGGTTCGCCCATGCTTTGTTATAATAAGTCCTATAGCATCGATCATACAATACCGTATTCCTGTCGCTGTCTCGCCAGATGCGCAAAACTGGCATGAGTTTTAAGAAATGATATAACCACAGAACATTTTTGAAAGGCAGCATAATTATAAATCCGCCCCTTTGCATTACAGTTATTATATTGAGTAAAATAAATTTTGTGGGAACAGATTTTTTTTTGCGGCAACCAATAAATAGTTCGTGACTAAACGAATGTAGCACTAATAAACAGTTCAGTGACTGAGTAAATATTATCAATGTTACATATGATCAACAGCATACCAAGCTGCTAAGTTGGTCGATATTGTACTATTAGCCCCGCCTCGAAGCTTAGTCGTGTCCCGATTAACCATTTCGTGTTATTATGATTGTGTTTTGATGCACTGTTTACCATTTCCTTGCCTTGAACTTATACTTGCAACATTGCACTTATTCACTGTCACAATAAAATAATTCACCTCCCTTCAATAAGTTGACAAAATTATATTTAAATACATATGCAGAACTCACAGTCTACTTGACCAATCACTTGCAGCACTGACTGCAAAGGATGCTTTCATAGTTCTGTCTGGCCGTTCATTAATATGATAACGGTAGTGTGCAAATTAAAACAGACCGAGATGTCTGACTGAATTTAAGTCTGCACAGTACTGTATTGTAAATTTAAACTTTTCTGAAACAAGCATTTGAAAGCATCATGTAGAATTGCGTAACGGAAGTTAAGGACAAAAGTTCTTAAAATGCTTGCTTACCAATGTTATTTCAGTTCAAAAAAGCTAGCGTTCCACTAGTTATTATATTTTTTAATCTTCGTGACATGATAAAGTTATATAATTACAATGTTGTTTACGTAATGTATTGAAGTGACTCAACTTAAAGATTAAAGCTTTCGCCATAAATTGTAATCTCCATCATCAGGGTAACAGCCATGGTACAAAGAGTGGGTAGGTATACCGTGTAGGTCAGTGGTGAGGGCATATAGTTGAATACGTAACAATCTAGAGCCACACACTTCGCACCAGGCAGTGGTGCAGAGAGGACAGCCTCTCTAAGGCCTAGCTTCGCTGTTCATATCAGTGTTTGTCAGCCACCACTGCTCTTAGGTTTTAGGCGACCGGCGGGTCGGATAGCCCGCGAACCGCGACAAGGGAAGGACAAATGGCGAACACAACACCGAGCGAACAGGCAATGGAGACAACACAGGCCAGCGCCAAACGCGAACGTGCCGAAGACGACAACGATTTTCAATTGGTTGGGGGGAAAAAAGCCTCGCGATCAAACCGCACACATGACCGTAGCCACTCACTCGGCAGGAGGCGGGAAACTGTTCTCCCGAACAGTGAAGATGCGCGACCAGTCAGGCGCGACTTAGCTCAACAACCAACAGCAGGGACTTCCGCGATCCCACTTCAAAACAGCTACGGCGTACTGGCAAACCTGCCCGCCGACAAACAACCACCGTCTCAGACACAACCACAAACCACCACCGCGGCCGGTAACAGGTACAGGGGTGTACCGATCATGGTCAGGGAAGTGGCGAGGCTCAAGGAGATCGAAACTTTCCTGAACGCGCATCGCATCGCGTTCAAAAATACAATCACGCGCAGGAGAGAGCTGCGACTCACATTCGAGGACAGGGAGGGCTACACACAAGCACTCGCATTTCTGAAAGCCCATGACATCTTCCACCACACGTTTGCGCATCCCGACGAGCGCAACACAAAAATCGTGATTAAGGGACTGTACCCAGAGGTCGTCGAGGCAGACATCGCCGCGGAATTTACCGAGAAAGGTTTCGTGGTGCACGATGTAAGAAACTTTGAAATCACCCGGACTGATGCGGCGGGGCAGCCACAGCGTTTCAGGTCAGCGACATTCTGCGCGACCATCGCGGCCTCAAACAACAACATACTCGCCGTGCGAACACTCCATTACACGTCAGTGACCATTCAGAAGTACCAAGCCCGCCCACAAGACATCACCCAGTGTAAACGATGTGGCGAATTCGACCACACACACACTCGCTGCAGCAAGCCACCGCGATGGGTCAGGTGTGGCGAAAACCACGCTCGCAGGACTGCCAGAAGTCCGACGACGCAGATAAATTCTGCTTTAACTGTAAAGTGCGGGGACACACTGCAGCCTGGAACCAGTGTCCAGTATTCTTGAAAATGGTCGCGAGCAGGTCGCAAAAACAAACCGTGCAGGCACAAACAAAACAACAAGCGCCAGCCACGCACAGCCAGGTGGAGTTCCCCCCCACCCGCCCCGCTCAGGCACAGCCGCGCGCCCAGGTGGTCAACAAGCCACAGACGCAGCCACAAACAACAACCACTGAGCTGACACGACCGCAGCGTAAATACTCGCAAGCCGTGAAGGAACCTCGCACCACACACACTCCAGCGCAGGACAGGATGGAGGGAAACACCGTCGGTGATCTGTTTGAGCTGGCAGAGATCCTGAAACTATGCAATTTCTCACAGATCATCGCTACACTCTCTCCACAATACGCCGCCATCCGAGCTGAAACAGACGTATCGAAGCGACAGATCATCTTACTATCCGCAATTCTGAATCTCGCTACACCATAAATGGCACAGAACCCGGGGAAGTCTTTACAGGTTCTCATATTTAATGCACATGGCCTCCAAAATAAAATCCATGAACTGGAACAGTAACTTTTTGTATACGGAATCGATGTCGCTTTCATCTCTGAAACTTTTCTAAAACCACACATGCAAGCGTACATATGCGGTTACACAATATACAGAACAGACCGCCCCGCACTCCGCGGCGGCGGTACAGCCATACTAATTAAACACGGAATTCACCACCACCCGATAACTATGAATGGACTACAACACATTGAGGCCACCAGCATAAACGTCCATAATAATAATTCACATGTTTGCATGTCAGCGGTATACAAGACGCCACAAGACCCACTTACACCACAGGACCTCAATAAATTAATGGAAGTCGAGGATCAATTTTTTATAACAGGGGACTTAAACAGCAAACACACTGACTGGGGCTGCACACAAACAAACGCCAACGGAAACATTCTACACGGCCACGCGATAGCAGGAAACTACATCATTATTGCGCCTGACTCCCCGACATGCTATCCAGTAAGTGGTGGCACTCCAGAAATTTTAGACATAGCCCTAACAAACATACCAAACGCTCAGATAAATACAGAAACCTTAGATGAACTAAACTCCGATCACTTACCGGTGCTAGCACAAATAACTTTTAATGCTACATCCAACATACAACTCTTTAATAATAACCTAAAGATTACAGATTGGGACGGGTTTAAGAAAGAACTTATAGACACACTAAATCAGCCCCCCGAAATAAGTTCACCTGACGAAATAAATCCTCACGTAAAACTTTTCACAGACACAGTAAAAAATGCCATTAAAAAACACTCTCGCTTTGAAACAAAAAGGCAGTACACTAGAACACACTACCCCGATCTGGATTATCACATTTCTCTTAGGCGGCAAACCAGAAACAGAGCACAAAGACTCCGCACACCAGAAGCCAGAAACGAATACAATAGACTAAATAATCTTGTACAGCGCAAATTAAAACAGGAAAAAATAAATCAATTCGGAAACTTAATAAACGAAGTAGCCACAAAACCGCAGGAAATGTGGAAACTATCTCGCAGGCTCCGCGGTAAGAAAAAATTTATTTCAACTCCAGCTAATATAACAGCCACCGGGGCTAAATACATCGCAGAAGACAAGGCCAACGCAGTCGCAGACCTACTAGAAAAACAATTCTCCCCGAACACGGACGTAAATGACAGGCAGTTCACCCTAACAACAACACAAGCGGTAAATAACTTTCTACAAACAGGCACGCAATCTGTCCCTGAACCAATAACATTAAGGGAATTTTAAAACTAATTAAAGCCAGTCCGAACAAAAAAATCAGGCGGCACGGACGCAATAAACTACGAAACACTTAAAAAACTCCCTCTAGAGGCACTTGAATATTTACTGGCGATATTCAACGCTATACAAACACATAAAACTTACCCCGACTCCTGGAAACTAGCAAAAATAATAACAATACCTAAACCAGGGAAAAACCCAGCCATTCCAGAAAACAGGCGACCCATAAGCCTTTTAAACAGCATGAGTAAAATTTTTCGAAAAAGTATTACTCTCGCGCCTTCAAGCACACGCAGAGGAACACAACGTGATTCCAGACATTCAGTTTGGTTTCAGGAAAGGTCATTCAACAATCCACCCCTTAATAAAAATCGTAGAAGCTGCTACCGACGGATTTAATAACACATCTAAAGCTTACACTGTGATGACAATGCTCGACGCAGAAAAAGCTTTCGACAAAGTCTGGATTCCGGGCCTTATTCAAAAATTCATAAACTTTAATTTCCCCGACACATATATTTACCTGGTGGCCCACTATTTATGGCGTCGTCATTTTTATGTTGCTCTGGACGGGGCTAAATCGACTACTCGCGAACTTACAGCTGGGGTGCCGCAGAGCTCTCTCTCCTTTCTTCTATAATATTTACACAGCCGACATACCGCATGAAAACGCCTACGTACAGATGTATGCGGACGATACAGCCATAATTAAACAATCCGGAAACTTAAAATATGCCATGGTTTGCGTCCAACGACAGCTGACAGCACTTGAGCAATTCTACACTCGGTGGCGAATTAAAATAAATGCAGCAAAATCAACCACGCTTGTAACATCAAAACGTAGAGGCAGACCAGACAGGGAGCTAGAAATTTTTCATCAACCCATTCCTAATGTTACACAGGCAAAATATCTAGGACTCACGCTAGACAGAACACTACTATGGGGAAAATACATCGCTCGAGCAACAAACATTGCAACAGGATCCTTGAGAAGCCTGTACCCAATGTTAAAAGCACCTAATTTACCACGCAGGAAAAAACTCCAACTTTACACTCAAATTGTACGCCCGCAGTTGCTATATGGATGCGAGGTCTGGGGCTATGCTGCAAATCACCATATAAATCGGCTACAAGTTAAACAGAATAATTTCCTAAGGGCCATTTTAGATTGCAATAGATTTACGAGTAACGAAACTATTCACAACGCACTTAAAATTCCGTACATCCGCGAAATAATATCAAAGAATAATAATAAAATGTATCTAGATTTACCACAGCACGAAAACGCACTGATAAATTCAATAGCGATTTACGACCCGTCCGAGCAACGTAAACATAAAAAACCTCGTTTAAATTAAAACGATAAATATTATAAACGAAAGCGACATGGATTCAGTTTTTAAAAGGTCTTCAATAACTTTAAAATTACATAAAATAGCTCTCCGAACACCTCGTGCGGGGGCCTGCGGGGCCCCGGCCAATCACAGGCCTAGAAGCTCTCTGATTGGTCGGGGCGCTGAGGGCCTCCAAACAAAACTGTTTCTTCGCCCGACCCCAAGGCAGTCGCACTCCAGCTCCGGGCGTGTTCACACCGCGCGGAGCCTACAGTTTAAAGTTTAAAGTTTACACGGCCTATACAATTCAAAATGGTCCGAAGCACGCAGGTGTATGTACAATCCCCTCGGGTTCACAGCCTGTGTTGTTAGGGCTGACTCCCTATGCCTGAAGGGCGCGACCCGCCTGGTAGGTTTTCACCTCCAGTGCCGGCCGCGTTTCGGAAAGGCATGGGATTTTGAATCATAATAATAAAGTACACTCCTACCTCACCACTTAATAATAGCCAATTAATTCTCTTAACTTCTCTGCAAATCTCTCCTCTGGCTAATTCAAAATGGTCCGAAGCACGCAGGTGTATGTACAATCCCCTCGGGTTCACTGCCTGTGTTGCCAGGGTTGACTCCCTATGTCTGAAGGGCGCGACCCGCCTGGTAGGCTTCACCTCCAGTGCGGCCGCGTTTCGGAGAGGCATGGGATTTTGAATTAACAAAGCTAGTAAGGTAAATCTATCATCACCTAATAAATATTTATTTTCCCTTCCCCGGGGTACGTAACATTTTAGTCACACCACTACAACACGCGCGACAATCCACACACACGTCGTAGCACCTTGTCAAGGCAGAATCATGCAGGTGAACTGGTAGAGGGAGCTGCCCCAGCCCTCGCTGGGGATCCGGGCCGAGAGGCATGCATGCCTGTCAGGGCAGGGCTCTGGGGGCATGTACAGTAGCTTTAAGTCTAGATTATATTAAGAAAAGGAAAAAAAAATAAAATAAAAAATAATAATAAAAAATATAAAATAATAAAATTAAAAAAAAATATATATATATATAAATACTGGACGAGGGAATCTCTCTGCTCGAACAATAATAGAATAGTACGACCTTCATTTATTAATTTCACTTTCTATTTTTCAGGTTTAGAAGACAACAGCCTGGGGGCTAGCTACAGCAATACTGGTTTAGCCTAACTTTGACCGAACTATATTGGAACGCAATAGTTCGGTCCTTCAGGCGGCCAGTGGTTTACTAATCTATGTAATTTCTTTTACCGTATCACCAACACGACCACACGATGATATGCCTGTGCGAGTGACGGCCTGAACTACCTGTTGTTACATGCAATAATGGGCTAACTACCCTAGCATGTTTCTGTGTTCCCAGGGGTTCGTAGGAGCGGCTCGCACAGCTTTACACTACACGCCGCACCCGAGTTTAACTAGGTCACTTGAAATTACAGCACACCGACAAGCCTCTATTGCACACCAACACGACACTACATCACACCAGTTAGCCGATCTAGCTGGTGGGGAGCTTCTCTCCCCCGCCGAATTAGGTACACGTAACTTTTCTAGCATTACACAACATACTAGCGCACACACAGGCCCGTGTGCCAAACTTATCCAACAAGACACGCGCCCCGCCCGTTGATCCAAGTGATTCTACAAAAGTGTGGGGTGCACCTGATTTACAATGCACTAAGCGAGTTATAGAAACTTCGGTTTCTGGTCTCGCACACACTAACTGCCCCGGATGGCAATATGATGGATCGGCGGCTATAGCCACTACGCTGCCAGGAACATGGCAGATTAGATGTTGTCCGTTATCACTCCTCGTTAATATGCCGCACTGTGCGTTCTATAATGGACGTAAAGTTTTTATCATTTCTGAAAGACGTTGGGTTTGCGAAGACAATATATAAATGTGTGTAAGAGAAGAGACACTGTTAACGTGATCACAGGTTATCACATATTGTGATCGTTGGAACGTTATCAACAGAACTCATAAAAATTAGAGTTGAATTTATTGTTTAATTAACTTGCGTAAGCGGTAGTATTTCTTTGGTTTATTTATGTTAGTTCTACCTTTGCATTACAATATCAACGGAATGTTCGTAATTATATATACAGTATATACACACACACACACAAACCCATGCCGTTACAAGCTTTTGGCTTCAAATGGTAGGGCCTATATAGTCTACCCCATGAACGAGTGTAGGCCTACTTCTGTACATCTCGTAAAAGTAATTTTAAAAACTAAACGTAGTACCTATTTTATATTCGCAAATCTATGATATAACTTGCCACAGGGACGATTAAAGAGCGAATAAACTCCAACTGGTTAAAACACAACTTCCAAATATGCATTCGAAATATTTAAAGGTACACATTTTCGTACAAGAAAGTTCGAAGTGTGTACTGACCACTATTTGGTTGGATGCTAGGTTCACCATAGGCTCATTCACGCAATTTAACTACCACATTATTAATTCTACGTTTTGTTACAAATTATTTGTATTATTTGTGTTAATACAATATCATAATTTACCACATATATTTACAATTGGGAGGTTTTTGCTAGCAGACTAACTATTGAAATAATGATGTTTTGTTTTCGTTTTGCTCTGCAACTAAAACACTAGAAAAAATCAAAAGGAATTGACAACAAAAATGTATTTATTTACACACCGAATTTTGGTATGTTACTTTACTACTTTAATTAAAGATGATAAGCTGAGTTCGCAACGAGACCTTTGCATTTTTTTTATCTTTCTTTATCATGTGCTTATTATAACACAGAAATTGAATTACAGTTTATGAAATTTTATGCCCAGAAAATTTGTTTAACGTATTTCGTTTACAACAAGACTACAGACTATGTCAAACTATGTCAATATATTACAGTTGATAACTGGCACGAAGGTGTACTCTGAAAAATTACGATTTTAAATGAAAACAATGGCTAAACCTAACATGGTAAATTTCCATTTAAAACAATACGACGAGAACACTAAAATATTGTCAGCATACTTGTTATGTTACTTAACAAATACGTCATATTTAATTTATGTAATTTTGTGTTAAATCCATGCAAAACTAATGATAACAATACATTTGGTTCTACAATATGTGATCCAACGAGTTACATCTTTGCTTAACATGTTTCTTCACCAATTTCAGGCCAACCACACATAAGGAAAATTCAGTTTGGTGTTTACAAACAGATTTAGTTAAAATGTCTTCCTTGCGTATTTACTTTTACAATACAAACTTACAACTATGTACTGAAAATACTTTCCTCCCCTTCTTTTTTCAAATGCACATTTGTCGATGTTTTAAGATTTCATGGAAAACGAAACAAACGTAAAATTTTAATAATTTATTTTGAGTAATATTGTTATTTAAAATCGGATTTAAACAATGCTCCCCCAAAACTGTTTACACATAATTTGCAGAGCTAGACGTATAAACAATTTTACCTTTAGAATGAATTTTTATATTTTATGTAGTACGCATTACTTTTAATCCTAATTCTATACGCAACTTTTCACAAAATTTGTTTCACAGCATATTGATTAGTACTGACACGATTTACACTGATTGTTATTAGGTAAATTTCAAGTAAATACTACCTTTTGTAGCCGAACCCACGGTGCGAATTATGGGAAATTTTTATATAGTTTTTCGTTCCATGGTCCATAGACCTCAAATACAATTTGTGGACACGATAACTGCCGCAATTTTTTACCAATCACTTCTAAACTGATAAATAAATTCTGAATGTGTAAAATCTCGATCAAGTTCGTTAATAGACAATATCTGACCAAAGTGGTAGAATTGGGGAAGGTTTTTCGAAAACCCGAAAAATCGCTATAACTCACATAGATAATATGAGAAATATCATATTCGTTTGAACGTATTAAAATTTGTACAAGAATAGCAATGAATTTTGGTCTTAGCTATTTTTTTATACGACCAACCAACCATAACTGCAGGGGGTTGATACAACAAGGGTTTGAGGACAATAAAAAAATCATAGCTCCCAATGTAGGCACAACTTCGGATCTATGCGATTTTTGTATTATTGTTATGATTTTTTATCTAAAACGTTTGTCTAAAACATGTTTGGATTAGAGAAACGTTTTCTGAAAGGGGTCAAAAAAATAAGGGCGAATTATTAAAAATAATTCATAAAACGCCCTTAGTAGAAACACTACCAAATCCGTTCAAATTTTTTGTTAATCTTTTAATTTTGATCTAAAAATTTTGTTAAAAACATTTTTTGATTATATGAACTGTTTTTAAAGGGGTTATATAAATAGGGGTTAGTTATAAAAAACCATTACTCCCTTAGAAGAAACACTATCAAATCAGTTCAAATTTTTTGTAAAACTTATAATTTTTATCTAAAACTTTTGTCTAAAATTATATTTTACGAGACGAGCCAATATTGCAAGGGGTTAAAAAAACAAGAGTTGGAGAAGGGGAAAAAAATCATAGCAAGGGCACAACTTCGGATCCGTAGGATTTTTGTATTAATTTAATAATTCTAATCTTAAACTTATGTGTAGAAAAAGTTTTGATTACACAAAAATTGCTGCAAGGGACTGAAAAAAGAGTGGTATAATTAAAAATAATTTACAGTTCCCTTCTTAGGCATACCATTAAATCCGTTCAAACTGTGCTTAAATCTTATAATATTCATCCAAAACATTTTTTCTAAGAACATTCTTGATAATACAAACCATTGCTGCAAGGGATTTTGAAAACTTTGGTATGGAATATGAGAATAATTTAAAGCTCATTATCATGTACTGTATGGAATTAATTATTGTTTTTGTTTACATTTTTAGTGTTGCAAATATTTTCCTAAGTAAATTTTATGTTACAAGCCATTACTGCGTGGGGTGGGAATAAAAACGATAGAAATATAAAAATGTTATTACTTTTTTAACAAATATTTTTATAAAACTTTAGAAACTTTTCCTAAAATGTTAAGCTGAAATAATTGTTGATAAAAAGAACAATTAAAACCGAAGTTGGGATTATAAAAAACAATACCTAACCTTAATAAGTATCATTTTAATCTAATTTTATTTTTATTACCTTTTTTAATATTACCTTAAACCTTTGTCCAAAGGATATTTTTGTACGACCACATATTAGTAGCAAGGATGAAAAGTAGTGTTTGAAGGTTGAAAACAATTACATAACTACTTAGTAGGTACAATATTAAATTCGTTTAGACATTAAATGCTGAATGCATTGAGTTAAGAAAAAAACATTAAAAATAGTTTCGCTGTCTGGAATGCAAGAAAAAGGTTTAGTCGGACATTTTTTTAATATTGGGTAAAATATCTATAATAGGATATGTACATTAAGTTTGTAAAATGTTCCAGGAGTTTGTAAAAATATTCAAATCACTTCCACTTTGAAATCTACGTACGCCTGTAGGCTTTGTTGAAATAGATTTTTTATATCTATTTACAGATGCACACGAAATAGTAAGATAAATGAATCATCCAGTGTCAACAAGTTACCAATTCCAAATTAATATGTTTCAAAAGGTAATATTAATACAAACTTTTAATATATTATCTTCGAAATATATCTTTTGACTATTTTTAAATAGATGTTTCCTTATGCATAATGATAAACACAATAAAAACAAATTTAATTGGAAAATTAGTAAATTCACTTTGAAAATGTTAATGCATAAAGTGGCTTACTTACATTCTGCACTTAACGATTCAAATGTTGTTAGGTGTTTTACATTACCTGGAAGACATATATTAATATTATACAAATTGAAACCAAATTACAAAATTTGCATCTTCGTTTTGCAGATTACGTGCCATATAACATGTATATTTTCTTTGAAATTCTATCCAAATCGGCTGCAACAAAATACCTAACTATAAAATGTGTTCAACAATATATTTGTTTTAAAAATTACAGCATTTTGGAAAATATGTTGAAACTTATACAATTTTTATTTCTATAAATTTAGCAATATTATGCATGCAGAAAAAATTCTCTTTTCTTTATTTAAAATACTTCGCAATGAAAAATCAGATACATCAAGTCACTGTTAGGTTTTTTTAAGGCCTCCTAGGATTATTATATATATTTAAAAGAAATTATTTACATTAAGAAGATTAACGGATATTATTGTTGGCAAAACAGTTCACAATTATACTGACAAATTTGGACGTCGTTTGACTAAATGGATTTTGATTTATGGCGAGTTGAGTTTGACAGATGTTTTTATGCGCGTGAGCATGTACTGCACGCGCTAGAAACTGACAATCAAAAATAGCAGACGCGCATACACACTCCTTGCACCTTACTCATCCCAGCTAGGTCACAGGATGAGGTAGCTCCCCCCCACCACCACCAGCTTTTCTGTTTTGTTCTTCATAATGGCCCAACCCAACCCCAACCTCTCTAGCCAGACACAGTGGCGGTAGCTAATCCTGCTTGATTGACAGCAGCTACCCAGCTATGACAGAGCGCTCTATGAAGATATGATGGAACTGTTTGCAAGGTTTTTCCGTGACCACCGTGGCTCCTCCTCGATTTTGTCATTTCCTCCTTCCGTCTCCGGCCTGTCGCTCACTCTTTTAAGAGTGAGCGTTAGTTAAATTTTTTGCTGCAGATTGGAATGGAATTTTGTCAAAAGTTTTATTTAGCTACTGTTGCTGTCTGTACGTAGTTTCCAAATTTTTCTTAACATTTTAATTGAGATATTAAACCTTAAGTTTTAATAATTTAAAACAGTTTTATACAGAATTTTAAAAAGTCTCGTGTCTGGCGCGTTAACTATATATGCATGTAACCTTGTTGTTTACTAAAATAAAATTTCGTTTTAATAGGTGCAATAATTCTATCATAAAATAATTAAATTATAAATCTCTGCATAATGCAGAAGTGCAGTCTTTTATGAAATCGCCTCTTACACGTTACTAACATATCGTAGAGAGATGGGATGAATCCCTTATAGAGACAAAGCACCATGGATATTTGTTAAGGCTAAAATATTTCAGAGCTATATCTGGGAAAGCCAAACGATGATCAGCTAATATTACCAATTTTTCACACGTAGCGAGTGCAGACGTCTGTGAAACTATTTCCACCTAAGTTCGTATTCGACGAATCAAAATGGAAGTTAAACTATTATACAGTAGAAATAATACTGCATCGTTTGATACCTAACATATGTCTGTGCACTGCCTGGAAACTCTAATCGAGGGTTAGTTGAAAGTCCAATTTCGCGTTGTTTTTGGAATTTTACACGCAGCCGTTTAAAAATAATACGCGCTGAACAGTGCTGCTAAGGATTGAGCAGCGGGAACTTCCCTGAACCAGGTACTACCTGCTCGTAGTGGGGACTGGCGAGACCGCGCTAACCCGCTTATCTCTCTTCAAGATCAGGAAAGGGGGCAGTGCATTGTTACCTGCCTTTTTCTGACCACTGAACCATGGAAGTGCAGAGTATATAAGTGCTGTCGTTCAATTTCCTTGTGCCAGCCGAAAGAAAATTGCATCAACAGTTTCTATGTTCAAAGATGTAATTAGTAATCATATTTAATTCTTTTACATAAATTTTTATTAACGTTACCGTATTTTTTCCTGTTCACTTACAATTTGGTTTATCTCACACATCTGCCTCCCTACTCTCAGTACGCCTTCATGGCCAGTGACAGTAAACCTTGCTATCATTCGGTTAGGTAATGACACGGAAACGTAATCAAACGGAAACGCATCTCATAAACGCAAGACGACCATTTACGGTGCTCCGTCAAATCGTTCTACAGTGTATGGATTTCACGGAAACAAAACAAAACTTGCTGCAATAAGCGTAAAAAAATACTGACGTCACGCAACATCATTGTAAACAAGGTCAAACGTGAAATTTTAAACATGCATCGGTTTTTATGTTTAGTTTATGTTGAACTGTGCATGATGACTTCTGTTTGATGCATTTAACTAGTCAAACGGCTTATAATTAGAGACGCCTGAATTTCGCGAAAAGATTTCTTGACTGGTTGTATTGCATATCACTGCATCTCGTATTCACGTAACTGATTGGGTGCTTGTTACTTTCGCGCGTCTGAGCACTTAAAAAAAATATATGTCAAATATTGTACCACACGTACGCTAATGTATGATTAATCACTGTAATTTTTACATCTCGGAATGCATTTATACACAACACATTTGGCTTCGTTTTGATAAAACTTAAACAATTAGCTCGTCGGTATTTCACGGTAAATTTATGAAAGTACTGAAATGTCACTTTTGGTTTTAAAGAAATAAGTTTTATAAATCATACTGTATAAAAACATAAAATTGCGTGAATTAGCACATAACAAACAAGGTAATCAACCTTGATTTCATAAAATTATTGCTACATCCACCGGTTTTAAAGTCACGATGTATGTAGACTAACCGACATGCCGAAGGCATTACTTGTTGGAATCTCGCGCTTAATCTAGCTCTAAAACTAAATATTTCCATTCGTTAAAAGTGTGCCGCAAATATGCTTCTGTTTGTTTTGTGATGTTAGCTTCGCTCGTCACATTTTTGATTTCTTTGTGGCCGCGCTGGTTATGTGAATGGTTACGCATTCTGGTGAGGTGGTTTTGAACTAGCCTTGCCTGGTAGTTCTCTGATTTGCCGTAGGAGGTCTCTGTATGCTGTGCGCTGGTAGCGCCACTATGGAATTTTTTTTTTTTGCCGTAGCCAGCTGTTGGTAGGGGTAGGGAAGTAATTTTTTGGGAGGTTTGTGTCTGTATGGCGAGTTTTAATTGAAAATGTTGCGGTTTTTGGAGCGTTCTGTCGACGATGTAACTTCAACGAGTGGAGTTGAGCCACTGTATACTAGGGGAGTATTAAGCAATACGATTTACGAGTGGTGTTTGCGACGAGTGCATGCTAATAGCTATTGCAGAGAATAATATGGCAATATTAAGCATTACAGTTTACAAGTAGTGTTTGCGACGAGTTCGTGCTGCTAGCTATTGCAGTGAAACGGGTTGGTGCCTGGTTGTACTTCAATTCCGATTACAGCAAACGTGACGAGTTTAATGTAATTCATCGTGGTGGACGGTTACCGCATTTGACCAGGAAGTTCCGCTTGGTCTGGCACTGCTGCGTTTTCGGCCAGGTTTTTTTTTTTTAAAGCATGTTTTGGAGACCTGCCTTATGTAAGCGTTTTCGTTTACTGTCGACGAGGATTTGAGCTGTTTTCCTTTGCTCATGATGAGCGATGTTGGGCAGCAAAGTAAGTTTTTGGCACTTAGTTTTAGCACCTCCCCGAATTTGGAGTACAAGATGTGAGTGAACTTGCTAAGACTACCCACAAGTTAAATGAAAAGTGTCACAGTCAGCCATTTATATTTTCAGTAATTTATTATCATTTTCAAGTTTGGCTGTTAGTGAGCTTTTACTATATGGTGTAAGATACAGATATATATTTTAATTTGAGAGCGCTACTAGAGATAAAGTTAATTTTTTTTATTAAGGAAAAGTAAATAATCAGAGTGACATATTGTTGATGGGTTTTTCGATGGTGCATATGGTAGGCATTTAGATGTGTTCCAACATTTTTCTTGTAGTGAAAAAGAAGTTATATCTTGAGGCAGGTATGCGTGTATTTTAAAGTGCCTTACCTTGTATTATTAACAGTTAACTGTTCTTTATAACATGTACCTGACGCAATTTTTTTTAAGTTAATTAATATTCTATTATGTTTACACGCTAGAGATTTGCTTATCTGAAGGAAGTAATGTTAAAATTAGTTCTGTTAAGATACATGCTGGTACATGATCTTATTTGTGGTAATAGTGACTTTTATTTGATGTTTTACTAATATTGTGAAGTATTTATTATTGCAAGTATTTTACACAGACTGTACTGTTTATTTATGCACCTTATTATATTTGTATTCTTGGGGGGAGTACAAAGTTATGCTGGCATAACCTGTGCTGTATTTGGAGTCTGGTTATTAATAACTGTGAGTTGGTATTGACTCAGTCTGAGGCATGTGGTGTGGCCTGCGACTACCATCTCCAACCCCTCCATACTTTCATTTAATATTTGTGCGTTATTATTTTTGGTAAAAGTAATGGATTTATTAAAGTTAATAATTGATTACTATTATAAATGTTCCAACTAATAGTTAGTGATCAGTGTAAATTTGCTGTGGAAGCGGTCAATGTAATTGTTGATGAGTACAGTATTAATTTTGTGGACAAGTATAGGTAATAAATTCACTTTACTTCGACCTAGGATTTTTTTCTCTATCAGTCTGCCCTACTACCTCCCTTTTCCCCTTAACGCTGTAGTTTGTGGAGATAACAGTGGTCTCAGTTTATTGAATATTTTTTTTTTTTTTTACTTGAGCCATTGTCATTACCCGGCCCTTTTAGTCCGTTCAAAACTGGTATTCCCGAAAGAGAGGTGTACACCAAACTAGACTTTTTTGATATTCCAGACAGAAGAAATGACGTCTTAAATAATAAAGCGGAAACAACTAGAAAATACATAAATATTGTATGGGGAAGGTACCTAAGGGTAGGGTACCGTACTCCGAGTGCAGACTTGCTATTGGGCGCCTGGGATGCCCTAAGGGATGAAAGCAATGAAGCCCTGCAATGGCGAAGCGCTTGAATGAGCGGGGTGGTGGAAACGGGAGATCCCCGAGAAACCCCGCCAACCACGAAATCGGAACGATTCCTACATGCGAAATTCCGGGCTTCTGCCCCGCTGGAATCGAAACCAGATCGCTTTGGTGGGGGGCGAGGGGTCTGACCCATCGACCACCGCGGACCCTAACATGATGTTCAAAAACAAGAATAAAATGTACATGTACATGGTATACGTAGTGATAAAGTAGTGAATTGCTATTAGCTGCATGGAAGAACGCTTGCACAAGAGTTCGGCATTGCCCATTTCTCAATCTCTCTTACGCTTGAGGATGCGAATATATGTACACTTACGTGTGAATGTAGAACAAACTTAGAGGGTTTTACGTTTCCCTTTTCGTGATACGTATACGTTTGATGTCACGGTCAAACGGGCCTAATCATTACTTGCATAGCCGTTTCATAAATAAGTAGGTACATACTTAAAATTAAATGTATAACATCTGTGCCCAGAAAACTGCCTTAAACTTACCTTAAACCTTTGTCCAAAGTATGTTTGTGTACGACCACGTATTAGTGGTAAGGATGAAAAGTAGTGTTTGAAGGTCTTGCGGTCAATGTTTTTTATTACGAAGTGTATTTTTTTCTAATGCAATTCCAAAAAAAGCAGTCCAAAAATTTTCAGATAAATAATTTATTTCTCAAAATTAGCACATCCAATGCAGTTTAGATTGCACACTAACATCCTTAGTATTTTTTAAATATAAATTTATTTATATGTGTTCATATTTGCTGGAACATAACATCAAGGGGGACATAATTTTATGGTATTAATTTACTTTGCTTTTTTTTGCTTAGGCACCTGCTCAATCCTTGCATACCGAACGAGATTTAGTGAAAATTTGCGACGAGTTCGCGAGTGAAAAAGTGATAAAGTATACTTACTTGTGGGACTGCCGAACATAGTATCACATGTTTGTTGTATCTATTTTTCTTGTGACCACGATACTTTTCGGTATAAAGGAGTACTATTTAACCTTTGTAATTAATAGTCGTTTAGGATTAGAAAATATATGTATTTTAGTGTTCATTTGAATTTCGTTCAGTGGTGATATATGAGGTGACTGGCTTGCGCGGTGCTTTGATTCAGCTAGAATTTGCAGTGGAATCGTGAATGCGAGGCTACGGATTCCATGTCAAGTAAATTATGGCATACCCTCAGTTCCTGGAAATTTGACAGGTAGTCCACCTGGGTGAGAGCATGATGTAAAGAAGAGGAGGTGAAACCGTGCGCAGGTTTTCCCCCCTCCACGCGCTCCCTTGCTACGTCACCTTGGTTGTAGCCAGCGCTCTTCTCCCAGGCGCTTCCCATCCATTTCATCTGCGTCTCGTGCGAATTTTTGTTATTGTTGGTGCTTACATAATCCTGAGTGATTTTATGTAGCTGTGCAGTGCTCGGATTTCACAATCATTTCAAAAAGACTCGAGATTCTGGCATAAAATATTTTTCTTTAAAAAAAAAATCTTTGCAATAAGTGGGTGAACGTATGCAAAAGGAAGGACAATTTCTGTGTTAGCAGATTTAAGTTTAAACAAACGTTATTTTAAGTAGAAAGTTCACTTGTTTTATAATACGAGTATTTATTTTTAATTTTTTTATATGATTAACTGTACGTTAATATTAGGTCAATGAATATATTTCGTGCAAAATACTGAGTTATTATCTATAATAATAAGGTATTTCGCGGTAAAAAGGTTTTTTATTGAATTAATTTATTAAAAATGAAATTTTAACATATTAATAAAAACTCAAATCAATTGTTTTTAAAATGTTTGTGTGTTCGGGCATCAGCGAGAACTAAAAAATTTATTTCAATTTAACTTTTTTTTTGTTTGTTATAGAACTAACCTAAACACTAGGTTGTGTAGTATTAATAAAGAGGGGAAAATATTTCATCAATGCATGTAAACAAATCGAATATAAGTAGAAATGTGAACCCCCTATACATCAAAAAGAAACATGCGCATTTTTTCTATTGTTCAAAATGTTCTCTTTAATGGAGTGGGGAGGACATGTGATATCATTACGTTTAAATATATTTAAGTATACACGCAAAACCGTGAGATAAGAATTATAAAATATACAAAAAAGAAACAGCCTTACATACAACCACTTTTGAAATTCGAGGTCTAATATGTTTGTTTTAAATGTATTCGTTTAGGCTTTGGAAGAAGTTAATTTTTATTTCATTACGATATGTATTTAACTTAATAATGTTAATGCAAAATACCACTCAAAATGCGGTGCGTGAAAGTGAATTACTTTTCTAGTTACATGTGATGATACTGATTTGAATAATATGTTAGTTACCTAAAGGTATTTTAAGATTTCAGCATTACAATCTGCTTGTGTTGTGTTATATTGTTGGTTTACACACAATAATGAAAATTAACGTAAATGAATTCATTGTTATCTAATGTTGTCTTTGCCAATTTTTCCATTCAAGCGTTTAGATAATGGTACAATTTTGTTTCGTCTCTCCATGTAGGAGTTTGTGTTTACGCCTTAAATAGCATTTAAAGCGTTAAAAAAACTGACTTTTAAATACTTAAAAATAAGGTTTGCAGGGACCATAGCTTAGTACATTTTCAGCGCACGTGCGTGTGCGCTCCATAGGTGAATCCAGAAGGGGGGGGGGGGGGGGCACAGGGGCACGTGCCCTCCCAGACATCTAAGGGTAAAATATACATTGATAATAACGACTTTTGCAGTAATAAACAGGTAGGTATCATACTAGGCCCAGACTTACGGTCCCCCTCTCCCAGTAATTCCTGGATCCGCCCCTACTGTGTCTACAATCCTAACACTAACACAACTCGGCTATAACTAAAACAGTGTAGCACATAAGTTTGCATGTTTGTAGGTATTAATTTTTCTAGATTCTATAACTATAAAGCGCATGAGATATATAAAAACACAGCTATGTATTGAAAATTGTTAATGTGGACATTTGCAACGCGGCCTTGGAATAGTAATTATGAAGGGAAGCGGCTTTTCCGTAAAACTATATATAAGTGGAAAAAATGGTATTTCCGATTTTAATGTTTCAACGATTACAATGATTTTATTATATTTCAATATTTTTATATTTTTAATGTTTTTACCACACCATTTCCCTTGAATTTATTGCCTTCAAATCATTTTAGTATTACAGAATCCAGGAGGAATTTTGAAACGCCAATTTTAAGGGGAATTAGATGAACTTAGATATTTATTTTGTAATTTTTTTCCATGGAAAGGCCGTGACTCTCTTCAATTGTCTTATCGAATTTGGCGAGTGCCTGCAAATGCACAATGTACAGGAGGTAAAACAATACTTTTTTTGTTATAACATTTTGTTATATTCTCCGTAATCAAAATTATAGCAAGCAACTTTTTTGAGTTTTCGGAAGTTAACGTTATAAAAATGGAGAAAGAAACACCTACAGCCAAGATACGCCCGTTAAAATTACATTCAAATACCTATGAGGGACGGGAGTTCTTCAAGCCATTATGAATCGATTTTGGCTTTAATAAAATGTAGTGTAGAAGGCATACAATACTATCACAATATATTATATGTTAAGTTGAAATTAGTCAGTTTAATAACATTCTACTAATATATTTCTACCTAAAAATTTTGTAATGCCTGCAAGCTTTTTTTGCTGAAGATTGTAGAGCTATTTGGTTTAATAATATGTTTTAAATATAGTTTTTAAATATACTTTGTATCATTATTTATCCTTTTGTTTATTGTTTGTAACTAAATAGAATTAAAATTAGTAAATAAATCAAAAGCGCTTATGTTTATGTAAATTACAAATACGTATTTATAGAAACTTTGCTTTGTGTCAGATGCTTTTTTTTGTAATTTGTTTGTATTATTCTTTGTCGCCTGCATCCTGAATGTTTATTATATCTATTTTATTAACATTCATAATAAATATTTTCGAAGTATATTCATTCCAATTCCCATTACCATTCTGTGTTTACAAGACCCAATCAACTTTTTGAAGTGATGATACAGCAGAAAAATATTGCTTCGTTGATTTTATTATTAATATAAACCCCGCGTTTGGATGCTAATACATTTATTTAAACTGTATGTTCTAAATGCATGCTATACAATGTACATAGCAAAGTATTTTGACGCTTCGTGGTAACTCTTACTATTCAAACGATTGTAAATGAACTGTCTGTGCGTGGTATTCCCGTAAGCGCGCTGCGTGTAGACCGGGCGGTGCGACCAAGGTGACGTAGTGCGCAGTGGAGGACGAGTTTGGGCGGCCGGACGGTTCCAACTCCTCTTCTTTACATCATGGGTGAGAGTGTGTTTGTGGGGGGAAGAGGGAAGGCATTACGGACAGTACAGTCGCACCTAGAACATTGTAGCCGCGCATATAGCAGACTTTCTGGCATCCCCATTGTAAGAACCATTCAAAGAACGTATACTAAGGTTATTGCAGGTAAGAAAGCATAGACGCGCATTCATTTACTTTGTTGTATCATTCTAATCAATTTAGCCTTCACATCTATGGATATCGCATATTTCCATTATTTGAGAAAGAAATACACACAGAATCATCAAATTGTTTGTATGAATAAGCGTTTCAATGTAAATGTTACCATGTTGTGTTGTTCAGTCCTGCCACATTCACCGGTAGACGTTTTGCTGTCCGTGTTCATGTTACTTAATTACGTCCTGATTTATAACCCTGTATTTCTTTATTCTGAGGTTTTCATTTGCGTGTATTCATTTTCCATTCAATTTATTCTGCTCTATGTGTATGGTAATGAAAAAGCCATTTCGACCTCTAGCAGCATGTCACTTAAAATTCAAGGAAAACATAAAACTATCGTGAAGAGTTTCACAAAGGGCTAATATGATTATACTTCTTTTTATACATACTTAAATTGCATGAGAGTATAACATTCCAATGCATATTTCAAGTAACCATAGAGTGTAATGATTCATATCATAGTGCAATCCTAGCAAATCTAACTTCGCAATCATAAACGTTATTGCGCCATGAAATAAATTGCCTTAGCTCTTTTTTCAAATGAAATATATAAGCACTTTCAAATGAAATTGAATGTCTTGTTTCTTCTTTCACATAAAATGCTTCAGCTATTTACTGGTAGTAAAATATCTTGGCTCATTCTTCATTCTTTAACGATACTGTGCAATTCCAACACAGTAATTACAGGCAAGGAAATGTCCCATAAATTTTCATTAGCTCCTTTAAATACTTAGTATTATGTCTGTGCGTTCACCTCTCCACTGGCTGAGAGGACGAGCGATCGCAGCGCAGTGGCGTTCAAACACTCCGCGGGGAAGCAGGCGACGAGCCGGACTCTTGACGTCTGGGGCCTGACGAGCCGGACTCTTGACGTTTGGGCCTGACAAGCCGGACTCTTGACGTCTAGAGCCTGACGAGCCGGACTCGTGACGTCTAGGGCCGCTTGCATAGAGTCAGGGAAGTAAAATCTAAGCAAAAACTTTGCACGTTAATCAAATGGAATAATACTTTACTTGGTTTCGAGTCACGACTGTGCAAGCCAGCCATGGAGTCAGCCATACGCACTGGCAGCCTACAGTCTGGTGTAAGAACAGTGCATGGTTGGTTGTGGTAAGATTACACGATTGGCTTTGGGTAATTAGCGCAGTTAGTGAGTATATGCTGCGGATGCAGATCTGACAAACCGCAATAGCACGCCAGACTTTCATTTTGCATAAATTGCAGATATGTTAATGGTGCACGGGCAGGCGAAACACACACTGTTTACATTCTTGGGGCACTATTATTATTGGCTAATCTGATCGGACATCTAGCAAACTTTGTAACTCGCCGTACAAACAAAATTCTTAATGGAAATTGATTCAATAAAACTTATTTTATCACCCAGCTAAGTCTATGACGGTTTAGATCATTTTGCAACATCCAACATTCTATGACCGACTGGTTGAGGTGGTTCAAAGATAAAAAGTTAAACGCTGTGGCAGGAAAATAGTGAATGGCTGCACATAATGTATTTTAACTAACCATAAAAAGGATAAGTCATCGTTGTTGGAAACTGTGCAATTTCAACGCTCACAACTTGTGCGATCGCAAGTTAAACGTTTATCGCACAATAATATTTTTGACACTAACAGCCACAAAAAATACAATTTTTTGTGATAGTATTATTTAAAATTAAACAGCTATATTTAAACAGAGTACACGAAATCAACAATATGATAGTCCAGCACGATAGCTATTTGAAAGCTTAGTTTAGACGTCAGTTAAAAATGTTCTTGCCACAACACCTATCTTAATTGGCTGAAAATTTTGAAAATTATTTTTAAAAAATAAAGAAAACACACTCGACTTCTTACTGCTGGGAGTGTTAAGGGGAGCCACAGGAAGAGAAAGAAACCAAATAGCACAAAATGCTGCATTTGCGTCCTTGAACTTGATAAAGAGAAGACAAATGTTTGCTGTCTACAGCCAAATGTACTGTCTGTGACTGATGGGAAGATCCATGGCATGGTACGGGGAGGTAGGGGTGGTGGCGGTCGGGTTTCCTGGAAAACAGGGGGGGGAGACAGTTGTTTGCTTGTCGCCTGAGCAGTGTGAAGTTTTGCGCGCAAACATCGGTCCTCTTCTCTAGAAGTCGAGTTTGATTCGAAATGTGCTGTCAGTTTAACACGTGAATAGTAATGTTTGTATAGACAAGTAGACCTAAACGTTTGTTTCAGTTACAATTATAATTGCTAGTACTTTTATTTGTAAATGTGTGAATGTGGCCACTGTAAATTGCAATCTTTATTTCGGCAATGGCTTCTAGCGGATCAAAAAAAAAAAAAAGAGGAAAGTGATACACAGTGAAGGACGCGAAATTATAAGTACGGTTATTGAGAAGTGTGACAATGAAGCTAAAGAAGGTGTCCTAGAATTTCCTTTGATTCAAGCAACACGTCGAGCCGCTCATTACGTAGGTGTAAGCGAACCAACGGTAAAACGAATAAGAAAGGAGAACAAAGTACGCAATGCAACTACCTAATAGTAACAGTTCTTTATCAACACCTGGTAAAAACAGAAGTGATTGGCGAAAACACACTTCCATGGTTGTGGATTATTTCGATAAATGCGTTATCAGAAATACGATGACTTTTATGTTCGCGAGAAGAAAATTCAAACTGACCCGAAATTGTTGCCTATAATCAAGAAAAAAAAATAGAGTTTCCATGGGGATCAAGATCGCTACATCGCTTGATCAGAAGCATGAGATTTAAGTGGAGGAAGTGCAGTTCCAAGAGAAATATACTCGTTGAAAGAGCGGACATAGTGACATGGCGTAATGACTAACTTCGCAAAATACGACACTACCGCGAAGTTGGCAGAGATATTGTCTATCTAGATGAAAGTTGGATAGACAGTAATTTAACTGTTTATAAATGCTGGCAGCATGAAGATGAATTCGGAGTTTAAACAAATGCTAGCGCAGGTAGAAGACTTATTTTGTTGCATGCAGGTACTGCGAATGGATTCATTCCTAATGCACTGCCTATTCATAAAGCAGGAACTGCCGCGGGAGATTACTACGGCCAAATAAATAATGTGAATTTTGAAAAGTGAATAGACGAAATATTATTGCCTAATCTTCCACCAAATGCTGTAGTTGTGTTGGACAATGCTCCATATCATAGTATGGAGATTAATAAAGTCCCGTCCAAGTATACAGTAAAAAACATTATGCTGTGGCTGAAGAACAACGGGGTTGAAAACAACGAGAGCATACGTAAAGTAGATTTTTACAAGCTTGTAGAACTGCATAAGCCCAAAGAAAAAGCATACAGAATAGACTGTAAAATAAATCAGTTTGGTCACACAGTACTCAGACTGCCTCTTTACATGTGTGATCTAAATGCAATCGAGTTAGCATGGGGGAAAATCAAGAGACTAGTTAGAGAGAAGAATGTCACTGGCGATTTATCACTTACGAAACTTAAAGACTTGACAGAAGCTTCAATTTCAAAGTGACGAAAGAAGACTGGGAGGGATTTCGTAGACACGTGCAGCACGTCGAGGAAGAATATTGGAAGAAGGATCGAATTATTCCGGACGTGATAGACAGTATTATTAACTTGGATAGTGACGAAAGCGACTCTGAATATGATAGTGACGAGTCATCATGTGCTGCAGTGCCGAGTGATAATACTGATTCAAAGTCAGAACTGGCGCGGCCGTTGAAAAATTGTTAAGAAAGATCTAAAGAGATATGTTTTATTTATGTCTGAAAAACCATAATTATGTAAACACCGGTATACAATAACAAATATTACAAATATAAAAATATAGACGTTTCGTCAACTGCATATCTTATATTCATACTTGAGGCCCTCGACACACGACTTCTACATCTGTGATACTGGAATTGAGTATTAATGGTGAGTTCATGTCTTACTATAACTTTCGTAGCTGTACTTTGAAGAATGTGAAAATTATCGAAGCATGTCTTATTTTGTGTTATCGCTTTGTATAAGTGATTAGGAATTCTTTGTTAAGTAAACACACGCAGTGAATACCTTTTCGGATGCTTCTATACATCTATTTCGTGGTGCTAAGCAACAACATTATATTGTATTCGTTGAGTCGATTAAATGTTTTCACTTTGCACAGTATCACACATTCCGAAGTGTGTGAAAATAAAACTGTAAAACAGTACAATATAACTTTAACAAATTTCATATTAATAAAAACAATCAATTTTAGATTTGATATAGGGTGAAACGGTTAGTGAGTGCTTAGATTTACCTTACCTGGCTATGGAAGACAGCCAGAGGGTTGCATTCATAGTAGATTATAATACTTTTTTTTATCGGAGTTAATCACAACAAAGAAGAACTCGCGGAGTAAATTTTGACACATTTCACAGTCAATCCATCCGAGTTAAGATGGAGTGACGGTAGCTAGATCATGGTGAAAAGTACGGCAGCTAGAGTACGTTTGTGCAAACAATTTGCTCGATTGGTGCAAATAGTTCACGCTATTGCCGAATAGCTGCGCTACAATGAAGCGACGTAGTGGTTCCTTACAATGAAATATACAGATAATAAAGGACGGCCTAGCTTTTATAGTGGCACTTCCACTATGTTTTGTACCCCAGACTGGCCTCTTTCCTTTCACGTCATGCAATGTGTGGCATTCTATGACATGCACATAAAAAAATACAATTCAACCTGTTTTAAAACATGAAACAGCTTCATATATATGTATACAAGTAGTATATAATAGAACCCTAGGTGCTGGATGAGGTTCATAGTGCTAGGGTACGCCATCTTGGATTTTAACGTCACTGCCGCCATATTGGATGACCTTGAACATTGACCCTGACCTTCAAAAATACCAACAATATTCAAAAATTGACCAAAAACTCAACAAAATTAAATAAAAACTCAACAAAATTAAATAAAAATTCGCAGAAACTACTAAAAATTTGAATATTTTTGGGAAAATTCCCATGTAGGTCCCCAAAAATTCCAGTGGTTTGATGTGTCCGCATAGATGATTAAATTCCACACTACACTACAACAGTAAGCCGTTGCAGTGCACCTGTGACCATGAACTTTACCTACGTCATACTGAATTGTTGACATAATTGTGCCATCTTGAATTCTGGAACATTGGCCATTTTGAAATCCATCATTTTAAATTATAGAAACTTTCCGCTATCTTGGTATCTAGAACATGTCTAATCATCTTGTCCTCCATCTTTCAAAACCAGTACCTATCAATCAGAAAATTTGGAATTTTTGTTATATAATTCAAAAACTTAAGTCATCGAGTCTCAGTACTTGGTTCATACCCAACGAGTGCACATTTAAATAATCACTCCTTAATGCTAACTGCCAGCAGACGTGACCGCTACTAATACTACTAAGGAATATTAACCAGTATATTATGGCAGCCACCTCGAATCCATCCTCTTGGATTTTATTATCGTCTGCTAGAGTACACTACCGTCATAGTGGTTTATTTTTTATCCACTGGAGCACACTAATATCAATCACCAGATCGTCAACTGTCATAGCAGCGATCATATTAAATACCTTAAAAAATTACCTGAGATATTCGGAAAAAATTCCAAAATCATTAAAAAAATATTACCTATTAAAATATTCATTTATTCTATAGATTGCTGTCCTTGTTTCGATCCCTGATCAATGCAAAACAGGTAATTTTAGTTTTAAAAATAATTATTTAATTAAATTTCACCCAACTTTACGGAATTGACTTACAACAAAATAGTATAGGTCCTGGGATTAATACTACGTGAGATTACAAGAATTAAAATAAGTTTTTTTACAAACATTTATTACGTAAAGTCTATTCTACTACATGAACACTTGAAAAGTCAGCGCTCCAGTATGCATTTAATTCTTTATTTGGCTTATACTAATTCTCAATTCCAATCTGTTCACCAAAGACAGCGTCCAGCCAGATCCTTTTCTTGTGTAATCTTTTTATTCTTCCCGGCAGAGTTTCTCGATCCTGTGTTTAATATAGCTGGAATTATTATACTTAGCTGAAATTGAAAATGGTAGAATTCATCGTCTTGAAAAAACGCTTCTTCACTGGGTCCTCGAACGACTCCTGTTTACCACGCACGCAGGCCAACTATACCTCATATTTTTTAACATCCATGAGTTTCTACCTCATCTGTAAACTGATTTTATATATATATATATATATATATATATATATATATATATATGTCTGCTTGATATTACCAAGAAAAGTGCAAATTCATTCGACTCACTACAGGTATTTAGATGATAGTAGTCTTTCAAAACCACCAAATGCAGATTTCTCCAAGCAAAACCCTTTATCATTTACTTGTGATGTGCCTAGCACAGTCTTATGTTTAGTTTATGTCCAGGTGAAGATGGAATATTGCTGCAGAGGCGAACCACGAATGGCATTTTAGAAGATAAATCATTTAAGCATGGTTTTAAATTGGTAAAACACTGACATTATAAAAATATAATTATTTTATCTTTTGCAATATTACCTAATTTCAAATTGATTTCCGTTTGTGACAATGCACACTTAATATTTAAAAGCTCATGGATTGAATTCAGTTTCCTGTGTGGGACAAACAGTGAGAGCATTCGACGTGATTTAGGATGAGATATAGTAAAAGGTGAATTTGAACTAGGCATTTATTGAAATTATTTTGTTAAATAAAAGTAAACGTTCAAACTGTTTAACATCGACTTCAATGCACAATAGTATTCATGATGCTTTCTTCTATTTAAGTACGGAAAATAACTTTGATTTTTGGTATCATTTTAAAATCTTGCTTAAGTGAGCTATCGTTTAAAATAACTTCCCAAGTTAGCGTAGTAATTTTTTTATACGTCAATGCATGTATGCCACAAAGAACTTTTTTTCTTCCAAAGTAATTGCATGTTTTATTTTTAATTTATATTAGGAGTAGTGTTATTTACGATTGCGTGACAAAAATTAGAATAGTATAATATTAAAATTTGTATTCACAGTATCTAAAAATTTGGTACAGGATAAAGGATTTGAAATCATTTAAGAAAACCTATAAATCCAAAAAAAATTAAAAATCAGAATAACATTTAATTGCCTAATAAATGTTCTGATAAATTCTGGGACATTGTACATATACAGGTTATGCATATATATACACATACACACACATATATAAAGATACATATATATACTTGTCAATTTTTGGGAGTCGAACGACGGTTGTCTGCGATAGATTTTCATCAATTTCGACCTAAAACGGCCAGATAGGCCTAGTTAACGTGCGTCTTATCATCCAACAAGAAAATACACATCACGTGCAGCCGGTGAATGTGAGAAAACTGATATTGTGCGTAGCGGGAGTTTTCCGTAGTCTGCTTCAAGCAGGATGTCCACTCTACGGAGTTTCAGTGGTGGTGTGTAGAGTGCAGCACCTACCAGGGCCGTATTACAATAACACCACGACGTAGTGACTATCACCAATGATTTCATCTAGTCACTTATTTAACATATGCCGACCTATACGTAGTTTTATAATCTAGACACATTGAAGAATGTAGTAATACAGTAAAATTTTGTCAAAACTGTAATTAACATATAAAAAATAACCCAAACAACTCGAACTTGTAAAATATTATTTTGCCCAGTGAAGAATCCACATAATTAACAATCATAATTTTAATGAATTTTTAATACTGAAAACAACTTCGTTGTGGCACAGTTTAAGGCCAATTTAAACTGTTTATGTAGTTTTTAGAAAATAAAAATAATCGTTTTCTCTGTAAAATCATTCCATAAATACGCAAAATCAATTTAAAGTAAATTTTTATTGTATTTTATGTATGCCATATGACAACATCTACGATATTAATAACAGGAATGAGCGGAATAAAACGTAGTTCACCACTATAACATATATAGTAACTCAATGTAATTTTTTTTCACTCGACTGACCTTACTTGGCAGCAAGGCTACTAATTATTGTCTCTGTAAAGCTAATATCTAAGAGTAGTTTTGTCAAACCAAATAACTCGGAAGAAATAACCACACTAGTATACAGATATGATAAAAAAACTTTTGCTTGTTTTAGTAGTAACACTAATATAAAATGCTTAGAAAAATAAAACTCTCGTAGACTATTTAGCTTATTATTCCTACTAATAACATCAATGACTAAACTATATTTACGATACAAGAATATTATGCGTAGCGCGAACAAAATCCTTAAATGAAGAAATAATTAGGCTATTTCTCATGTAATTAATAAAATCTTTAAAGTTTTAATATATGTGATACAAAAATTCATGGTTGCTATGGTGAAAAAAATTATTTGTTCAAAGCCTGATATAGGCGAGACAACGAAATCTGTCAGTCGCAGTAACATTTTGTGGAAAATTGCATGTAGGCGTAACTGAAAGAATTCTCTATAACAGCACACAATGATTCAGAAAAGCTTCAGAAAGGTAGCTGGACTAACTAAATCTTCGTAACACTTCTGCAAGATTACATACAGTGTTAAGCACTTATACAATACGCTTTGTTGTATCAAAATCTAAGTGCAACCAAAAGTTGCCCAAAAGAGTGATGTCTTAAACTCGGGTTTCGGGCGTTTTCCATGTGAAATATTTGAAGCAGAACATCTAAAACGTATTAGAAAAATGAAAGCATTCTGGCAACTCTGCTTCAATTAAAGAGGATTCCAGCATCCCTCAAGTTAGAGTATAATTTTTAGGGCTCTGCAGTAGGTACGATAAAATACTTCAGAGAAAAAAAAATATATATATGTGTATTCCGCGAATTGTAGAGATTTAGTAAAATAACCTGACACATGTTCATTATTGCAAATTATTCATTAAATATTCTAAACAAGCAATCAAGGATTTACTCGGAGTTGGCCACAGCCCGTGTGAGTGGTATCGGGTAACAATAGGAGACCGCCATCAGGGTAGTAGCACCGGGATGCGAACCCGCGTCGTCCGGAATGGTCTACCGGTGTCATTCCACTCTGTCCCTGTGGCGTTACACGTTTACACATTAAGAAACGTTGACTTTAGTTCGTATGTGTGTTATACACAGTGAAAACCACATAGCGACAACATGCCCCTTCTTCTCTGGCTTGTACAAAGTTTCTCCCACCCCGCACACACATGCAGTTACCACACCAGCGAGTTGCGTAGCGCAACAGTGCTGCCAGCTTCGCGCACACCCATCAGGGATCATACTTATCACATCAATATTATGCTATACTCTAGAAATAAACACGAGCTAATCCATCAAGTTTAATAATAAAAAAAATACAAAGCACTCATGAAGACTGCCGACAGAAGTGAGAACATTTTCGCAATTTTTACGAAAAACTATTATCACACAACAAATTTGATTATCACGTTGCTGCCGCAACATGATATACGCCGCGCGCACCTGGAAGATAACAAGGATTATCGCTTTCCCCCCTCCTTCCCACCACTCCCCGCGCGGCGCCCTGCCTTTGACACGTAACTGAAACCTGACAGCTGTGGAGTTACGCGAGCCACCGACACGTGTTTCGAGAGATTTCTGCCGTCGGGTCGGCGCGAAATGACGCGACAGGCCCCGGCCGCGCTCGCAAGTTCTGGAAATTGTGGCTGATAGATAAAACGAGGACGGTGGCCTCGAGAGAGTCAGTTCGGAGTGTTCAGTCGGGAGTTCTCCCGCGGCGGAGTTTCCGGGCGATAGTGCCGCGAGTGCGGCAGAGTGGCGAAGTCCTTGGACGAAGGTTCCAGGGCAGGGAGTTAGTGAGTTCAGTGGAGTCAGGAGTTTTCCCGCGGCGGAGTTTCCGGGCGATAGAGTCGCGGACGCGGCGGAGTCCCGAGCGAAGTTGCGAGCGAGGAGTCGAGCGGATCCTCGGCGAAGGAGAAGTGCGTCGGCGGCGGCGGAGTGTGGCGACGGAGTACCCGCGGCGGAGACCCACGAGGGGTGCTGCGGCGAGATTTGCGCCAGAGGTGCGGCCCAGCGAGGTGTGTGGAACAAGTGACTGGGGAATAGACCTTTCTTTAAGTGTAATTAATTATTTTCCATTTTAGAAGATTTTTGTAAGTGACATAAGTAGTGGCAATAAATAAAACTGTGTAGTGTATTAAATCTTTAATTGGGCTATCCTTTACGAACCCGCGGTAAATCGTAACAATATCTATATGAGAATATTAATATATTTTATACTCACTTTTTACTGCATATTAATCGTATACTTAAGATTTAAAATAAAAATTGAACAAAAACACAATTTGAACATTTGAACACTGTATACACACATTCGATTCACATATGCACAGCACTGATGTACAAGGACTGAAGACGCGTACTGGCTGCGCACGCACCACAGAGTGTGTGTATGTGTGTGTATATACATACATATATACACACACGCATTCACGTCACGTGACCATGTCGATGACGACTTACATTAATGTATTCCCTATCCAAACCTTCCTATTGAAGTTTTCACTTCAAAAAGTCTAAAAACAACTTTACAAAAACTAAAAAAAAGTATCAGTATTATAATTGATGATTGCAAACTTGTATTCTTGAATTTCCTTGGGGATAAATGTATATTTATAATAATCTTCATAAGATGAACGGAATTCAAACAAACCGGAAAGTGCCAACATTATTGTGCCAGATGTGCAGTCGACCGCCAACCAAAAAATGAGGTTTGTCATACAAAATACTGATGGACACACAATATTTAACGTGTCGTTAAGTTTCTCTGTTTCCGTAATAAATAAATAACAATCCGGTAAATCAGTGACCCGACATGTAATCAGTAATAATTACGGAAAATCACTAACACTTGACAGCAAATGCATTTGCGGTTACAATTTTGCCAAAACTTCCTCGCGACCCCAATAACATGGTGGTTAAAAATAGGCGCCAGGTGGCTTTGATAGCCAATCAGGAAAAAAAAGAAATATGCTACGAATATATGATTACTTCCGTAAAAAACGATTACTTAAAAATCTACACGTAGAACAATTCATTTTAAGGGCCACGTGTACTTAAATCCATTATAACAGCCCATGGATCGTTTATACTCACCACCAAAGGACCAATGGCCACGTGAGTAGGTATATATAGTATGTCCTGGTGCAGGGGGGTTGGGGGTCGGGAGCCGGGGAGCCATGGCCACCATCTTGGATTACGTCACTTCCGGCGGCCATCTTGGATTCGACCTTGACCTTTTACCCCGGCGGCCATCTTGGATTACATCACTTCCGGCGGCCATTTTGTTTTTATCCGCCATTTTGTTTTTATCCGCCATTTTGTTTACTATAACATTCCGCCAATTTGAGTTTCGTCCGCCATTTTGAAAATCTTTATTTATTATACGATTTTAATGAAATCAATTTTAAAATTTATAAAAAAATTAAATAAAAATTAAAAATATATTACTTAATAAAATTTTAATTAAAAACCTGCGCATCGAACACCCCACTCCTATACATTACGAATACACCAACTAGCCCCCCACTCCTCTGTTACAATGACATCGTCATCGAACACCCCACTAACCCCTGTTACAATTTTTCGTTACACCACATTCTTTAAAATAAATTTATTATCAAAATAAAAATATATATACCATCGTTGTCTGCTGGAGGCAGCCATCTTATTTAGTGGAGACCGCCATCTTGATTTCATCTGATGGATGTCGTCATCGGGTTTAGGTTTCTAAAGTATGTTAGTGTATATAAGGTCGAGTTTCAATTCTCTACCAACCTTATTATGAACCTTATAGACCAAAATTTACAAAATCCACAGTCATTTTGTTGTTGTAACCATAATTTTTTCTTAAAGTCTTATCATTTATAGGTTTTAACTAAAATATATGCTATCAATACTATCGTTGTGGATGCGTTAGTTAAAGTAATGATAATTAAAAAAAAAATTATCACTCCATCTTAGCGGACCAGAAATTTTTCAGAGTCCTAACTTACAAGTAATATTCTCTTCTCATGTTTGCGTACACATGTTTAAAAGCTGCATGGAAGCAGATATTTTTTAATGTTTGCGTATAATATCATTTCACTTTTCCGAAACAAATTTTAAATAAAATAATAGGAGAATTCATGTTTTATATTAAAATAGTAAAACAATATATGGGTAAAATTGTATTTATTAAAAATAAAATCTCATGAAGAGAAAAACGTACAAGAAAAACAGAACTATACAGCAAAGGGAAACCATGCAACAAATGGAAAACTATACAACAAATGGAAAATTTACAACAAAATAGATATAACAGCAAAAACAGAAAACTATACTGCTAAACTGTAACTATACACCAAAATGGAAAATATATACAAAAAAATTAAACGACAAAACAGAAAATAAATACATCAGAAAAACTATACAACAGATTATTTTACAGGTCATTGCCAACATATCCGTGGGGGACCGTGCGGATACCATCTTCGCAGATCAGCCGTTTGTCGTCCTCCCACGTGATGGCCAGCTTATTGCTATATTCGCTGTATAGTATGTGCTGCCGGGAGCGAATGGCTCTTACACCCGCCCTCCTTGTGCGGTGTTCTTGCAGTGCATCCAGGTAGTCGCTAATGTGATGCGGTTTTTGACCACGCACCGCTGGATGCCCTTGGCCTTTTTCTCGCTCTTACCACCACACCTGTAGGCGTAGAGTTTGGCTCGTAAGCTTACAAACTCCTCCATAACTTCTCCCCCACATTCATCTTTGAATTTGCCAACAACTTTCTTGTTGGTGGGGGAGAAGCAAGGGTGGCCGGAAGGGTAGCAGCTGGTGTCGAACTTCTCCATCAGTATAGGGTCGGCTTGGAGGTCATGGTAGAAGTCCTGTGTCTGGATCTCATACACGAAACTGTCTGTATCCATGTACGCCAGATGAATGTTTTCAGAGTATTTAGGCTTCATGGTATTGTAGTGGAAGTCATACATTAGAGTCTTTGATAGGTCGAGTACGGCCAGTCCGGCATAGATCGGCTTGTCAAATATAATCGTTTCATGGTTCAGGTGGACTAGAGACAAATTCGGCTCGTACATTGTGCGATCCTTGAAGGATGGGCGGCACACCAACTTCTTGAACCTCTTCTCAGAACACACCAACTCCATTTTGAGCCTCCGTCTCTTGTTCTCCATCAATTTTCCGAAGGTGGAGTTCACAGCCAACTTGAAGAACTCCTTCTCGAATTCGTTTGCTGCTGCTTTACGCTTGTTGGAGTTCAGTCGAATATAGGGCTCCAACCATGCCGACTGCTCAAACTGAAGAACTTTATGTATTCTTATGATTTTTAGTCCATGCGATATGGCTTGCTGGAGGTTTTTATAGTGGACGATGTAGTGCTCTTTATTTTCCAGCGTTGTCATCAGCTTTGATTGTTTTGAGCCGGGAGGACATTGATTCACGGGGAGAAATGGCAGGTCTTTGTGACTTTCATAGAGCTCGGGAGGGTACTCCACGTCACACTCAATTATGTATCCAGTAGGTGAATTTTCCGGAATAGACATAACATCAACGGATGTATCCGACCATTTGAAATGACGAATTGGAAGCGGTAGAGACATCGCCCACCCGTACAAATTATTTGCATCAATATACTCTAGGAATATGGATGGCTTGGAAGCATCATATGTCTCAGACACATATGAATTATTCGCAACACAATGACGTTTGATGCTTTGCGCTACACCACCACGAATACCAGCCTCCACAAACATATACATGTCATAATCTGTGAGTAGCTCTAGCTGTACACCTGTGGTTCGAAGCATCGCGTCGAAAGCGAACCCAGGACAAGAAATGTAGTGAGATGGATCTAAACTATATGTCTCCAAACATATGGAACGGAAATTCTCGAATACATCTGCTAGGATCAGAACATCTGTCTTCAGGTACAAGTCAGCATACTCCCCCAAAGTAGCACACTGAAACTTGTCCCAGACTTTCACTGCATGAGCATACTCCGTCTCTGAAATCCCAGAATCAGTCAGAATATTAAAGAAATCATCGATAGGTGGAAGACTCGTATCGTCTAGTCGAGCAAAAGAATCAACGAAGTCGTAGGGGAAGACTCCCTTGCGAGTAACCAACTCCAACTCATCAGGAGCGAAAAACTCAGCAGTACTGACAAACTTCTTTGCAGGCAAGAACTCAGCGAGCGAAGCAAGACCCCGACTCATGAAACGGAACGTATCAACAAACTGAATGCTGAACTTATCATGTAACTTTTTGGAAAAAGTTATCAGCTTCTCTTCCGAATTAGGAATGATGAAGATGTCTTTAGTGTCGTACCCTAACTTCCTGATAATGAAGTTCTGATCGTACGCCAGGTTGTGGAAGAACACAATCATCTTTTTCGGTCTGCGCCTGAGAAGGTTGCAGTCATTACATGCAGGTCCAATAAATTCACCGGTGAAGTGATTATGATCACGAACTTTCTTTGCGACCCCTCCGAACTTTCCTCCACAGTAGCAACAACACCTTGCTTGCAGAAAAGCAGTGTTCTGCGAATGTGTGAGCGGAGTCATAGGAACAGACGTAGAAAATATTTTCTGTACGTCATGTCCAATCTCCACAATGCGGGATATGAATTTGTCTTCTGCATCACAACCACGATACACTTCAGGCTGTGAAGGAAGTGAAGAAGTGAGGTGTGCTGGAATGACGGAGTTATCTGCTTTCACATAAATGCAGTAGCTGTATGCTTTATGCTTTTGGTACTGCAGCGTGTATGGCTCATCAGGATTCGGGTGACACGTATGGATTTTCTCCAGAATAGCTTCAAAGTCGCAATATACCACGATGGGCATCTTGTCACTGTGATGGAAGTTTTTGAACTTCAGAACAGGTGGCTGGCCATTTTCATCAAGCTGTGGCATCTCAATCCTAACAGCAGCATGCTGTTTGCAGAGCTCACTGTGTTTTTCCAAACACTGAAGACCAGTGAGCCCGCTAACCCTATCCTGATCATCATAATGCTTGAAGCATCTTTTGCAAACATGAATAGCCTCAGTGTGTGTAGTGAGTTGGGACCGAACCAGGGCAGAAAATTTTTTAATGTATGTGAAATGGGACGAATCGTCATTGACCAAGAGCAGCAGATCGAAATGATGTTCTTTCTCTTCAGGAGCGACTCGTGCAGGAACAACATTCAGATTTTCGTCGATACTGTAGATGTTGATAGAGACTCCGGGGTTCTGTTTTTCAAACAGCGGTATTTGCTTGATTGGAGTAGGAAACTCGATGTTCGTGAAGTTGAATTTCTCTTCCAAGTCATGGTACCGCTGGTTGACACGTTCAGGATTCCGCCCTTCCACATACTTTACCAGGATCGCCCACTTGAAGCACATGTGATCATCCAGGTTTTGTGGATTGATCACTGCATGTTTTGTTTCGATGGAAGTAGGTAGGTCGATGTAGGAGCTGGCACGGAGTGGATCAAGCTTGTTGATTCTCAACTGTAGTCGCTTAACGGCCGATAAAGTCCATCCGGACCCCTTACCCATGTAATCTTCCTCCTCCTTGCAGATCTTGGAGATGGACTCGGCAACTGCTGCCTCCACCTCGTGAACTGCGTAGAGGGGGGCATTCATGGTTTTGAAGGCCCTCTTGTCTTCGCTGGTATCCACAGGTTTCTCGTAGTCACACTCCAGCATTATGTTAAATTTCAGCGGTCCATTCTCTTCAATCTCCTCCATGAGCTGGCTTATTATTTTTGCCTTGATGGAGTTGAGATATGCGCATATGTCCTTGGCAGTACTTGTGTTTTCTGCCACGTACGTTTTCAAGTTGCCCTTGAAACCTACTTCGGCGGTGATGAAGCCGTGGGTATTGGCCAGACCCATGCCGGTCACCACCTTTGTACGACTTGGCTTGGACATAACTGCAGGCTTAACTACTGCCATCCTCTGCTTTTTGGTCGGAGGTGGAGCAGGCCTCTTGCATACCTTAATGTGGGCTTCCAATTTGTCAGCCCTGGCGAACTCCTTAGCACAGTTCTCGCAGGAATGCACTATGCGGTTTGGGTTTAGTCCACAAGCAGACTTCTCATGTCGTCTGGCATGGCTGGAGTTCTTGAAGGCCTTATAGCAGAAACTGCACCGCATGCTTGATGTCGTGGTGACAGCACCGGTACATGATGCAAGGTGCTGCTGCATCTTGTCACTGCGAGCGACAGTCTTGCCACATAGGTGGCACTGCTGGTAGTCACGATGCAGGTTCTCGGCACACTGTCTCTCGTGTCGGTAGCAATTCTTAGATGCCGTGAAGGAGGCAGAGCAGAAACGACATTTCTGAACGGTAGATGTCATCTCGACAATCGGTAGTCCGGTCTCAATGTACGGAACACGCGAAGGAAGCTCGACGTACGGAGAACTGCAACAAAAGAATTAAGAATACAATGTAGCTAGATGTTACATGAAAAAAAACATAACCTCAAAACTCTAGCCCTCAAGCTTACTAACCTAAACTGCTAGCAATGTTACTAAATAAAAAAAAATTGCAAACATACCCTCAAAACTCTAGTCCTCAAGCTTACTAACCTAAACTGCTAGCAATGTAACTAAATAAAAAAAGTTGCAAACATATCCTCAAAACTCTAGCCCTCAAGCTTACTAACCTAAACTGCTAGCAATGTTACTAAATAAAAAGGTTGCAAACATAACCTCAAAGCTACTCCTTCATGTATAATTCTAAAAATGGTAGAATATTTAAAGTACTGATAAAAGTTAAAGCTGAAAAAGTATTCAATGTTAACTCAAAATGATTGATTACATAACCTCAAAACTACACTAATGCACAACTCAAAAATGCTAGAATATTTAAAGTACTGTTAAAAGTTTAAGCTAAACAATTACTGGTTACCCACACATAAGTGTACAGAGAAAAAACTAGCTAGCAGATAACCTACGAAAAAGCTGAGAAACATAAAAATATTAACGAAACATGTAGCATACCTCAGAAAACGATGAAGTGGAGCTGCAGAAGATGATGTATCGTTGGCGGTAGGAATCGTGGTAGCAGCGAAACTCACACACGAACTAGCTCACTCAAACTCCAATAATACAATGAAGCTCCGACAGCTAATCCTGGCCTTTTATAGCCTCGGACCTGCCTGTTCTTGGAAAAACCATTAGGAACAGAGTATTTCTGTTGTATCCGCCAATAGGAATGTAGTACATGGAAGTACCATTGTCTTCGGAAAAACCCAGCATGACTTATGTGCATGTCGTAGCAGGTCTGTGAGGGGTGGGGGTAGAAATGTAACCTGACAGCCAAACAGAGGAAACCTCTCTCGGGTAAAACCACTAATTACCTAGGTGATTAGAGATTAGGGCGCGAGGCACTGCCTGCATCGTGACTCATCACTCAGGAATGTCGTCTCGCAGTGCCGAGGGGACCCAAACAATAGACTTGACCGTGCATGTCACAACAGGTACATTAGTCCGCGACTTTGTGGCGCCATGTGGCGCTCAGGAATGTCTGAGCCTGCCACAAACAACTCATCAAAGTGTCATCACGAAGCACTCGAGCTGCAGTCATGACGCGCATGCTACAACAGGCCCGTTAGTCACCGACTTCGTGGCGCCAAGCTGACACTCGGGTAGACAGGTAGCTAAATGATAATACTAATAATGCAAGGAAATAAAAAAATCGGGTATGTTTAATACAATTTTAAAAGTAAGAACACATTAAAAAACTAAAACATTAAAAATTTATTCTACATTTATTATGACCAACATTCGTTTAAAATTTTTTAGCATTTCATTGCGAACAATCAGTTGAACATCCACAGAATGACACATTTTGCTGATGTTCCAGGAACAAACCCTTTTCACAACCATTTAAGGAGACTTTCCTTAAGCTCTCTTTTCATTGGTCAAATAAAACATCTCCCTCTCTTCCCCTTTTACAATGATGCTGCTTCACCATCACGCTAAAATTCTGTAAGACCAAAAAAAATATACTTCCCTTAAACCTTACGGTAGAAATTTCATCCTAGGATGCTGTTACTGCATCTAGAAATTAAAAATTATATTATCTAATACAGGTTTTATTTACATGTTAGACTTAACCATCCTACCACACACACGCACAGACATGCACACACTTACACACACATGCGTGCGCATGCGTGCACTGAGATGAAATACATACTTGCCCACATAATGTACTTTTATTTACAAAGGCAACATATTAAAACACATAATATTTAAATTTTGTGTAGATTGGATGGTACCAGAAACCATACTGCAAAACGAGCGGACAACACTTGAGTCTTTACTATGATTGGGCTGACGGATTGCCTCTGGAACGCCCTTGTTACCTTCAACGACTCAGAATTAAAACTTTTATCCATCAAAAAACAACTGTTTAACTAAGCAAACATACACCCCACACCCTTCAAAAAATTGTTATTACACAAGGCATTATTTACATGGCAGGAGACCGCACACACGAAGTGCGCAGCTTCAGGTTAGAAATATTGATTAAAATAACTGCTAAAGATGCTAATTTGTTTATGAAAAAATTGCACATGAAATACAGACACTTAGTTATTTACACACACGTACATACATACATACATACACCCTGCATGGCTTCAGAAGGAAGTACGATATTAACCACTCAAGACTTACATCTGTTTATGAAAAGGAGCTAAATATTAAAACATTTTCAAAGTTAATTTTAGAGATGAAATATCATGTACAAGTCTTTGCATGCGAGAACATTTTATTACGTAATTATCTTCATTTTTCCCAAACCATAGGTCTGATGTCTGGATACCACACAAATCACATACTTAAGATATGCACTACGAGATGACTGCACGACAGTCCAAGCCCATGCGCTTAGAGACGAAACTGCACTAGAAGCGTTAGCAAGCATTGCAATTATCTCGCTTCACTAATGCAGATTCACCTCTGACTAGGTGGACCTCCTGAAACAGTAAACATAGGACAGCGAAACACATTAAAATAATACATTTCAATACATTTCAATAATATAAAACACTGCATATTTCACGAAAATCACCACGCAACTGACAGCCCTTTCAGTCACAATTCTGCGAATGCTATCACAGAATGCTAGATTTAGAAAGAAAGGATCATTCATTCCTTCATTATGGAACAAAGTGATACATCACATGAAGAGAAACAAAAAAGGCACACACTTCGTTCTTAGACTCGTGCCGCCTCCTTGACAGAGAGAAAAGATTTAACACATAAAATAGTATATATTTCATTTCCAGCGATGAAGCTGTACTAATATCACCTTGACAAGCTTAGATGATCTAGGGAGATACAAAGTAAATATATTAACAAAAAAAAAAACGACTAAAAATCATTTACAAACAAAATACTTAACATTCCTTCACTTACATATTTTTCTCAATTTAATAAATGAGAGAACACAAACTTTTGCTTAAATCACTATTTATCAATTTTAAACTCTCGTGTACATCAGGATAAAATATATTGTAACATTCATTATTAGTTGTAATGTAAAAAATGCAAAACAGTTTCTTTGTGGGATGTGGAATGCTCACTCACGATCGAAAAAAAAGAGGGCTTCGCTGTAACGCAAGGGGAGGGGGAAACCATCTTGAAAGTTGATGTTACTCATATATTTGGATGTATAGTAATCAAGCAAGTAATAACATTTTGTGGTATAATCTCCGTCTGATTAAAGTTTATTTGCTAACATGAATTCACAAATTAAACGAATCTCTGAGTACATTTGCTTATCTTTTATAGAAAAAAATGCACAGATTGATTGTTTTATCATGAATAACCAGGAGCACACTAAAAAAACAAAAAAATTCTCGCCAATAATAACCAACAGCACACAAACAATAGAAAAAAACGATGTGTCAGTAATAACATGCAGCATGCGAAGAAAATCACCAAAATATTGTCAAGAATAACCATCAGTACATGTATAATACCAATAAAGTCTTAACTTGAAAAATGCTGAAGTGCACGGAGAAAATTATCAAATTCTTGTCAGGTAAAAAAAGCAGAAGCAAATGAAAAAAAAAACTCAACAAAATTATAACACAGTAAAGTTGGAGCACACGTAGAAATCTATCGAAATTTCATGTGAAAAAATAGGAGCACTCAGAGAAAACTATCAGTGAGAAGATTAAAAACATCATACATTATCAATTTTTTTAAAAAAGTTCAAATAAAATCCTGTCAGATCTCTTTGCTTAAACAACATCGGAGTTCTGGCACAAGTCAGCTTGTGAACTCTTTGCTTAAGCAACATGAGAGTTCTGGCACAAGTCAGCTTGTGAACTCTTTGTTTAAGCAACAAGAGAGTTCTAGCACAAGTTAGCTTGTGAACTCTTCGCTTAAGCGACATGAGAGTTCTGGCACAAGTCAGCTTGTGAACTCTTTGCTTAAGCAACATGAGAGTTCTGGCACAAGTCAGCTTGTGAACTCTTTGTTTAAGCAACAAGAGAGTTCTAGCACAAGTTAGCTTGTGAACTCTTTGCTTAAGCGACATGAGAGTTCTAGCACAAGTCAGCTTGTGAACTCTTTGCTTAAGCAACATGAGAGTTCACAAGCTGACTTGTGCCAGAACTCCCATGTTGCTTAAGCAAAGAGATCTGACAGGATTTTATTTGAACTTTTTTAAAAAAAATTGATAATGTATGATGTTTTTAATCTTCTCACTGATAGTTTTCTCTGAGTGCTCCTATTTTTTCACATGAAATTTCGATAGATTTCTACGTGTGCTCCAACTTTACTGTGTTATAATTTTGTTGAGTTTTTTTTTTCATTTGCTGCTGCTTTTTTTACCTGACAAGAATTTGATAATTTTCTCCGTGCACTTCAGCATTTTTCAAGTTAAGACTTTATTGGTATTATACATGTACTGATGGTTATTCTTGACAATATTTTGGTGATTTTCTTCGCATGCTGCATGTTATTACTGACACATCGTTTTTTTCTATTGTTTGTGTGCTGTTGGTTATTATTGGCGAGAATTTTTTTGTTTTTTTAGTGTGCTCCTGGTTATTCATGATAAAACAATCAATCTGTGCATTTTTTTCTATAAAAGATAAGCAAATGTACTCAGAGATTCGTTTAATTTGTGAATTCATGTTAGCAAATAAACTTTAATCAGACGGAGATTATACCACAAAATGTTATTACTTGCTTGATTACTATACATCCAAATATATGAGTAACATCAACTTTCAAGATGGTTTCCCCCTCCCCTTGCGTTACAGCGAAGCCCTCTTTTTTTTCGATCGTGAGTGAGCATTCCACATCCCACAAAGAAACTGTTTTGCATTTTTTACATTACAACTAATAATGAATGTTACAATATATTTTATCCTGATGTACACGAGAGTTTAAAATTGATAAATAGTGATTTAAGCAAAAGTTTGTGTTCTCTCATTTATTAAATTGAGAAAAATATGTAAGTGAAGGAATGTTAAGTATTTTGTTTGTAAATGATTTTTAGTCGTTTTTTTTGTTAATATATTTACTTTGTATCTCCCTAGATCATCTAAGCTTGTCAAGGTGATATTAGTACAGCTTCATCGCTGGAAATGAAATATATACTATTTTATGTGTTAAATCTTTTCTCTCTGTCAAGGAGGCGGCACGAGTCTAAGAACGAAGTGTGTGCCTTTTTTGTTTCTCTTCATGTGATGTATCACTTTGTTCCATAATGAAGGAATGAATGATCCTTTCTTTCTAAATCTAGCATTCTGTGATAGCATTCGCAGAATTGTGACTGAAAGGGCTGTCAGTTGCTTGGTGATTTTCGTGAAATATGCAGTGTTTTATATTATTGAAATGTATTGAAATGTATTATTTTAATGTGTTTCGCTGTCCTATGTTTACTGTTTCAGGAGGTCCACCTAGTCAGAGGTGAATCTGCATTAGTGAAGCGAGATAATTGCAATGCTTGCTAACGCTTCTAGTGCAGTTTCGTCTCTAAGCGCATGGGCTTGGACTGTCGTGCAGTCATCTCGTAGTGCATATCTTAAGTATGTGATTTGTGTGGTATCCAGACATCAGACCTATGGTTTGGGAAAAATGAAGATAATTACGTAATAAAATGTTCTCGCATGCAAGGACTTGTACATGATATTTCATCTCTAAAATTAACTTTGAAAATGTTTTAATATTTAGCTCCTTTTCATAAACAGATGTAAGTCTTGAGTGGTTAATATCGTACTTCCTTCTGAAGCCATGCAGGGTGTATGTATGTATGTATGTACGTGTGTGTAAATAACTAAGTGTCTGTATTTCATGTGCAATTTTTTCATAAACAAATTAGCATCTTTAGCAGTTATTTTAATCAATATTTCTAACCTGAAGCTGCGCACTTCGTGTGTGCGGTCTCCTGCCATGTAAATAATGCCTTGTGTAATAACAATTTTTGAAGGGTGTGGGGTGTATGTTTGCTTAGTTAAACAGTTGTTGTTTTTTGATGGATAAAAGTTTTAATTCTGAGTCGTTGAAGGTAACAAGGGCGTTCCAGAGGCAATCCGTCAGCCCAATCATAGTAAAGACTCAAGTGTTGTCCGCTCGTTTTGCAGTATGGTTTCTGGTACCATCCAATCTACACAAAATTTAAATATTATGTGTTTTAATATGTTGCCTTTGTAAATAAAAGTACATTATGTGGGCAAGTATGTATTTCATCTCAGTGCACGCATGCGCACGCATGTGTGTGTTTAAGTGTGTGCATGTCTGTGCGTGTGTGTGGTAGGATGGTTAAGTCTAACATGTAAATAAAAACTGTATGAGATAATATAATTTTTAATTTCTAGATGCAGTAACAGCATCCTAGGATGAAATTTCTACCGTAAGGTTTAAGGGAAGTATATTTTTTTTGGTCTTACAGAATTTTAGCGTGATGGTGAAGCAGCATCATTGTAAAAGGGGAAGAGAGGGAGATGTTTTATTTGACCAATGAAAAGAGAGCTTAAGGAAAGTCTCCTTAAATGGTTGTGAAAAGGGTTTGTTCCTGGAACATCAGCAAAATGTGTCATTCTGTGGATGTTCAACTGATTGTTCGCAATGAAATGCTAAAAAATTTTAAACGAATGTTGGTCATAATAAATGTAGAATAAATTTTTAATGTTTTAGTTTTTTAATGTGTTCTTACTTTTAAAATTGTATTAAACATACCCGATTTTTTTATTTCCTTGCATTATTAGTATTATCATTTAGCTACCTGTCTACCCGAGTGTCAGCTTGGCGCCACGAAGTCGGTGACTAACGGGCCTGTTGTAAAATGCGCGTCATGACTGCAGCTCGAGTGCTTCGTGATGACACTTTGATGAGTTGTTTGTGGCAGGCTCAGACATTCCTGAGCGCCACATGGCGCCACAAAGTCGCGGACTAATGTACCTGTTGTGACATGCACGGTCAAGTCTATTGTTTGGGTCCCCTCGGCACTGCGAGACGACATTCCTGAGTGATGAGTCACGATGCAGGCAGTGCCTCGCGCCCTAATCTCTAATCACCTAGGTAATTAGTGGTTTTACCCGAGAGAGGTTTCCTCTGTTTGGCTGTCAGGTTACATTTCTACCCCCACCCCTCACAGACCTGCTACGACATGCACATAAGTCATGCTGGGTTTTTCCGAAGACAATGGTACTTCCATGTACTACATTCCTATTGGCGGATACAACAGAAATACTCTGTTCCTAATGGTTTTTCCAAGAACAGGCAGGTCCGAGGCTATAAAAGGCCAGGATTAGCTGTCGGAGCTTCATTGTATTATTGGAGTTTGAGTGAGCTAGTTCGTGTGTGAGTTTCGCTGCTACCACGATTCCTACCGCCAACGATACATCATCTTCTGCAGCTCCACTTCATCGTTTTCTGAGGTATGCTACATGTTTCGTTAATATTTTTATGTTTCTCAGCTTTTTCGTAGGTTATCTGCTAGCTAGTTTTTTCTCTGTACACTTATGTGTGGGTAACCAGTAATTGTTTAGCTTAAACTTTTAACAGTACTTTAAATATTCTAGCATTTTTGAGTTGTGCATTAGTGTAGTTTTGAGGTTATGTAATCAATCATTTTGAGTTAACATTGAATACTTTTTCAGCTTTAACTTTTATCAGTACTTTAAATATTCTACCATTTTTAGAATTATACATGAAGGAGTAGCTTTGAGGTTATGTTTGCAACCTTTTTATTTAGTAACATTGCTAGCAGTTTAGGTTAGTAAGCTTGAGGGCTAGAGTTTTGAGGATATGTTTGCAACTTTTTTTATTTAGTTACATTGCTAGCAGTTTAGGTTAGTAAGCTTGAGGACTAGAGTTTTGAGGGTATGTTTGCAATTTTTTTTTATTTAGTAACATTGCTAGCAGTTTAGGTTAGTAAGCTTGAGGGCTAGAGTTTTGAGGTTATGTTTTTTTTCATGTAACATCTAGCTACATTGTATTCTTAATTCTTTTGTTGCAGTTCTCCGTACGTCGAGCTTCCTTCGCGTGTTCCGTACGTTGAGACCGGACTACCGATTGTCGAGATGACATCTACCGTTCAGAAATGTCGTTTCTGCTCTGCCTCCTTCACGGCATCTAAGAATTGCTACCGACACGAGAGACAGTGTGCCGAGAACCTGCATCGTGACTACCAGCAGTGCCACCTATGTGGCAAGACTGTCGCTCGCAGTGACAAGATGCAGCAGCACCTTGCATCATGTACCGGTGCTGTCACCACGACATCAAGCATGCGGTGCAGTTTCTGCTATAAGGCCTTCAAGAACTCCAGCCATGCCAGACGACATGAGAAGTCTGCTTGTGGACTAAACCCAAACCGCATAGTGCATTCCTGCGAGAACTGTGCTAAGGAGTTCGCCAGGGCTGACAAATTGAAAGCCCACATTAAGGTATGCAAGAGGCCTGCTCCACCTCCGACCAAAAAGCAGAGGATGGCAGTAGTTAAGCCTGCAGTTATGTCCAAGCCAAGTCGTACAAAGGTGGTGACTGGCATGGGTCTGGCCAATACCCACGGCTTCATCACCGCCGAAGTAGGTTTCAAGGGCAACTTGAAAACGTACGTGGCAGAAAACACAAGTACTGCCAAGGACATATGCGCATATCTCAACTCCATCAAGGCAAAAATAATAAGCCAGCTCATGGAGGAGATTGAAGAGAATGGACCGCTGAAATTTAACATAATGCTGGAGTGTGACTACGAGAAACCTGTGGATACCAGCGAAGACAAGAGGGCCTTCAAAACCATGAATGCCCCCCTCTACGCAGTTCACGAGGTGGAGGCAGCAGTTGCCGAGTCCATCTCCAAGATCTGCAAGGAGGAGGAAGATTACATGGGTAAGGGGTCCGGATGGACTTTATCGGCCGTTAAGCGACTACAGTTGAGAATCAACAAGCTTGATCCACTCCGTGCCAGCTCCTACATCGACCTACCTACTTCCATCGAAACAAAACATGCAGTGATCAATCCACAAAACCTGGATGATCACATGTGCTTCAAGTGGGCGATCCTGGTAAAGTATGTGGAAGGGCGGAATCCTGAACGTGTCAACCAGCGGTACCATGACTTGGAAGAGAAATTCAACTTCACGAACATCGAGTTTCCTACTCCAATCAAGCAAATACCGCTGTTTGAAAAACAGAACCCCGGAGTCTCTATCAACATCTACAGTATCGACGAAAATCTGAATGTTGTTCCTGCACGAGTCGCTCCTGAAGAGAAAGAACATCATTTCGATCTGCTGCTCTTGGTCAATGACGATTCGTCCCATTTCACATACATTAAAAAATTTTCTGCCCTGGTTCGGTCCCAACTCACTACACACACTGAGGCTATTCATGTTTGCAAAAGATGCTTCAAGCATTATGATGATCAGGATAGGGTTAGCGGGCTCACTGGTCTTCAGTGTTTGGAAAAACACAGTGAGCTCTGCAAACAGCATGCTGCTGTTAGGATTGAGATGCCACAGCTTGATGAAAATGGCCAGCCACCTGTTCTGAAGTTCAAAAACTTCCATCACAGTGACAAGATGCCCATCGTGGTATATTGCGACTTTGAAGCTATTCTGGAGAAAATCCATACGTGTCACCCGAATCCTGATGAGCCATACACGCTGCAGTACCAAAAGCATAAAGCATACAGCTACTGCATTTATGTGAAAGCAGATAACTCCGTCATTCCAGCACACCTCACTTCTTCACTTCCTTCACAGCCTGAAGTGTATCGTGGTTGTGATGCAGAAGACAAATTCATATCCCGCATTGTGGAGATTGGACATGACGTACAGAAAATATTTTCTACGTCTGTTCCTATGACTCCGCTCACACATTCGCAGAACACTGCTTTTCTGCAAGCAAGGTGTTGTTGCTACTGTGGAGGAAAGTTCGGAGGGGTCGCAAAGAAAGTTCGTGATCATAATCACTTCACCGGTGAATTTATTGGACCTGCATGTAATGACTGCAACCTTCTCAGGCGCAGACCGAAAAAGATGATTGTGTTCTTCCACAACCTGGCGTACGATCAGAACTTCATTATCAGGAAGTTAGGGTACGACACTAAAGACATCTTCATCATTCCTAATTCGGAAGAGAAGCTGATAACTTTTTCCAAAAAGTTACATGATAAGTTCAGCATTCAGTTTGTTGATACGTTCCGTTTCATGAGTCGGGGTCTTGCTTCGCTCGCTGAGTTCTTGCCTGCAAAGAAGTTTGTCAGTACTGCTGAGTTTTTCGCTCCTGATGAGTTGGAGTTGGTTACTCGCAAGGGAGTCTTCCCCTACGACTTCGTTGATTCTTTTGCTCGACTAGACGATACGAGTCTTCCACCTATCGATGATTTCTTTAATATTCTGACTGATTCTGGGATTTCAGAGACGGAGTATGCTCATGCAGTGAAAGTCTGGGACAAGTTTCAGTGTGCTACTTTGGGGGAGTATGCTGACTTGTACCTGAAGACGGATGTTCTGATCCTAGCAGATGTATTCGAGAATTTCCGTTCCATATGTTTGGAGACATATAGTTTAGATCCATCTCACTACATTTCTTGTCCTGGGTTCGCTTTCGACGCGATGCTTCGAACCACAGGTGTACAGCTAGAGCTACTCACAGATTATGACATGTATATGTTTGTGGAGGCTGGTATTCGTGGTGGTGTAGCGCAAAGCATCAAACGTCATTGTGTTGCGAATAATTCATATGTGTCTGAGACATATGATGCTTCCAAGCCATCCATATTCCTAGAGTATATTTATGCAAATAATTTGTACGGGTGGGCGATGTCTCTACCGCTTCCAATTCGTCATTTCAAATGGTCGGATACATCCGTTGATGTTATGTCTATTCCGGAAAATTCACCTACTGGATACATAATTGAGTGTGACGAGGAGTACCCTCCCGAGCTCTATGAAAGTCACAAAGACCTGCCATTTCTCCCCGTGAATCAATGTCCTCCCGGCTCAAAACAATCAAAGCTGATGACAACGCTGGAAAATAAAGAGCACTACATCGTCCACTATAAAAACCTCCAGCAAGCCATATCGCATGGACTAAAAATCATAAGAATACATAAAGTTCTTCAGTTTGAGCAGTCGGCATGGTTGGAGCCCTATATTCGACTGAACTCCAACAAGCGTAAAGCAGCAGCAAACGAATTCGAGAAGGAGTTCTTCAAGTTGGCTGTGAACTCCACCTTCGGAAAATTGATGGAGAACAAGAGACGGAGGCTCAAAATGGAGTTGGTGTGTTCTGAGAAGAGGTTCAAGAAGTTGGTGTGCCGCCCATCCTTCAAGGATCGCACAATGTACGAGCCGAATTTGTCTCTAGTCCACCTGAACCATGAAACGATTATATTTGACAAGCCGATCTATGCCGGACTGGCCGTACTCGACCTATCAAAGACTCTAATGTATGACTTCCACTACAATACCATGAAGCCTAAATACTCTGAAAACATTCATCTGGCGTACATGGATACAGACAGTTTCGTGTATGAGATCCAGACACAGGACTTCTACCATGACCTCCAAGCCGACCCTATACTGATGGAGAAGTTCGACACCAGCTGCTACCCTTCCGGCCACCCTTGCTTCTCCCCCACCAACAAGAAAGTTGTTGGCAAATTCAAAGATGAATGTGGGGGAGAAGTTATGGAGGAGTTTGTAAGCTTACGAGCCAAACTCTACGCCTACAGGTGTGGTGGTAAGAGCGAGAAAAAGGCCAAGGGCATCCAGCGGTGCGTGGTCAAAAACCGCATCACATTCAGCGACTACCTGGATGCACTGCAAGAACACCGCACAAGGAGGGCGGGTGTAAGAGCCATTCGCTCCCGGCAGCACATACTATACAGCGAATATAGCAATAAGCTGGCCATCACGTGGGAGGACGACAAACGGCTGATCTGCGAAGATGGTATCCGCACGGTCCCCCACGGATATGTTGGCAATGACCTGTAAAATAATCTGTTGTATAGTTTTTCTGCTGTATTTATTTTCTGTTTTGTCGTTTTATTTTTTTGTATATATTTTCCATTTTGGTGTATAGTTACAGTTTAGCAGTATAGTTTTCTGTTTTTGCTGTTATATCTATTTTGTTGTAAATTTTCCATTTGTTGTATAGTTTTCCATTTGTTGCATGGTTTCCCTTTGCTGTATAGTTCTGTTTTTCTTGTACGTTTTTCTCTTCATGAGATTTTATTTTTAATAAATACAATTTTACCCATATATTGTTTTACTATTTTAATATAAAACATGAATTCTCCTATTATTTTATTTAAAATTTGTTTCGGAAAAGTGAAATGATATTATACGCAAACATTAAAAAATATCTGCTTCCATGCAGCTTTTAAACATGTGTACGCAAACATGAGAAGAGAATATTACTTGTAAGTTAGGACTCTGAAAAATTTCTGGTCCGCTAAGATGGAGTGATAATTTTTTTTTTAATTATCATTACTTTAACTAACGCATCCACAACGATAGTATTGATAGCATATATTTTAGTTAAAACCTATAAATGATAAGACTTTAAGAAAAAATTATGGTTACAACAACAAAATGACTGTGGATTTTGTAAATTTTGGTCTATAAGGTTCATAATAAGGTTGGTAGAGAATTGAAACTCGACCTTATATACACTAACATACTTTAGAAACCTAAACCCGATGACGACATCCATCAGATGAAATCAAGATGGCGGTCTCCACTAAATAAGATGGCTGCCTCCAGCAGACAACGATGGTATATATATTTTTATTTTGATAATAAATTTATTTTAAAGAATGTGGTGTAACGAAAAATTGTAACAGGGGTTAGTGGGGTGTTCGATGACGATGTCATTGTAACAGAGGAGTGGGGGGCTAGTTGGTGTACTCGTAATGTATAGGAGTGGGGTGTTCGATGCGCAGGTTTTTAATTAAAATTTTATTAAGTAATATATTTTTAATTTTTATTTAATTTTTTTATAAATTTTAAAATTGATTTCATTAAAATCGTATAATAAATAAAGATTTTCAAAATGGCGGACGAAACTCAAATTGGCGGAATGTTATAGTAAACAAAATGGCGGATAAAAACAAAATGGCGGATAAAAACAAAATGGCCGCCGGAAGTGATGTAATCCAAGATGGCCGCCGGGGTAAAAGGTCAAGGTCGAATCCAAGATGGCCGCCGGAAGTGACGTAATCCAAGATGGTGGCCATGGCTCCCCGGCTCCCGACCCCCAACCCCCCTGCACCAGGACATACTATATATACCTACTCACGTGTACTGTCAGGAAGTTACGACCATAAAATAACACACTGACATCACCATTACGGTAATTTATTCCAAAACCAAGTACTCCCCGAACGTATAACCATGCACACAGCAATTAACATGACATGTACGTGTGAAGTGTTTTCTCATTCTGAGGATTACACAACATTTTCCATGATGACGATTGAGAAAGAGGGCATAAAGTATATTGTTGAATACTAAACTAAAAACCTATTATATAAAAATGAATATTACAGCCCATTCCTTTATAGGTGGCGGTTAGAATCGAACGGGAGTGACAGAATATTGATTTCAGTTTACTTGAATGTTAATATGAAACTTTTTGTAGGCAAAGGGAATTGTTTTGTCCCAAAGGGATACATGTGTACACTCTAAAATTTATGTTGCCACGAAGCAAGTTTTTCGTAAACTACAAAACAAAATGTTTGTTCTTCTTGAGAAAACAAGCCAGGAAGCCACCAACTATCCTTATATTCACTTATACCCTTTTACTTCTGACCGCTTTATAGGTAATGCCTGCTTTTCGAATTCAAATCAATAATTAAAGAATATATTGTAAAGTTTTTATTGTTTACTTGAAGTTTAATCAGGCGCGCAACAGCATACAAGTTACCTTACATGATCCCATTAATGATTTTTTTTTACCACGAAGGCCTGTAATCTAGATAAATGAAACATGGCGGGTGATGTGGAACGGAAGGAATCCATGTGGCTGCTTCGTTACTTCGCACTGCATCACACAGTTGACCGGCACGTGACGCAGCTCCCAATTATCTGAGCGACGTATGCGCGTAGACAGGCGAAGCTACGGGCCTCCACTGGAGAGCGCCGGGTCAATAGCTCGCCTGGCTCTCTCGGCAGAACACCCGGCGTGACTGCGCATAACACTTTAGACTCAAACGTGTCGCGCACAGTTCTCGGTAGGTTGAGAACTTACAAAAGCCCTTGTCAAATTGCTGTTTTCAGCCTATTGGTGTACACCTTTGAGGCCGCACGTAGAAACTATTTCGACTTTCACGTTACTATATCTGAACACTTTTGAAAGAAACGTTTTAAACATCTACTGCTGGCTGCGGCGAATAAAAGTGTGTATTACAAACCCTAGACTCACCAAGCGTACCACAGATAACACAGACCCTTGACTATACAAGCGACCACGGCCAACCAGCACACTAGATTAAATATACAAGCGACCACAACCATCCAGGACCCTAGACTATAACAGTGAACACCACTACCCAGATCCCTGGACAATATAGCGACCATCGCAACCAATGAACTTAGACTAAACAAGCGACCACCGCCACACAGGTCCCTGGACTATAAAGCGCCCACCGCCACCAAGGACCTTAGACTATGCCAGCGACCACTGCCCCCCAGGACTCTAAACCATACAGCGACCACTGCTCTCCCTGATTTTAGACTATACCAGTGACATGCCACCCAGGTCACAATACTATACAGTGACTACTGCCAACCAGGTCACTGGACTATACAGTGACCACTTTAACCCAGGTCACAGGACTATAGTGACCACAGCCACCCAGGTCACAGAACTATAGTGACCAACGCCTCCAAGGACCTTAGACAATTCCAGCGACCACTGCCCCCAGAGCTCTAGACTACACAGCGACAACTGCCCTCCCTGACCCTAGACTATACCTGTGACCACTGCCATCCAGGTCCCTGGACTAAAAAGCGACCACCGTCAACAAATAACCTAGAATATACCAGCGACCACAGCCACTCAGAACCCTAGACTAGACCAGCGACCACTAGACCACAAAGGACCCTAGACTAGACCAGCGGACACTGTCACTGAGGACCCTAGACTAGGATAGACCAGCGACCACTGTGACTGCGGACCCTAGACTAGACCAGTGGACACTGTCATTGAGAGACCTAGATTAGACCAGCGAACACTGTCATTGAGAGCACTAGACTAGACCAGCGGACATTGTCACTGAGGACCCCAGACTAGACCAGCGGACATTGTCACTGAGAACCCCAGACTAGACCAGCGACTACTTTCAATGAGTACCCTAGAATAGACCAGCGGACATTGTTACTGAGGGGTGTATACCATTTGTCCGAGTGTCCACTTCTCCGAATGACCACTTGTCCGAGCTCCTTTTGTCCGAAAGACCACTTGTCCGAGTGACCACTTGTCCGAGCGGACAACTCTCCGAGCTCTGAGGGGCGGATGGTGTCTCCCACCCGCGCGACCTTGCTCCGCCCTGCCTCCTCCTTGACGCCCAATCGCAACACGGCAGATAGGCCGCCAATCAGCAATAACAGTTATCACACTGGGAGGGGCTACCGAAACTAAAACCTCTCGTACAATTACGTACATAAAGCGGCTAAGTCGAGCAGGCACTGCCCTAGTCGCCCCGAGAACGAATCCTCGGACTGAGCAAATTATCGACACGTTACCGTTTAAGATAAAAATTCACGTTTCAATTTCATAACGTGTCTTAACGCACACTTTTAAAAATTATTTTGAATGTTGATGTATTTAATGACATTTGTTTTAATGTTGTAATTAAATTTTTATATTATAATTTTTTTGATTTTACGACAGAGTAGTGACTAATTAAGACAGATTAAAATTTACATTAATGCCTTACCCAAGACGTGAATTATTTAAGCCCTACTTCTCACCATAATAGCCGGTATGCATTCAACTACATCACGTAGATCAGCAAGCTTATTTCTCAAGGCAGCGTTTCTTATCTCCATGGATCACAAACAGCGATAAAGATGATTTTTATAAACGATATATCCGAATGTAAACGAATGTTCACAAATACTGAATATCTGCAATCAGAACCTTTCTGACCTTTTAAGAGTCGCATACTATTTTTACACTGCACATTAAAAGTAAATTCTAGGCTTTTTAAAGGTTTGGTATATTAATTCCGTAGTGAAGTGATACATATTTTGTAAAAAAAATCAATTTTCTATACACTTAAAAATATTTGCAAATTTTATGCTAAGTGAACACAAAATAATCGCATTCGGCAAGTCTACAGGCGCAGGTAGATTTCGAACTATTTCTTCTAGAACTTTGTGGAAGATTCTTTAAACTTTCGGAACATTTTGAAAACTTAATGCACATAAAATCCTTCTTTATGTTCACCAATATTCCAAATTGATCGATTATATATTTTTTCATATTCGAAACATCGGAAATGTTATGAATGGTTTTTAGATAAATGCATCTAGCATTGAAATAACTTATAACGAACTACATGCTATGCCTACTAGTAGATAGTCATGAATAATTTGTACCTTCAGATACCATATTTCCTCCCTTGGACAAGTATTTGTCACATAAAAATTTGTTTTGGATAGAGGTTTTTAGGTAATGTTTAAATGGTTTGAGGTAAGTTTCAATGGATTTTATAGTACAGACAGAAAGAAAGTTTTAAAATATATTTTTATTTTAACCTCTGTATTTTTAACCCCATTGAATCATCTAAATGCCTTATCAAAAATTGTTTAGCCAAATATTTTAAATAATATCTAAGATTCAAAAAAATTAAAACAGACTTGATTGTTTACATATTAAGGGAATTTATAAAGATATTCGTCCTTTAACCCCCAGTTTTACATCCATAACAGAAATAAATGTATACATTAAAAATGTTTCATACAAAACTTTTAGATTTTATATATATATATATATATATATATATATGAGGAGAAGAGACAATTAGAATGATTTTGATAGTGTGCCTACAAAGGATGCTATGAATTTTTTTCCCCTTAAACAATAATTTTTTACACCACATGCTGTAATTGTGGGTCGTATGTAAAGTATTGAAGTAAAAAGTGATAATAGGTACAAGTTTTAAAATAAAAAAAATAATAGAATTGATTGTATACATTGTAGAATAATAATTATTTTTTTTATTTCAACAGCTATTTTAAAACCACTTGCAGCAATGGTTCATATTATTGAACAGTTGTTTAAGACAAATAATTACGATAGTATTTATAGAGTTCCACGTGCAAATTGAATGGATTTGATGATGTAGGTACCTAGTTAGAGAATTTTGAATTTTTTTGTCCACTAAACCCTGTTATTTCCACCCCTTAAAGTCATAACAAAAATTCGTTTTAACAAACGTATTTGTCATACCTCTTAACGCAATATAATGCCAGTATAGGGATTATTGTCATAACGATTTTTCTGTTTTTCAAAAACTTTCCCTATCTGTTCCACTTTGGTCGGACTATGACCAATAACGAACACGACCTAGATTTTTCATTAATTTGATTAGCGATTTGTGCAAAATTGCGGAAGCTATTGCGTACATAATTGTGATTGAGGTATTTACAAATGTATTTAAATACTTTTGAGCTGACAATGGTTTTTCGGTGTATGGAACATGAAAATAAAAACTAAGTTAATATTTTCCGGAACTCGCACCATGTTTAAGGCTACAATTGATTGTGTTTCTTAGAAATATACATAATTGTGACACGAAACAGCCATAGTTCCTCGTAATTTTATGATATTTTAATTTTAAACAGAAAAATCTTTTGCTGGAATCCTCGGAAACAGTTTTAAAGGTGTTTTCGTGTGCTAGAACCCGATCTAGCTATTTTCTGACTGTAGGAAAAATATTTTAAAGAGCTACTTAAAATTCAAGATACTAAAACACACTATAAAATCGGTTGAATGACATCGAGGTTGTAGCCATATCACAAAAAAAAAATTGTTCTAAAAAGTATTTGAATTATGAAAGTGTTGGTATAATGCAAGTGTTCATCTCACCATGCAGTTAAGAAGACTAATATTTTAATATATGTCACTTCAAACATAGGCTGTATTAACGATTGAAATACAGCAATATAAAGGACCATGCCTTCATGTGCAGCAGTTGTTTTGATATGCTATAAACATTAATCTTTGTTTAATGTTTCCGAGACGTTTTAGAGAACTCTTAGGAAGCCAATGATATTATGATTAAGTCATAAATACATAAATAAATGAATGTTTGTATGTTTGTCCTCTGTGCATTCATATAACATAGATTCGATTCTGATTAAAGTTATCGATTAAATACTGTGTATTCTTTTACGAAAACTGGTGCATAATTATATAGGTATTTCAATTTATGTTTCCTTCAAACATATTTTTTAACCATGGAAAAGATAATGGAATATTTAACAATTACACTTTATTTTGTTTTATCATGTCTATTTAAGTGCGCTGTTAATAATGGAAAGTTATTCAGGGAACGGTTTGCAAATAACTTCAACTATTAGAGGTAGGACAACACAAAGCATAGATGCCCGGTTAAAAAATAAAAGGCTGCACAAGTGTGCGAGTATGCGAGTGTGCGAAAAAGCAAGAGTGCAAGTTACAACTGGCATATAGCAAGCTACGCTACGTAACTAACCCACCTTCCCCCTTTTACCTTCTTCCTATTCGACCGTTTGTACATTCGATGGAGTGGCGTCGCCGCTGACGCACTCTCCTTTACCGGTCCCTCCCTCCCCCCAAGTACCTAACTATTCCCCCGTCCGATTAGAATTTTTGTAACGCTCGAAAATTGTAACTATCTCAGCAAAAAAGTTTACTTCAAAAGATTACAGTGTACGACCCTTATAGATTCGACTCTAAAAAAGGGATTTCTTGAGACTGTAACGTATTTTGAAACCTGAGTTACATAGTTAACAGTCGTGAATGTCAAGACTGGGTTGGTTAATAATCCCTTTGTTTCGTTTCGCTTTTGCTCCATTGTCTAATATTTTCTTATAAATGCTACCACAATATGTAATGAATTATATATATATTTTTTTTTCAAATAAGTAAATACCAACTTAAAACAAACTACTACGTGTATCATGAAAACTTAATATAATTTATGTGTTGTCCTGTTTATGTATGGCTAATGTAAATAAATATCTACATTCAAACATATTTTACTTCAAGTCATTTATGCAGCTTCTGGCTCTCCTCTCTTACTGGTCAGTTATGTACGAGTGTAAGAAAGCTGTTGTAAATTAAACATTACCTATTTATTTAAATCCATTTGAATAAAATATTTTACTAAAAATTTGGAATAACTTACCTTATTAACGTACATAATTTTCAGTAAATACGATAGCGATTAAATTGCACAGTAATTTGATTTTGAATTAGTAAAATATTTGAGAAAATTTGGAACATATGGAAGATGTTCGGAAATTTCTGGACATAAATTTGTTGAGTGGCAGGGAATAAAAATAAAATCTATTATTGTTATTGAATAAACACAGTTACGGAAACGCAACCCCACAAAGTTCCAGGTGCGTACGATAGCGTGCAAATTTGAATTTCGCGCTTATGTGGGTGACTCTCCACTGTCTGAAAGGGCACGTGATTGAACGCCATGACGTTCAAATGCTCCGCGGGAAAGAATACGTTAGAGCTATATATACGTATAAGCTGGTAGATGAGTTGTATATTTCCAGATAAATTTTACTTATAACTAGCCCAGAGACGTTTTTGTCATGTATTAATTTGTTAGACAAGAAATGTACACAGCCAAATCTAATCCGGTTGTCATGCCGCGCCGTATACTATGAGGCAGTATCGGGTGGCTGCGTCAGCAATATGCTGGTGAGAACGCCCTTTTCCTAAATTGTTCACTGAATAAAACGCAGACATGTCATTTTTTTTCTGTTTGGAGGGAGCTCTTTAAAAACGCTTCTAGTGTTAGGAAAGAAGCGAAGTCGTAAACAAGTGTTTCACGTTCCTGAAATCCGGATATATAGATGTGTGTATATATATATATATGTGTTTGTGTGTGTACGTATGAATATATATACACTACACACACATATATACACATATATATAGTATAGAAAAGTATGTCCGAGCACTAGCGCTGGCGCGAGGTGTTGGTGCCGGGCCGCCATCTTGGATTTGTGACGTCACGATATCCATCTTGAATGAACTTGACCTTTGACCTTCAAAATTTGCCAAAATTTTCCCGAAATCTGCCAAAATTTCCGGTTTTTTGGAAAAAAAATTATTTTAAAACATCTAAAAACTATTTATTAATTCAAAAATTAGGATTTCGGAAAACCTCAAAATACTTTTTGCCTTAGAAAGAACACAAATTCATAATAACGGCTTAAGCATCCAAGTATACAGCCTCCGATAAGCCATTTCTAGGAATTAGGATGTCACGACCGCCATCTTGGATTATGACGTCACCGTTGCAATTACTGTTATTCCGCCATCTTGAAAATATTTATTTACTATCAGATTTTAATGAAGAATATTCTAAGTTTTATAAAAAATTATTAAATAAATATTAATAATAAATATTTACCACTTGGAGTTCTGAGTCCTCTGTTCAAAACCAGCGAGGGCAAAAATAAATAACTTGACGTTAAGTTCTTCCTCCACAGAAGCTGCTGGCAGGCTGACCTCCCTCCATTTTTGTCACGGTATATTTATCGTTAAATAGTATTACATCATGTCCGCCATCTTGAAAATCAGTAATTTCAATGCTAGAATTTCGGAAAAAAAAATTAAAATTCATAAACAATTAATTAATTAAATTTTAATAAAAATTTTTTCAAAATACTTTTTAACATGATGTTACGGTCGCCATCTTAGATAATATAAATGTTGCATGTTTCGTAATGCACACGATATTGGTTGAGTATGATGTGTTCGTTACATTTTTCGTTATGCCCACCATATTGGATTCTAGATCTTTGCACTTTTCGTTACGACCGCCATCTTAAAAAACCGTAATTTTTATGCTAGAAATTCGAGTAAAATGTTAAACATTATAAATAATTTATTGATAAAAATTAATAAAATATTATTCATAACATGGACTTACTTCTTTGTTTCGATTCCGACAAGGTCAAAAAAATTAAAAACGACAGACAGATCCTTCCTCCTCATCGGCTAGTATGATGTCACGTCCGCCATCTTGTTTTATTCTGCTGGAGGCCACCATATTTTTTCGACTACTATGCCACCATCATGTTAGTTTAATTTTTACTCATTAGAGTGCAGAAATAATTTAATATTACTGTGGCACTCACCATCTTAACATTTGGGCACCATCTTGGAATTGTGTAATTACTTAGCTAGAAATTCGGGAAAAAGTTCAAAATTCATCAAAATATAATTTATTAATAAAATAATTGATTCGATCAGTTCCTGGCCTTGGTTCAATCACTGAACGATGTAAAAAAAATAACTTTAATCATAAATACCACAAAATTGACAGGTTTGAAAAATAAAACACCACAATTTTAAAAACATAATTATATTACATAATTTCTATTCTACTACAGATACACTTAAAAAAGTTAACAATTCAATAAACATTTAGTTCTGCATATGCGTGAAATGACTAATTCTCAGCTCAAAACAGTTTATACTAGACGGAGAACAGCCAGATCCTTACTGACATAGTCTTCCTCTTCTTGACAGAGTTTCTGGACATTATGTTTAACAGTATGTTTCACATCGTCAGAACTATAAATTACAGCAGCCGATTTTTTGAAAGCACAATTCTTTACTTTGTCCTCGAACGGATACGGTTAACCATATACACAATCCAACCACAAGTTATATTTCAAAGGTCCATTTGTTGCTACGTCACCAGTAAGCTGATTGATTATGTTCTGTCTGATATCGTCAAGAAAATTACAAATGTTTTTCGACTCATCTAACGTATTTAGATAATAGTAGTCTTTCAATGTTCCACGAAATGCAGACTGCGCTAAGTAGAAGCCATTATCATTCACCTGTAGAGCACCGAACACAGTCTTGGGTTTAGTTTCATGTCCAGACGTCATATCAATCGGTTGCTGCACATCATTTTTCTTGCTTGTACGATTACGAGTCTCCAATCTAAAGCGATGAGTTGAAATTTCTGCATGTAGTTCAGCAGTAAGCATACGGACTTCACCTTTACATTTGTTTTCGCATGATGTCGAAACAATCAATGCATGTAAATCAAACATTGCACTCACCATAGCGAAACTATAAACGAGAAGGATTCTTCTTGCATTTATTCCGTTCATGTCTCCGTACACCATGAGCGAATTAAAACGAGATATTGTAGTAGCTGCAAGGATACCGCGGTAATGAAGACAAGCCTTTCAGACCCGATCCAGATACTGACGCTGTAGTTGTGCCAATTCCCGACAAACTCTTATGAACATCAATGTATCGCTGTTGCAGCGAAACCCATACCTTCTGCCGTGCAGCACGGCCTTTACACGTATTCATGTGTGTTTTCCAATTATCTTTTCTGGCGAACTGCTTATGGCATTTCTCACAGGGGAGGGGGATTCTCAGCAAATTCTTTCTGTTTGAGAATATTTTGTCGCAGTAACGACATCGATGCTCGTTAGTGGTTGTCGAATCACTAGCCATTGAAGTCTCCATCGAGGGCGAAACAACGTTCACCGAGGTTTCCTGTGCAGCCAGTACTGAATTCATAAAACTCTCTTATGCTGGCAATATTACGACTGTTGAAGTCTCCTCTAGTATTGACGTCGTCTTTGCCAACGGGATCTGCTCCATCATCGTAGTCGCTTAAGTCAGGGTTCCCGTAGTCGATGGTACAACCTCCATCGAGTTCGCCGTTAAAGACGTTTAAGATGCCATCGAGTTCATAAGAACAGGTAATTACGTGACTTAAGCACGAGACGCGACAAACTTTGTGATCCTTAAACCGTCGAAGACAGTAACACACTGAAAGTCCCGTCGTCGAAGGACTCGCTCATACACTAGCAACCGACTTAATAATACGCTGGTAAAATCAAGATCCATTTAATATAATTTATAATTTAAAAAAAAGCACATTAAAATAAAGTAACAAATTTGGAAGCATATTGTACTAAAGAAAAGTGCATGCAATACACGCACTTGCAGCTTTCATCACAAAGTTAATATTTAAATTTAATTAAAGCGAATTATCAAGCCAATGTCACATACTTACATCCTATTGGCCGTAATATTCTCAAAATCTCACAGTCTTATAAATCACATCAGTTATGGAAGGACTTATAGTTTATAACGCACATCATTTCAGTCATTGATAATAAACAAATTCAAATTTAAAAATGTAAAATATAAGTACTTGTTAAATCGAAGAACCGGGTTTGCTAATGGCTTATATACTCCATGAACACTGTAGGCACAGAAACCTTGAAAGTACATATGTAAGAATGATATTAACTAAAAGTCGTACTAAATTGTATATTTCTTCCCAAAAATATACATCACATCAATGAATAGTTTTTATTCTATAAATCTCACACTTCTTAGCACATGTTTCTTTGATGGTGTAAAAATTTTCAGCATTTTGCGAACCAAGTAGAAGTTTTAGCCCATTCACCATGTGTTCGGATTGTCTCTTGATGTACAATATGCCTCGTGAGTTACTAATTCCATCTTCTTTACATATATTTAATTAATATGCTTAAAATATTTTAGCCCATGTCACTATCACAGTCTCAAAAACATCATCATCGTAGCTATCAATATTATTAACATGAGCTTCATCAATATCACTCATGTTATGATATCGTTATAGTTCAGTTGTCAGTGATTTACCACAATCTATGATCTTGTTAGCTTCATATTATTCTCTATTGTTTTCAAGACTTGGGCTAGCTCCATTCTCATTATCTTTAAAAGCTAGTGTGCCCAGTTTTATTATTTAATCCTTCAACCCATCATCCCAAACACAATTAAATCATCGAATTATATGGGGAAAAAAAAAAGGTTCCTTTCATTAAATCTTAGGAACCGCATCATCCATTCCACCTATAGTATACTTCCTTGAGCGCAAGTGTCTCATTATATACCATGCAGTGTTCTTCAAGAGATGTGGTGTACTACCAGTTCTACATACAAATCCATCCTATCAATGATTTGTTTACACATTAGAAAAAACACCTTCACGTTATTTTTACGAGTTTTATTAAAATATCACTTCGACAAAAATAATTGCCACACCTAGTAATTTCCACAAGGACTCTTTTCCTAAGACATTTTAACCATTATCTCTGATAAAATCATGTTCCTTCTATATCACAAAGTAAAAGCTGGTTAGATGAGATAGGACAAAAGACAAGTGCTAATCACTCATAGGACAATGTGTTTGATATCTCAGACATTGTAGCAACTATGTATTTTTCTTGCCTCATGTAGAAAAATATCTTCCAATGCATACGAATTAAAAATTATTCACATACGACTAGTCAAAGTACCTAAATTCAAGCACATTAACCTCAAATAAAATATAAAAAAATTCTCAAGGCTAGAGGCAGAGACTGCACGATTGAGACACGCCTACCGTCACCTGCAAATGAACATTGACCCCATCGCGCGGGAGTTACAAGCTTGCAGAATGCTGCGACAGCCAGATGTACATCGTATCGCTTGACTTCCATCTCATTACACGTAAAACTCCAGTGAAATCATAATCCCGCACATGTAAAGTACTTGCTGGAACCACTTCAAAATACGCTACACTGAACCAGAGCAGAAAACCAGCATACGAATGTATAACTTTCAACAACAAAAATTTGTAGTGTATATACCAAAGTCGAACCCAATACCGTACACAATACTATGAAAATTATAAGCAGAATAAAAGTACAACAAGCCACCTGCTAGTAAACGCTTTTTCATGTACCCTAAATTCTTGTTAGTAATCAGTTGCGAAGGAGTAAGTAACTTGGACGAAGAATTGCTTACCACGTATTCAGAATCTTACTGATACAGTGCATCCAGTGTACCAGCTTAATCGATAGTTTGGATAATCAGTTACCATTTTAATTTTTAATATCACCATCATAGTGTACTTCGATATAAGTAAGTCTATGATTTTAAGGTCAAAAAATTCCCAGAGGTCTATTAGTTTTGTTTCTAGGAGTAATAAATTATTTCATAGTAACAATAGTAATACAAGTTCCTATCAGATTTTCTCTAATGCTTCGTTATTACCTGTGCCATCACTTTACCAGTTTCATCACACACTCACACAAAGAACATGCTTGACACTCATCCATAAACAAATACGAACCCGCATATGTTCGCATAACTAATTCCCATAAATTTTCTTAAGAATTTAGATGCCATACTCAGGTAAAAATTATGTTAGCAAAAACTGCCTTCATCATTATTGTTTGAAAAAAATACTCCTAATGGAGACAAAATGGACATTACAGACCATACCCAATTACAAAATTACTTGCCACCTATAGTTTATTAAATTAAGAACAATGGAGAAGTACGCCAAGAAAAATAAATAAATAAATTTATTTAATGCTATAATTTATTTTAAATTACACGTTAACATACAGTAAAATCTGACACTCGTGTGTATCGTATACATTTCTCAGTCCATGATGCATAAATTTCCTCTGAAAATAATATTTTAGTTTGTTTTAAGAGTGAAAAAATACATTTAATTCATACAGATCACGATACAGATGTTCAGGTTTCTTGCACCTTAGTGGACCACAGATGTTGATGTTAGAAACCAACCTTCACAAACTTTATAATGTTTTTTCAAGTAAAATTTTCGTGTAACCTGAACACCGCACTTCAAACACACAAATTTTACACGGTTGGGATTACTTTTGCAGCCATGATTTTCATGAGTTAATTTACTTCCTCGTCATACAAATCGTTTACCACAGTAGCGACAATGATATAGCTAACCGTCACAATTAGCATCGCTTCCTCGCTACACAACTTGCATATTTACTTTGCTTTTACAGTGCCTTATCAAATTAGTTTTGTTCGTGAAATGTACAGCACATGGGTCACATGGAAATGTCACACGATTAGCGTTCCTTCTGCAGACATGATTTTCATGTCTTATTGCATGTTGTCGATATTTAAAACTTTTGTAACAGTACCTACACATATGTCTCGTCGATAGTTCTTGAGTCATCAAAGGCTCGGAAAGTATGATACTTCCACTGCACTCTGCTGTTGTAGACAATGAAGTCCCGAATGTTGCATGAGCTGGAAATTTCCCAGTAGTCATTGACAGAACATCCGTACTGGTTGACAAAAAAGCTGAAGTAGACGCAACTGACGCAGAAGCTGGAAATTGTTCACGAAATGTTTTATTTGCCAAATTCGGTGTAGTTGCAGGTACTGAGATCTCATCGGCTGACGAAAATGCACACATTGAAGTCTCTTGCAGTGAAGAGTCAGTAGATGCAGCCAACATCGAGATCTCTGGAGATAGTAGCCACGTTACCATAGGAATCTCCGGAGCTGTCCTCATCGATGTATTCGGGATCTGCTTCGTTTTCGTTATCGCCTTCATCAGGTCCCCCACTGTCAACGCTAGGCCTTCCACCAAGATCTCTGCAGTCGCTGAGCCGGCGACCGTCGGGATCTGTCCAGATGTCAACGAGGTGGACTGAGCGACCTGCTTTCTAGGGCTCGCTTAAATAACAGCGGATGCAGGAATAATATGTTAGTCAAAACATCATCGATTAGTAACACTTAATTTTTTTAGGAATATCAAGGAAAATAAGTTCTAATTATATATTCAAACATCTAATCGCACAGTGCACATACTGGGCACATTTAAACTTACTAGAGGACCAAGAGTCTCTGAACATTAGTACCTTCAAATTCCAAATATAATTTAGACTACTCAAATATAAATTATGCTCAGCTACTCAAACGGCTACAGCACATGACTATAATATTTGATCCGATCCCTAGCTAGGACCAAAGTAAATTATTTACATCTCTCGCCAACAGTTTATGGCACCTGCAGTGTTGATATACCTACAGCCAAGACATCCTCCGAAATGCTCCAACAGTTCCAAAGCTCCAACAGCTCAAAGCTCTATCAGCTCAAAGGCTCCAAATCTTCAACACCTCCAAATGCTCCAACAGCTCCAAATCTCCAACAGAGCCAAAGCTACAGCTCTAAAGCACCAACAGCTCCAAAGCTCCAACACCTCCAATTGTTCCAACAGCTTCAAAGCTCCAACAGCTCAAAAGCTCCAACAGCTCAAAAGCTCCAACAGCTACAGAGCTCCAACAGCTCCAAATGCTCCAAAGCTCCAATTTTCCAATTGCTCCAAGTACTCCAATTTCTCGAAGTGCTCTGTCTATATTTCGATCGAACTGATTTCAATTTTTTTAATCGAACCTGTCATGATTACTTGTATGACTTTGTCTACATTTTGTGTCAATGGTGATGATTTTTCCACGTTTAAGTTATAAATTTTATTTCTAAATCAGATTTCGAGAAATGATAGAAACCATTTTGAAATAAAAAAAAATTCTTTTTCTTCAAGTTTATACATATTCATTTAATTTAAGCTATTATTGTATGTAGCCAGCTTCTCTCAGTTCTTTGAGTATGAAGGATATTTCTTTGATGCTCGAATGGTTTCCTGCACAAAGCGAAGCATGTAAGTCTTAGCTGGTCAACCAATATGTTAGGATCTTCCCATGAGGTATAATCAATCACTTCTGCTATGTTCATATTTCTTGCATGTTTATAATAAATATTATGATCTCTGGTGTTTTCCGTTTTAACACCAACCATAAGGTCACTTTCGTCATCGAGCCAGTGATCATCACAAGCTTGATCAGGATAATATATTTTATTACGACGTTTCCATCGTTTTGGTTTCAGGACACCATCACAGTCATCGATGTTGCCTGCTTTAGGTGCTTCAACACAGCCCTCAATCATGTCAGCCTTAGATGTGTCAGCACACTCCTCGATCATGTCAGCCTCAGATATGTAATCACAGTCTTCAATCATGTCAGCTTCAGATGATTCATCACAGTCTTCATCCTTGTCAGCTTCAGGTGTTTCTCCGTCAGTCACATTTTCATGGAGACGACTATATATTGGTGTAAATATATTTTCATTTCTAATGAGGTTGCTACTTTCTTCGTTTGTTTTAAATTTTAAAGTATTATCGAGATCTAGAGCAGTATTTTTAGCATTAGCTTTTTTTACATTCTTCGTAATCATTATTGTCGTCTGATATTTCGCCTTCGTTCCTCTTCCGCGATGTTGTAGCCCAGTCTTCGTTATCTTTATTCACCTTTATTGAACAGGTCTTGCAATGTCTATTCAAGAAATATCTTCTACCAAAGGATTTCTGACACTGACTGCAACTAAAAGGTTTTTGACAAGGACACAAAATACACTCGCCTCTCTCATGCCGTTTAGCATTTTTTCTCAAGGCAAACACATGGCTGCAGTATCTACAGTGATGTCGTTTTGATACAGATACAGACAATGAATCAGGATACATGTTAGCTTCTGCGACTAATTTCAGATGCAAACTGAGAGTTTTAAATTGAAACCATCACTTATTTTTTAAATATTTCATCAGCGAGAGTTAAGTTATCTCATGCAAAGCAACTTATTGTAAGTAGTTCTGCTTTTAAACAACAGATGATGCCATGTGTTGCTTACAAGTAAATATGATTTATTTCTTTTATGTGGGATGCGGGATGCTCACTATCGATCGCAAAAGTAGGAAGGCTTCGCTATACAAGGAGAAGAAAGTTTGTCTTTCGTGATAGTGTTTCTGATCCGTCTTATCACATATTATTGGACTGAGTAATGTTATTTTTTTTTAAATTCCATCTGATAAAAATATTGTAAGTGCTGTTTTAGTAGTAGAAATTCACTAATTAAATGTAACTCTGAATAAAATGGTATGACTCATTAGGTAAAAAATCCTTCATGCTGAGATCGATTTCTCACAAATAACCAGAATCATTCGGAGATCAACATAGATGTCAGGACACGTTTAATCAGAAGCACTTGGAGGAAACCATCAATATTTATATATATTGTCAGAAAAAAATGGAGCACATGGAGAAATCTATCGTAAGTTTTCCTTAATATCATAAAAGACACAGAAATAAATTTAAAAATTATAAATAAAAATTTAAAAACCAAACGATTCCTCATTTTCTTTAATATGATAAAATTGCAGAAAAAAAAATAATGACAAAAACAAACAAAAAAAGAAAATGAATGAAAAATTATAAAAAATTCTGTCTTGTACAAGAACTCTATCCTTGCCCAAGAAAGGAGAAATTCACTAGCTGCCAAAAACTGTTTTTTTGAAATTTTTCATTCATTTTTTTTGTAATTTTTTCATTTTATTTATTTTTATTTTTAAAATTGTTTTCTGTTATTTTATGATATTAAAAACGAGAATTTTTTTTGTTTTTATTTTTATTATTTTAATTTTTTTCTGTGTTTTTCTGATATTAAGGAAAACTTACGATAGTTAATCCGTGTGCTCCTGATTTTTTCTGCCAATATATTTTTTAATTTCTCCGAGTGCTCCTGATTATTCCTTGCTAGATATCTGCTGATGATCTCCGAGTGCATCTTGTTATTTGTGTGAAATCGTTCTCTGCATGTAATATTTTTTTAATTAATGAGTCATTTAATTTAATTCAAAATTACATTTAATTAGTTAATTTCTGTTACTAAATCAACACTTACACTTTTTTATCCGTTGGGATGTAGACAAAAATATCATTTCTCAGTCTAATAATGTGTGATAAGACGGATGAGAAACACTCTAATGTAGGACGAAATTCCTTCTCCTTGATGTCTAGCGAAGCACTCATGCGATCGCGAAATGGCATCCCACAACCCACATAAAAAAATATAATAATGACTACGCAACATGTGACGTCATCTGTTGTTGAAAGGCTGAACTACTTGCGACAAGTTTCTTGTATGACATAAATAATTCTCATTGGTGAAAGATTAAAAAAAAAAAATCCTATTTAAGTAATTGTTCTAATTGAAAACTCTCAATTTTAATATAACATTACTCACAGAAACTACAATGAATTCTGGTTTGATGTATGCGGCTGAATCGGAAGGACGCCGTTGTAGATACTGCAGCAAGGCTTTTGACCTGAGAAGGGATGCTAGACGTCACGAGAAGAATGATTGTGTTAAAAACCCACTACGCAAAATGTTATGCTGTAATCGGTGTAGCAGGTTGTTAACAAAAATTGACAGTTTAAAAAGATACGTAGAGCTTGTAAAGCCAAGCCCACTTACGGGATAGAGAACATAGATAAAGATACTACAATAAGGAAGATTCATATTATTAGCTCTCCCGATCACAACGAATAACTTAAATTGAAGGAAGACTGAAACAAATGGAAGTATCACCACCGTGAAAAATGAGTACAATGAAGCCCATATTCTGTAGATCCTCCATACTTTGGAATAATGATGGACACTTAAAAATGAATATTTTAGATGGTAAAGAAGCTTCTACGTAAACAATTTCGAGTTCTTACAGTAATTCATGTGAATACGCTGACTTCTATGGAAATGGCGATAGTGACTCTGAAGCTTGTGCATGGAATATGTCAGTAAAAGAGATTAATTACTCGTCATGGGAAGATCTTTACATATTGGTTGATAGGCTAAGACTTCTACATGCTTCGCTTTGTCCAGGAAACTATTCGCACATTATAGAAGTTTCCTTAATATTCAAAGTATTGATAATGGCTTGTTTTACATGCATTTGTCTAAATAAAAATAATATATTGAAGGTTTTTAAAAGTAATTGTTATTTCACGAATTATGATTTCTTGGCCTGAGTTCACGCTAGTGCATATTCAATGTCTGCATTACATGCCCATTGCATGTCCTGTGTGTGTGTGCGCGTGTGTGTGGGTGTGTACTGTGTGTACCGTGTGTCCAATCCTTATATGTTGTGTGTACTGAGAGTTTATTCCGTTTCCTGTGCGTACTGAGTGTTCTGTGTGTTCATTCCTTTTCCTGTGTGTGTACTGTGTGTTCATTCCATTTCCTGTGTGTACTGTGTGTTTATATCATGTTTTAAGTTTGTATTGTGTGTTCATTCCATTTCCTGTGTGTACTGTGTGTTTATATCATGTTTTAAGTTTGTATTGAGTGTCCATTCCGTTTCCTGTGTGTACTGTGTGTTTATATCGTATGTACAGTGTGTATTGTGTGTTCATTCCGTGTCCTGGGTGTGTACTGTGTGTAAATTCATATACATGTGTATACTGTGTACAGTGTGTACTGTATGTTCATTCCGTGTCCTGTGCGTGTACTGTGTGTACTGTGTGTACTGTATGTTCATTGTGATCTTTTCTGTTTTTTTTTTTTTGAATTTGTGTCGTTTTGTTAAATGCGCGCAGACAAATCTGTAGTACCTCTGAACATTTACTAGTCAAAAATGTCTTTTACTTGATAAAACATTTTTCATGTATTCTTGGTCATTTTGTAAGCATTAAACATGATCCGTTGTTCAAAATGCTTGTAATTGATTTTATCGATACTTTAGGTCTGACTGTTCGAAGACTTGGTCTTTACTGGCTGAAATATGGTGTATTAGCAATCGACGAAGATGGTCATGAGGTTTGGAAATGTTATGTCTATACGCATGACATTGTTCATGACCTGGTCTCGTGGTCCGTAGGCACTTTGCCTATACATATAGCATTTTACATGAACTGGTCGTAATGTATTCTAAGTAACGAAAAAATTAACCTCCATGTTGGGAATAGAGACAATGTATTTAATTCGTTGGACAGGTATTTTATCTAGAGTGTTTTTCTTAGAGTGAATGATTAATAAACTCCACGAAAGAAAATTGGAACCAGCATAAAACAAATATTTTAAGCTTTAGTTATCCTTATCACTGGCCAAGAATCAAACCAAGGACGGAAATCTATCGCACTTATTATTATTTAAATAAGTGAATATTTTATGAGTTTTGAAAATTTCCTTAATTTATAAGTCGAAATTTACGAATTTTCAAGGTGTCGGACATTTAGGCTTTATGGAGACTGCTATATAAAGAACTTAAACAACTTTTAAAATTTTGAATATAATTTATTGATATTATTATTTTTTACTTATATTTAATTATTTTTCCTCATCCAGGTATAGAACCAAGAACAAAAATCGATCGAATCATTCAGTAAATTAAATTAAAATTTGTTTAATGAATTTTTGAATTTTTACTGAATTTCTACCTGAATAATTACAAACTTACAAGATGGCGTACAAATTTCAAGATCGCGGGCGCCTTAGTAATAAATTAAAACTGCACTCAAGCAGATAAAAATTAAATGAACATGGTGGTAGCACAATCTAGCAGACGAAAACAATATGGCGGACATGACATCATACTAGCTGGCGATATAGTACATATACCTACCTTGGCCTTAGTGGTGGAAGGTCAGTCGGTCAATGGCTTCTGTGGAGGAAGGATCTTTTTTTTTGACCTCACCAGGTTCGAACCAAGGACGTAAGTGCGTGTTATAATTATTATTTTATTAAAATTTGATTAATTATTTTTTATAAATTTTAATTTTTTCCAAATATACATATAGCATAAAAATTATGGATTTTCAAGATGGCGACCATAACTAAATGTCCAAAGATTATCTCATACACGTCCAAGATGGCGGACGTAACGAAAGGGGCATCGTTTCTAGAATACAAGATGGCGACTGTAACGAAATTTGCAACGATATTTTAAAATATTTTATTAAAATTTAATTAGTTTTTTAATTTTAATATTTTTACGATTAAAATCTGATAATAATTACGTATTTTCAAGATGGCGGCCGTAACGAAAATTGCAACAGTTACGTCATAATACTAGGTGCAGCTTATCGGAGGCTGTAGCCTATATGTGGAATTTAAGCCCTTTTAGGAATTTTGAAGTCATTGGCATTTTTAAGCACTAAAACGGGAAATTTTTCTCTCGATACGGTAATTTGTCTAGCGAAATAGAGAAATGTGATATTAAAAAAAACGGAATTTAAAGAAGGAAAATTTGGCGGATTTTGGTGAATTTTGGGCAAATTATGGAAATTTTTGGCAAATTTTGAAGGTCAAGGACAAAGGTCAATGCAATCGAAGATGGCCGCCGTGACGTCATAAGCCAAGATGGAGGTCGGCACCTCAGCACCTCTCCTTTAACCCTGCGCCAGGAGCCCCATTTACACATTACTCGAAACATTTTCTTTTGAAAAAACAGAAAATTCACTATAGCTCCTTTAATATTATTAATATTGTAAAAGTATACAGATATTATATTTCATTGTAGAAGATCTAATAACTAAAAATGTTTGTCAAAATATATATTTGGATAGACCAACTAAAACTCTAAGGAGTTGAAAAAACAAGTGCTAGAGGTCAAAAAAATATGTTACAATTGTTTCTGAAGCCTATAAATAATGTCTAAAAATTTTGTCTGAAAGAATTTTCGATGAAATGATCAATTGCTGCAAGGGGTAAAAAACAGGGGTTGAATCAAAATATAATTTCATAATACCATACCATGTTTACTACTAAATCCATTATTATTTTTTTAACTTTTAACTAATATCTATGTTTTTTGTCTGAAATATTTTTATACGAACAACTATTACAACAAGCTGAAGAAAAAAACCAATGCTTGAAGAACAAAATTACAGACATGCTATCAAAACCGTTCTAACAGTTTATAAATCTCATAAATACTATCTAAAACTTCTGTGTGAAACTATTTTTATACAACTATTGTTGTTTAGTTTGTAAAGACATGGGTTTAAGGACAAATAAATCCATAACTCCCTTAATATGTACACTGTCGAATCTGTTGAAATATATTGTAAATTTCCTAAACATTATTTTAAAAATTTGGCTGAAAAAACTTTTGAAAAGGCGTTGAAAGTTGTTGCAAAGGGGTTAATAATACAGGGTTTTAAATAAAGTAATTTCAAAAACTTTCGTCCTACTAACACTATCGAATTGGTTGAAACGTATTGCAAACCATCTAAACATTATCCTAAACCTTGATCCAAAATTAATTTTTATACCAAAACATTAGTCCAGTAATAAAATATGGTGTTTGAAGGTGAAAAAATTCATAGCTTCCTTAGTAATTATTGTATAAAGTTGGTTTCAGTTACTTCGATGTTAGAAGCATTGAATTAAAAAAAAAACATTCGAAACATTTTCGCTGCATGGAATATTAAAAATATATAATCGATAAATTTCGAAAATTGAAGAACATAAATAAGTTATGTAGGCATAAATTTTGTTTTCACAATATTCCAGAATTTTAAAGTATTTTCGAGAACATTCCAGAAGAAAAATATATTTAGATTTTTAACTGCACCTGTACGCTGTGCCGATAGAAATTTATGTTGTTTTAGAATAAAAATTTTCATTAGTTCTTATTTTTACTACGGGAATAATATACAAACCCTTTAAAAAAAAGCTCATATTTACTTTTAATGTTCAGTGTAACAAATAGAATGCAACTTTTCAAAGGTAAGAATGGTGTTGTTAGCCGATCGTCAATATTTAAAATTAAATATTTACATTTACTTTCGGACACATTTCAACAGTTTGAGTATAATGCATCGTCAAGCTGGAAGTCTGTAGTAAGAAAAAAATTCAAAGCAGTCATGAGGACTGCCGACAGAAGTGAAAACGTTTTCGCAATTTTTACGAAAACATATTATCACAACAAATTTTTTAATCACGTCAGTAAAATAAGTCCTAAATTACAATAAAATACGCATTGCTTAGTAATTGTAGGTATTAAAAAATAAATAATGATGTTCTAAATTTGTAGATTATAGCTATTGCTACAAAGACTTCGTTTTCTTCGTTATTCAAACTATATATCTATATGAGAATATTAATATATTTTTAACTCTCATTTTACTGCATAGTAATCGTTTACTTAAGATTTAAAAGCGGAATAAGTTATACTAATAGGAACAGATATAGTGTTGTCGTTAACACGTCACGTGACCATGTCGATGACGACTTACATGAATTTACTCCCTATCATAACCTATGATCATAACCTAAACATATTTCGTAAATGCATCGGCTGGATATTACACATTCTTTTTTCATATCTTTGCTTATGACAGCAATCAATGAAAACCAAATAATTGTCAAAATAATAATTATTAAGTACTAATAATAACTATGAAATTAATAATGACAATTATTATGTATTAATTGAATATACTAAACACAGGGACACAACAGCGAAGAGCAGCTGACTATCTTTCTCGCTCGGGTACACTCGGCGGTCCCGAGTTCACCCGATCGAGCCTTTCACCTCAGAGCGTGACGGATCAGTCTAACTTACTACCTACGAAAAATGTGTGTGCGGTGCGCCAAAATAAATTTTCACTTCAAAAATCTGATCTAAAGAACACAACGTTTATAATGATTGTCCTAGTCACTCTTTGTGAAACATGGCGATAAGGACGCTGCCTTGAGAAATAAGTTCGCCGATTTCCGTAACGTAGTTGAATGCACGCCAGCTTTTAGTACGAGTGGTAAAGGCTGAACGTAAATTTGAATTTTTCTTAATTAGTCCCAACTCTTATCTTAGAATCAAGAAATTGCCATGTAAAAATTAAATTACAAACTTTTCAAGATATCATTGAACGTTTAAACATTCAAAATATTTAAAATCTCTTTTTAAGTCGTGTCTTGGGACCCTGCTTCAGTCGATAATGTGCTAAGCCCGAGGGTCTGCTCTTCGGGTGACTAGGGCCGTGCCTGTCCGACTTAGTCGCTTTATGTACGTAATTGTACAAGCAGTTTTAGTTTCGGTAGCCCCTCCCAGTGTGATAACTGTTATTGCTGATTGGCGGCCTATCTGCCGTGCTGCGATTGGGAGTCAAGGTGGAGGCAGGGCGGAGCAAGGTCGCGCGGGTGGGAGACACCATCCGCCCCTCAGAGCTCGGAGAGTTGTCCGCTCGGACAAGTGGTCACTCGGACAAGTGGTCCTTCGGACAAAAGGAGCTCGGACAAGTGGTCATTCGGAGAAGTGGACACTCGGACAAATGGTAGGCCCCCTTACTGAGGACCCCAGACTAGACCCGCGGACATTGTCACTGAGGACCCTAGACTAGACCAGCGGACATTGTCACTGAGGACCCTAGACTAGACCAGCGACCACTGTCATTGAGAGCCCTATGCTAGACCAGCGACCACTGTGACTGACGACCCTAGATTAGACCAGCGGACACTGTCATTGAGGACCCTAGATTTAACAAGACATGCAACCACGGCTACAGAGGACCCTAGAATAAACCAGTGGACACTGTTACTGAGGACCCCAGACTATACCAGCGAACACTGTTATTGAGAGCCCTAGACTAGACCAGTGGATACTGTCACTGAGGACCCTAGAATAGACCAGCGAACACTGTCATTGAGATCCCTAGACTAGACCAGTGGACACTGTCATTGAGAGACCTAGACTAGACCAGCGAACACTGTCATTGAGAGCCCTAGACTAGACAAGCGGACATTTTCACTAAGGACCCCAGACCTGACCAGCGGACATTGTCACTGAGGACCCTATACTAGACCAATGGATACTGTCACTGAGGACCCCAGACTAGACCAGTGGACATTGTCACTGAGGACCCTAGACTAGACCAGTGGATACTGTCAATGAAGACCCCAGACTAGACCAGCGGACACTGTCACTGAGGACCCCAGACTAGACCAGCGGACACTGTCACTGAGGATTCCAAACTAGACCAGCGGACACTGTCACTGGGGACCCTAGACTAGACCAGCGGACACTGTCACTGAGGACCCTAGACTAGACCAGTGGACACGACGGAAGGCGGCGCTGGCGCCACGCGGGAAGGAGGTCGGCATCCTCGCAACTGGGTGTGGATGGAACGAGTTGGAGTAGAAAGCGGCCGGCGCGGTTTCTCATCGGACGTGTTCGAGTGCGCGCCTTGGCCGCCACGCGTGTATAACAGTTGCCGTCTGGCAGCCGGGTGCCGCCCTTCGCCCTTCGCCCTTCGTCCTTCGCCCTTCGCCCTTCGCCCTTCGTCGCACCAGAATGTAGTTACATCTGGGATGTGTTTTGCGTTCGGGTTCTACAATTGCACATGCACAGTTACGGACAACAAAAACCTAATTCGTCTTTAAATGTCTAAAGGGCAATCTTTTCGCTGGTAACAATTCTTCATGTGACTTAGAGGGCGAGACAATCATGTTATGATAATTTTTATCCTTTAACCATCGAGGTAAGCTACGCTGTTTATTCTCTTTCACCTAGATAAATACTGTGTACCGACTAATACATAAACTAAACTCTGGTGTAAACACCTACGGTAGGTTTGTTTTTCACTAAAAATATAACAGAATTAAAAAGAAACGTATAAAAATATCCGTGGTATAAAAATATTTGCTAGTGATGATCTGTAATCGATTGGTTACAGTCATTTCAACTATACAGGTGTGTTTAAAAGTACACAGGCTACTGGAAATAAAGGTTTCGTGACTTTTAGCACCACCCCTGGTTTTCCTTCATGGCATTTTCGCGTCTGTCGAGACCAATCCTCCAGTTTTCTCACTTTTTCCGTGACTTTAGTGTCCTGTAGACATTCTGGTGACCGTTAAGTTAAGAGCGAGAAATATTTCCAATTTTAAATAATTCACCAACAGAAATAGTGACAAGGGGTTGCTGCTCTCAAACAGATCGATGTGAAGTAAGGTAGCCAGCCTCAGTGGTCATCGCTGAAGCGTCTCTCCCGCCTTGCGTATTGCTTTGTGCCCGAGTGGTTCGGAGCCAATCTATTCTAACATGTCTTTTCACCTAAAAGCCACCATGCGTAACTAAGAAACGTGTCAAGGGGATATTAACAAGTGCGTGTGCGTACTCCAAAGGATTTAAAAAAAAAGTAGTCTAAGGCTGGTAGTTACACTATGCGTATCTGCCTCTGCGTCTAAAACGTCAGCTTTTTTTGTTGAATATTCTTTGACCACTTTTTTTCAGAGTGCACAAAGCAGGTCTCTCAAGACTGCACTAAGTAAACAACATGTTAAGAACTGATCTAGAAGAAATCACCGAGTATAAACTGGCAACAGCTCCGGTCCAACCATACAGTGTGACACCGGCCTTATATGCTGTTATTCCTACGGTACTGATGTGTTACAAAATGTATAATTAAAGCATACGACAAACAAATTCATTCCTTTCGTTGGCCTTATTTTCGAGCACGTAAAAGACGACATAATATACAGAGTCCCAGTAAGAAGCTCACAAATGATGGTCGCCTTATTCTGTCGAAACAGCAACGCCCACTTCCCTTCAACTCAAGGTTTGCGTGGTGAAATTATTATTCTTGGCTTTCATGCGCTAGTGAATATAGCGCTGTTAAGTTATGTATGTAACCTTAAAGCCAGTGGTAAGAAAATATGGTTATTATAGAACATGAAATGTCGACAGTAGAACCCGCAAGTTTACGATTTCGCGCAGCGTATGTAACTTAATTTTTTTACGGCGCCAATTCGAAAGGTTAGAAAGCCGGCACGTATGAACACACGGTAGCGCTGCTACAGTTGGTTTGCGGTTAAATGAAAAACTCGCGGAAGTCTTGCTTTAGATCAACTTCCAAAGCGATATCTATCACTACGCGGCATGCTGGTCGACTTCCATGCCGCACACCGAGTAGAGGTTTGTACTCGCCGAAAAATATATGTTGATTCTAACTAATATTTTGTAGTAGAAACAAAATTTCACGGCTAGTAAAATATTATGCAAATTGAACACAACATTTTGCTGCAGCTAGTAGATAAGAGTATTTGTTTCACCGCATGCAAACATACACAAACGAACAAACGTTTTGCTCGGTGCAAATGATTTACGTGCCAACTACGATGCGAGGGAATTTTTGTTTGAATTCCAGGTACGACATGCATATAACTGGATTTTTTAATTATATGTATTGTTAGCCATAATTAGCCGGCAGCATAAAAGTGGGGGTGGTAACAAGCAGAATAAAATGCAAATGTATACTTATGTGTTAATACATTCTACAGCATGCTGGAATAAAAAATTAAATATATATGATTATTTATTTCATTACGTTATCAAGCGAAACAGGGAAATGTATAATAGCACCATATTAAAAAGTTAAAATTGTGATATGCGTTGGGACACAGTATATCTATACTAATAATAAAACTTTCGAGGTAAAAAGTCTGTACATACGATGAAATGACGAAAAAAAACTACCGGAAACGTATATTTATATTATAGAGAACTCAAAAATATAGTTAAAACATGTTTGTCTGTTTACCAGTTTTTTCGAGCATCAATCGAAAACTAATTGATGGATTTTGATGAACTTTTTTATTAGAAAGGTCTTTCGCCAACTTAAAAACTAGGCTATATTATTATAGAATTTTACCCCTAAGGGGGTGAAAAGGGGTTAAATATCTTTTTCAGATAATTAATTATATCTCCAAAACCTAAAGAAAAGATTTTAAGTAACAATAATTAACATACAAAAACATTCTACAAAAATTTTAAATTTTCTAAAACCATAAGGGGTGAAAAAGGTGTGAATATATTTTAAAGATTAATAATTATATCTCCAAATTTAATTAAGTGTAGTAAATAATTTTGGGCACCAATAATAAACCTACGAATACAAACAAATATTTTTATATTTTGCGAAATTCCATCCCTAAGAGATGAAAAAGTGGTAATTATGTTTTTAAGAGTAATAATTATATCTCAAAATTTAATTAAGCGTTATAAATGATATTTGGTACCAATAACAAAAATAAGGAAACTACAAACCACAATTTTTTATTTGGCGACGTGTGTATTTAAGAATTAGAAATAAATCTCCGAATTTAATTAAGCACAATAAATTATATTGGCAAACAATAATAAACATAGGAAAAATAACAACCACAATTTTTATATTTTGCGAAATTCAAACCTTCAGGGGTGATAATAAGCATGCTTGTAGAATTATATCACTGAATTAAACCAAGCATAATAATAATAATATTTTGGTACTAATAAAGAACATAAGAAAACTAACAAACCAAAATGTTAACATTTTGTGGAATTACAGCCCCAAGGGATGAAAAAGGGGTCAATATGGTTTTAAGATAATCAAATTTTACTTGGAATTTAATCAAACATAATAAAAAAATTGGGTACCAATAATAAACGTACGTAAACTACCAACCAAATATTTTTCGTTTTACGAAATGCAACCCTTGAGGGATGAAAAAGGGTAGGTAAGTTAATTATATTTCTGAAAAAAATTAAGCATTATAAATTATTTTGGTACCAATAATAAACATACAAGAAGAACCAATCACAATTTTACCAGTTTGCGAAATTCAAACCCTAAGGTCGCTAAAAGGGGTAGATGAGTTTTCAAAACTAACAAAAAATTATTACTTCAGATTCAATTAGAATACAATGTTATAAACTAAAAAAAAAAAAACACCCTGCATTTACAGTTACGTATCTATTGCTTATTTTTGAGTTTATTAAATTCTACTTTTAATAGGGGTGAAAACGGGGTAATTCTTTATTTATTTGAGAAACAAATCGTATTTCCAAAACTAATTAATTAAGACGAAATTTAATGGCAAAAATAATAAACTTTAAAATAATTATTTATCTTATTTTTAAGATTCCGCCCTTAAGGGTGGCAAAGGGGTTAAATTTGGTTTAAAGAAAAAAAATTCATATTTCCTAATCTACAAACTAGATCTAGGGTTAGAAATTAAGAATGAACAATACGCATATAGAGTTATAAATTGTATTTTTTAAGTTTTCCGGATTTCGTCATTTAAGGGCGTGAAAAGGGAATAAGTATTCTTTTATCATTAAAAAAATTCATATCTTTATAGCAAACAAAGCTAGATATAAGAATCTTAGCATAAATACCTTTAAAAAATCAATTACGTTGAGTAGGTACTTTTACCATTTCCCGATATTCGACGCCCAAGGAAGTGAAACGGGGGCACGTTAGTTTTTATAGTAATAAATGATATATCCAAGCTAATAAAGAAGAATGTAAGAAATTGAGCAAGAATAACGTACACAATTATAATTTAATATCATGTTTTAAACCCTGCCATTTTTTCTCTATCTGATCGCAAAAGTGGTGAAAAGACGGCCTGAAATTGAGAAAGAAAAAGATAGAGAGAGGCAGAGAGAGACATAGTCTGTGTGTATGAGTGTATGTGTGAATGTGTGTGAATGTGTGTGTCTGTGTGTCTGAGTGTATGTGCCTGTTTGTCTATGTGTCTGAGTATGTGTAGCCTATGTGCCTGTGTGTCTATGTGTATGTCTATGTGTCTATGTGTGTCTGTGTGTCTGAAATCTCTCGAAACACGCGTCGGCAGCTGCCAGGTGGCGCGCGGGACTCCCCAGCTGCGAGGTGTCAGGTGTCTTAGCTATCAGCGCCGCGCGGGGAGCGGAGGGAAGGAGGGGGGAAAGCGGCGCTCCTTGTAATCAACCGCGCGTCTCATGTTGCGGCGGCCACATGTGATGTCAGCCAGCTGTGCACCTGCAGGTGTCACGGCCTTGCACAGATTCGCAAACATTTCAGTTATTTTAGTAGCCATTGGGCTCGGGTGAATGTTAAAAATGTTCCTTTTTGGAACTGTATTTGTGTTAAAAAAAATAACCGATTTCAAGCTTATCAAACTAAATAGACACTCTTCAGTTGGGCACCTATTTGTGGAACTGCTACTTTTAGTTCGCTGCCGAGTTACTGTTCGTAGCTATACCTGCTAGTAAGTGTGCAGATTCATTCACTTGCATAAACGCATTTTGTTTTTCAAAGGATGATATTGAAGTGCCCGGGTTGGTACGAGTGCACTATAAACATTGCCTCCTGACGCACGTTCACCTGGCAGCGAACACTTTATGTGTGTGTGTATGTATGTATGCATGCGTGTGTGTATGTGTGTATATATATGTGTGTGTATATGTGTGTATGTATATATGTATGTATATATATATATATATATATATATATATATATATATATATATATATATATGTGCACACACACATATAGTGTTCGCTGCCAGGTGTACGTGCGTCAGGAGGCAATTTTTATAGTGCGCTCGTACCAACCCGGGCACTTCAATATCATCCTTTGAAAAACAAAATGCGTTTATGCAAGTGAATGAATCTGCACACTTACTAGCAGGTATAGCTACGAACAGTAACTCGGCAGCGAACTAAAAGTAGCAGATCCACAAATAGGTGCCCAACTGAAGATTGTCTATTTTGTTTGATAAGCTTGAAATCGGTTAATTTTTTTAAACACAAATACAGTACTAAAAAGGAACATTTTTAACATTCACCAGAGCCCAATGGCTACTAAAATAACTGAAATGTTTACGAATCCGGCGAATCACTTATCCAATACAAATTTTGTAACTAAAAATTTCGTTTAGTATTTAAAAGTAAATTTCCCTGTTAGACGTAGGAGCTATAGGTACTGGCAGTGGCGGACCTAGATTCTGCGGGGCCCTGGACAATTTATTTCAGCGGGGCCCTTGTATCTCGGTGGGAGGGAGGGGGGGGGGGGGGTCTTATCAGACTGGAGTATGGAATACAACTGGGGAAAGGGGGATTTGTGGTCACACTCCCGGAAAATTAGAAAATTTAACTTTTGAGCCTACATGGAACCTAAATTTTGACGCTGGTAAAGAAATTTTATTTCGTGGTAAATTGTAATTGGGTTAGTTTTATTAATGCATACAATTTAATTCTGGTAAAATCTGGTCATTTTGCAAGTCTATAAAATCTGTGAATATTTTTTAAAGTGAAATCATAAAAAAAACATATAAAAAATCAAAAGCAGAAACAAAAAACACTATTTCCTTTTTTTTCATTTACACACATACGGTATTTTTTCACATAAAATAAAATTATACAAAGAAGAAAAATAAAAATACGAAAATAAATTTGCATCTACTACCACCAGAAAATAGTTTATTTTGGAATTATCTTCAGGTGGAAGCTCGGGAGCTTCATCTTCTCTTTCATAGAAGTACATTTTATTTTTACGCCGTCTTCTGCTGTTCTTAAACACGCTATTGATGCCAACTTCTTCTGCTATTTCTCTTGCTGTTACCAATGCCGTATTGAAGCCACTCAGACGATATTCATCTAACCACTTGACAAATGTTTCTAAGTGCTTAACTGCCACACCTAAATACACATTTACGTTTTGCCATACCTTACTGATGGTGTTTATTTTGACAAGAATATCGTACCACACCACAAGAGATGAAACAAACTCGTATGTAGTAATTTCGTTTTCCAACGATTGACACTCACTTATTAAACCACAATCTGTGTTATTCTTACGAAGACTTGACAAAGCATCACAAACATATCTTAGCTGATACCTCACAGCTTTTACAGATTCAGTTCTGCACTCCCATCTGGTTTCGGAAAGAGGTTTGAAATATTTGAGAGATGCGACTTCAGAATAACCCATCGTTCACTTGAGCAAGAGAAAACTGTGTACAGTCTTTGCAAAAGACCAAAAAATGTCTGAGCTTGAGCACAAGATGAAGCAGCGTCTCCCAATACTAAGTTCCAGCTGTGGCTTCCACACGGTACAAAGAACGCAATACGATTAATGTTGAGTAGCCTTCTTTGTAAACCGCTCTTTTCCCCACGCATGTTAGCAACATTGTCATAACCTTGACCCCTACTGTTGACAATGGACAAGCCTAACTCCTCCAATTTGTTTATTATGTAATTAGCCAGCTTTTCACCAGTAGTTTCTTCTACAGCTACAAATTCTACAAAAATTTCCTCAATTTCTGCAGTGTCTTGGTTTGTTATTGTTAGAATTATTGACAATTGCTCAATCCGAGCTACATCTCGAGTGCAGTCCAAAATGATTGCAAAGTACTTATTCTTTAATACTTTATCTATTATTTTAGCTCTAACATGATTGGCCATTATGTCGATAAATTCATTCCGAATAGTTTTACTCAGGTAGTGGTTTCTGGCAGCTGTCTTGTTTATAGTTTGGTGCAAGTGCTGTCGCAATGTTGGGTCAAATCGTGCAATCAAATTAACCAAATCCAAAAAATTTCCACTGTTATTCGATTTGGACAACCTCTCTTCATGCCCTCTGAAAGCCAAGTTATGAGTATCTGTGATAACTGTAACCTGAAGCAAACACTAATCAGCATCGCCGGCTGGCAAGTGTCAGGTAATGTAATCCACATATTGCTAACCCGATTATATGACACTCGTCTCCTGCATGTTGCGGGTAATACATATAAAAGAGGTTCTAATAAACATTAGGGGTGTACAACTTAATTTCGAACACCTTACATGACAGGTGCTAGGGTGAGGGCAGACGCGGGGCCCCACTAGGCGCGGGGCCCTGGGCGATTGCCCGGGTCGCCCGGCCCTGGATCCGCCCCTGGGTACTGGTGTTAGGACTGGATAATGGTAAACGAAATTAAAATGCTGGAGAATGCTGCTGCTACGATCGAGACAGGATCCAACGTAACTTGGAACAATCACAACTATGCATTCTCGAAAAAAAATTAAAATAATTAACATAAGTTAGAGCGATCATAACTTAAAACAATTATGACTTCAATAATTACAACCTAGAAGTGTCTTAACTTAGAAAGAAACACGTAACTTAGAAAAACGGCGTCAGGCACTGCAAGCGTGGACTTAGAATGGGCGTACATAGAATCAGACACGACGCGACGCTACACGATGCCTCGAAATGGCTTCACGCCGTTTTTTCCTTAGGGTTTTTCCTTCCAGCAGTCTTGAGATCAAATTGTTATCTGCGATACTCCTTCAAACATAGATTATATAAAATAGGTCTTGCCTGTACTATTCGATCTGCATTCAGCTCCATACTGAGGAAAATTCAATTAAAATACATACTTTACAAGCGAATATTTTCTCAAAATAAACTAAAAATGAAAAAAAAAAGTATTTATCTAGTGATCTAGAAACACACTACGGCATGATTACACAACATTTAGCATACTCGCGCATGCGCAGAACACTGCAGCCGTCATACAGTCTGCTCGCGACAAAGTTGGAGCAGGCATTCGATGTTGTCGCCTCGTGTCTGATCGCGACAGTTTTGTGGCGTTGTGCCGCGTCTGACAGTGTGCATTGCTGTTATGTAAATGCATGGGAGTTGCGTCGCGTACCCGGCCTTAGAGAATCCAGCGAACAGAGGAGTGGCGTGCTTAAGCGCTCTCAACTTGTCAGCGCGCACGAACACACGGAGGAAGCGAAGAGGCGGGCGATGCGATAAACAGCGAGACAGAGGGAGCGAGAGAGAGAGAGAGAGAGAGATAATATAGGAACGGGAATGACTTGTGGAGAGGGGGTGGGAAGGGGGGGGGGGAGAAGGCGCAGCAGGAATTCCTGGCCGTGTGAGAAGCCCGCTGCCAGATCCGTATTATTTTAGACCGGCCTGTATCCCACGCCCGCCAAGTGACACCGGGTGTTCCCGACGGAACGTTTACCGCAGGCCCGCCAACACGCCTGCCCCACACCTCCCCGCGCCCTTGCCAACCGTGCACCGCAAAAAACAACATAGCTGAACAATAACATTCTGGCTTGCTGAGAGCGTCTGCGGGCAAGGAACAAGGGAAAGGCACTGAACTGGGCCCTATTCCACAAAACGTATGGACTAGTAATTATTAGTGAATTGACTTGTAAACTCAAGAAATATAAAATATAGTGTTCCACAAAACATTTACTTGTAACTTGTAGTTATTACTCCATACTTACAACTTACACGACCATCATCCATAATTACAAGTGTTGTGTTCCACAAACTTATTAGTATTAGTAGTGTACTTGTAAATTCATAGTAAATTCTTACAGGTGAACTTAGTTTGGTAGAAAGTGCTGTTAGTGGTTCTTTTTTGTTGTGAAAATAGTTTCACTGATGTGGTCAAGTGACAGCAGCGATACTGAGAATGAAGAAGCTATAAGAATACTTAAAACACTGTATAAACCCCGTAAAAATTTTAATTTTGCTTCAGACTTTGAATTTAATGAACGATTTAGGTTAAGTCGCACTGCTGTGGAAGTAGCCTACTAGTAGTAGGATATAGCCGGTTCTGGGACAGGCGCAGGATCCAGGATCCGACCTTGACCTTGAACCCTGAACTTTGACCTTGACCTTAAACCGAGTACTTGACCTTTGACCTTGACCTTTGACCTTGAACTTTGACCCTGACATTGAAATTCGACCCTTGACCTTTAACTATGACCTTGAACATTGAACCTTGACATTGACCTTTAACTTTGACCTTGACCTTTGACCTTGACCTATGACATTGACCTTGAAATTTTACCTTGACCTTGAAATTTAACCCTGACATTGAAATTCGACCCTGACCTTTAGCCTTGCGACCCTCGATGTTGCAAACCTGATGACGTCATCTAATCCGTATGCTAATCCATATGCTAACCTAACCTAAACCTAACCTAACCTAACCTAACAAAATTAAACTAAACTAAACTAAACTAACCTAACCTAACCTAAAACATATGCTAATCTATGCTAACCCATGCTAATCTATGCTAACCCATGCCAATCTATGCTAATCCATGCCAATCTATGCTAATCCATGCCAATCCATGTCAATCTATGACAATCCGTATGCCAATCTATGCTAATTCGTATACCAATCTATGCTCTTCTGTATGCCAATCTATGTTAATTCATATGCCAATCTATGCTAATCCATATGTTAATCCATGCTAATCCATCCGCCATTTTGTATTTCTAGAAATTTCCACCAACTTCAAATCGTGACGTCACCGTTGAACTATTCGTCACGGCCGCCATCTTGGATTCGAATTTTTTTTCGAACTTCAACTTTTCGAAATTTGATGTAAACATCAGCCGCCATCTTTTGCCTTCCTTAATGCATACCTAAGGCGCCACATTTGAAATTAAAATTATTATACAGCCGCCATCTTTAATTCCAGCACAAACTACCAGATGGCGCTAAATTCAAAAATTAGTTGCCATAGGTGCCGCCATCTTGGTCCTCAAGTTGGTTGGTAGATGTCGCTAGTATCGCGCGCCAAATTCAAAAATTAGTTGCCAGAGGCGCCGCCATCTTGGTTCTCAATTTGGCTAGATGTCGCTAGTATCGCGCGCCAAATTCAAAAATTAGTTGCCAGAGGCGCCGCCATCTTGGTTCTCAAGTTGGCTGGTAGATGGCGCCACCATCGCCCTATTTTAGTTTATATAATCGATACCAGATGACGCCACCGTCGCCATCTTTAATTCTTAAATTTACTGCCGGATGGCGCCAAGTGTTATGTAGTCAGTCGAGACAAGTCGGGAACGAGTCGAGACAAGTCTAGACAGTCGAGACAAGTCGGGGGACAAGACGAGACAAGTCGGTAGCCTGTATTCACCAAGTTCTCCGTTGCCGCCATCTTTAATTCATAAAGTCGCTACCAGATGGCGCCACTGTCGTCCATATTTAATTCAAGGCATTTTCGCCGGATGATGCCAAGTTTGAATTTAAAAAACTACAAGTGTTATGCAATGTGTAACCAGTCGAGACAAGTCGAGATAAGTTTGGAACATGAAGCCATATTCTAAACTACGTTTAATATATATATATGTATGCCTTTATATGTTTAGGTTTGATGATAGAGTAATGCAAGGGAATGGCTTTTCATTTATATTTGCGACAAACAAACCATCCATCCGATTACAATATACCAAGTGGTCATATTGGATGATGACATCGCCGTTGCAATTTCCGTTACGGCCGCCATCTTTTAATATATATTATCCGAGTTTAATGAAAAAAATTTTAAAATTTATAAAAAAACAAACTTTTACGACACGGAGCTCGGAGTCCTCGGTTCGAACCTGGTGAGGGCAAAAAAATGGCGACCGATCCTTCCCTCGTGGTGGCTGCAGGAAGACTGACTCCCACCACTTTTTTTTTCAAAGTTTATATAACGTCATCTAGTATGATGCCATGTCCGCCATCTTGTCTTCGATGCTGGAAGCCATCATCATTGTATCGTCAGCAAGAGTACGCTGACGCCATGTTAGTTTAGTTCTTATCCGCTAGAGTGCAGTAATCATTTATTACTGTGACACCAGCCATCTTGAAATTTGACCGCCATCTTGAAAATCCGTAATTATTTAGCTAGGAATTCAGGAAAAAGTTCAAAATTCATTAAATAAACCACTCATTAATTTAGATATTGATTCGATCCGCTCCTGTCCTCGGTTGGATACCCGATCGATGTAATAATGTTTAATTTTATGTAAAAATAATAATTTCAATAAACCATGTTCAACATTCGTAAAGAGACTCTAAATCCTCTACGACCATCATCCTATCAGACATCAAGACCACCATATTGGAAATGCGTAATTTTAATGCTAGAGATCCGGGAAAAAGTTCAAAATTCATTAAATAATTTTGTAATCTATATACTGATTAATTAGATCGACTAAGGTCCTTGGTCAGATCTAGGATGATACAAAAAAAAATTAAATATAACATCAATTTAACATAATAGTAACAGGTTCGAGGAATTAAACACCGCAAGTTCTTTTACAAGCATAATATTTATTACATAATTTCTATTCTACTACAGGATCACTTACGAAAGCTAGCAAATTTATAATCAATCATTTAGTTCCGCATCGGTGTGAAATGACTAATTCTTAGCTCCAATCGGTTTATACTAGACAGAGTCCAACCAGATCATTTACTGACATAGTTCTCCTCTTCTTGACAGAGTTTCCGGACACCGTGTTTAACAGTTTGCTTCACATCGTAAGGACTGTAAATTACTGCAGCCGATGTCTTGAATGCACACTTATTCACTTTGTCATCTAACGGATATGGCTTTCCATATAGACAGTCCAACCACAAGTTATATTTTAATGGACCGTTTGTTGCTACGTCATCAGTAAGCTGATTGATTATGTCCTGTCTGATATCATCAAGAAAAGTACAAATGTCCTTCGACTCACCGAACGTATTTAGATAATAGTCCTTCAATGTTCCACGAAACGCAGTCTGCGCTAAGTAGAAGCCATTATCGTTCACTTGTAATGCTCCGAACACTGTCTTAGGTTTAGGTCCATGTTCAGACATCGTAGCAATCGGTTGCTGCGCATCTGTTTTTTTGATTGTACGCTCACGAGCCTTCAATCTAAAGCGAGGAGTCGAAATGTCTACAGGTAGTTCAACAGTAGGCACACGGACTTCACCTTTACATATTTTCGCATGTCGTCGCAAACTATCAATTCGAGTAAACCATTCATGACAATCATCACATCGAAACTTTATACGAGAAGGATTCTTTTTGCATTTGCTCCGCTCATGTCTTCGTGAATCATGAGAGAATGCGAACGACGTTTCACAGTAGCTGCAAGGATACCGTGGTGATGAAGACGAACCTTTCAGACCCGATCCAGATATGGATGTTGCAACAGTAGTAGTACCATTTCCAGGCATACTCTTATGAACATCGATGCATCGCTGTTGCACCGAAACCTTTACTTTCTGCCGCACAGCAGGCCCTTTACATGTCTTCATGTGCGTTTTCATATTATCTTTTCTGGCAAACCGCTTATGACATTTCTCAAAAACAAACATTTTACGATATAGGTTCTTGGCACATTCTCTCTTCTCATGCCGTCGAGCATTGCTGCTGTTTGAGAAAATCTTGTCACAGTAACAGCACCGATGTTCGTTAGTTGTTGTCGATTCGGCATCCATTGAAGTCTCCATCGAGGGCGAAACGAAGTTCGTCGAGTTTTCCTGCACAGATAGCACTACCGGCATTAAAGTCTCTTCTGATGGTGGAACAGCACATATCGAAGTCTCCTCCAGTGTTGTCAGAGGCGTTGCCAACGGGATCTGCTCCAACATCGTCGGCGCTGACCTCATGGTTCCCGTAGTCGATGGTACATCCTCCATCGAGTTCGACATTAAAGTCGGTAAAGATGCCATCGAAATATCAAGAACAGCTAATTGACACGACTCATGCACCAGAAGAAACAAACTAGGCGATCCTTACACCGCCGACGTCAGTAACAAACTGAGCATCCTGCTGTCTAGGACTCGCTTATATACATGCACCGTATGGAATAATACGCTAGTCAAATCAAGAACCATCAAAAATAATACTAGAGTCAAAACAACATTAAAAATAGAAGGACAATCAACGAAAAGGCAGCACAATCAAAAAAAAGGCAGCACATTTGTAAACACCATCAACAAAAAGGAAGCACCATCAACGTAAAGGCAGCACATTTTGGAAGCACAATCAATAAAGAGAGCACATTTGGAAGCACCATCAACAAAAAGGAAGCACAGTTTGGAAGCACCATCAACGTAAAGGCAGCACATTTTGGAAGCACAATCAATAAAGAGAGCACATTTGGAAGCACCATCAACAAAAAGGAAGCACTTTTGGAAACACCATCAACAAAAAGGAAGCACATTTTGGAAGCACCATCAACGTAAAGGCAGCACATTTTGGAAGCACAATCAATAAAGAGAGCACATTTGGAAGCACCATCAACAAAAAGGAAGCACATTTTGGAAGCACCATCAACATAAAGGCAGCACATTTTGGAAGCACAATCAATAAAGGCAGAACATTTGGAAGCACCATCAACAAAAAGGAAGCACATTTTGGAAGCACCATCAACATAAAGGCAGCACATTTTGGAAGCACAATCAATAAAGAGAGCACATTTGGAAGCACCATAAAAAAGGAAGCACATTTTGGAAGCACAACAACATAAAGGCAGCACATTTTGGAAGCACAATCAATAAAGGCAGCACATTCGGAAGCACCATCAACAAAAAGGAAGCACATTTTGGAAGCACCATCAACAAAAAGGAAGCACATTTTGGAAGCACCATCAAAAAGGCAGCACATTTTGGAAGCACAATGAAAAAAGGCAGCACATTTGGAAGCACCATCAACAAAAGAAGGAAGCACATTTTGGAAGCACCATCAAAAAGGCAACACATTTGGTAACACAAGTTACGAGAACTAAGTCTTAGTTAGAAATCAGAATGCTAGAAATAAAAACATTTTTTTTACTTTTACTATTTAATTTATTTCTTAAGAATATACAAATAGAAGTAAAATAAGCCATTATTGTATGTAGCCAGCTTTCCTCAGTTATTCGAGTATGAAGGATATTTCTTTTATGCACGAATAGTTTCCTGCACAAAGCGAGCCATGTAGAAGTCTTAGCCGGTCAACCAATAAGTTTGGATCTTTCCACGATGTGTAATCAATCTCTTCTACCACCATCTCACTTGCTTGTTTATTATAAATACTTTTAATATCACAATCGTCCTAGTGATCATATTAAGCGTTATCAGATTTATTTATTAAAACACATCGTTTCCATCGTTTCGGTCTCAGGACACCGTTATATTCTTCGATCTTGTCAGCTTTAGGTGCTTCATCACAGTCTATGCTTTTGTCAACAGCCTCAGAGTCACTGTAACAATCACTGTAGAAGACATCCTCTTCACCCAGATTACCATATGAATTCGATATCGATGATGTCGAAGTGCCATTATCGTCTTCATGCTTCCTTTTTAGGAGTCCATCATTTTTACAAAGTAAGAAAGATCTACTTGAATTCGGCTGGAATGTATTCTCACTTTTCACGTTAAGGATTCTTCCATTGTCTTCATTCTTCCATAAATCATCATCATCCTTCAATTTAAGTTCTTCGTCTAGATCGGAAGAGCCACGAACATAATCTCTCTCAAGACAAGGAAAATTATTGTCGTAATGCAGATCACTATTCCTTAGTCTAGTAGATCCATCGTTGTACTCTGGCTTGTACGCAGGCTTAAAGTTACAAGTTCTGTCATGTCTTTTTAAGCTCTCTCTCCGCGTAAACGACTTGTTACATCGAACGCAACTTATCATATTGCGTAGTGGATTTTTAACACAGTCATTCTTCTGGTGTTGTCTTCCATCCTTTCTCAAGATAAATTCTTTGCTGCAAAACTTACACCTGTGTCTTTTCGATACAGCAACAGACACCGAATCAGGATTCATATTAGTTACTGTGACTAATGTTAGATACAAACAGTTTTCCAATTGGAACCATTACTTAAATATAATTTTTTAAATTTTTCTTAAGCGAGAGTTATCTCATGCAAAGGTACTTGTTGTAAGTAGTTCTGCTTTTCAACAACAGATGACACCACATATTGCTTGCAGGTAAATATTATTTCTTTCTTTCATGCGGGATGCAGGATTCTCACTAACGATCGCAATAGAGGGATGGCATCGCTAGACTCCAAGGAGAAGGTAGTTTGTTCTTCCAGTTAGTGTTTCTCAGATTTCTCAGGGTATATATTATTATTAGACTGAATAATGATTTTTTTTTAAATTCCACCTAATAAAAATAAAATAGAAGCACTCAGAGAAAACCATCAGAGATGATGTCGTTTATAAACTTCATAAATTACCAATTTTTTTAAAAAAGTCCATATTTAATCCTGATTAAGCAAAGAGTTCACAAGCCCGCTTGTGCTAGAACTCTCATGTTGCTTAAGCAAAGAGTTCACAAGCGGGCTTGTGCTAGAACTCTCATGTTGCTTAATCAGGATTAAATTTGGCCTTTTTTAAAAAAATTGGTAATTTATGATGTTTATAAACGACATCATCCCTGATGGTTTTCTCTGAGTGCTTCTATTTTATTTTTATTAGGTGGAATTTTAAAAAAAATCATTATTCAGTCTAATAATAATATATACCCTGAGAAAACTGAAAAACACTAACTGGAAGAACAAACTACCTTCTCCTTGGAGTCTAGCGATGCCATCCCTCTATTGCGATCGTTAGTGAGAATCCTGCATCCCGCATGAAAGAAAGAAATAATATTTACCTGCAAGCAATACATGGTGTCATCTGTTGTTGAAAAGCAGAACTACTTACAACAAGTACCTTTGCATGAGATAACTCTCGCTTAAGAAAAATTAAAAAAATTATATTAAAGTAATGGTTCCAATTGGAAAACTGTCTGTTTGTATCTAACATTAGTCACAGTAACTAATATGAATCCTGATTCGGTGTCTGTCGCTGTATCGAAAGGACACAGGTGTAAGTTTTGCAGCAAAGAATATATCTTGAGAAAGAATGGAAGATAACACCAGAAGAATGACTGTGTTAAAAATCCACTACGCAATATGATAAGTTGTGTTCGATGTAACAAGTCGTTTACGCGGAGAGAGAGCTTAAAAAGACATGACAGAACTTGTAACTTTAAGCCTGCGTACAAGCCAGAGTACAACGATGGATCTACTAGACTAAGGAATAGTGATCTGCATTACGACAATAATTTTCCTTGTCTTGAGAGAGATTATGTTTGTTGCTCTTCCGATCTCGACGAAGAACTTAGATTGAAGGATGATGATGATTTATGGAAGAATGAAGACAATGGAAGAATCCTTAACGTGAAAAGTGAGAATACATTCCAGCCGAATTCAAGTAGATCTTTCTTACTTTGTAAAAATGATGGACTCCTAAAAAGGAAGCATGAAGACGATAATGGCACTTCGACATCATCGATATCGAATTCATATGGTAATCTGGGTGAAGAGGATGCCTTCTACAGTGATTGTTACAGTGACTCTGAGGCTGTTGACAAAAGCATAGACTGTGATGAAGCACCTAAAGCTGACAAGATCGAAGAATGTAACGGTGTCCTGAGACCGAAACGATGGAAACGATGTGTTTTAATAAATAAATCTGATAACGCTTATTATGATCACTGGGACGATTGTGATATTAAAAGTATTTATAATAAATAAGCAAGTGAGATGGTGGTAGAAGAGATTGATTACACATCGTGGAAAGATCCAAACTTATTGGTTGACTGGCTAAGACTTCTACATGGCTCGCTTTGTGCAGGAAACTATTCGTGCATAAAAGAAATATCCTTCATACTCGAATAACTGAGGAAAGCTGGCTACATACAATAATGGCTTATTTTACTTCTATTTGTATATTCTTAAGAAATAAATTAAATATTAAAAGTAAAAAATTAATGTTTTTATTTCTAGCATTCTGATTTCTAACTAAGACTTAGTTCTTGTAACTTGTGTTACCAAATGTGTTGCCTTTTTGATGGTGCTTCCAACATGTGCTTACTTCTTTTGTTGATGGTGCTTCCAAATGTGCTGCCTTTTTTCATTGTGCTTCCAAAATGTGCTGCCTTTTTGATGGTGCTTTCAAAATGTGCTTCCTTTTTGTTGATGGTGCTTCCAAAATGTGCTTCCTTTTTGTTGATGGTGCTTCCGAATGTGCTGCCTTTATTGATTGTGCTTCCAAAATGTGCTGCCTTTATGTTGATGGTGCTTCCAAAATGTGCTTCCTTTTTGTTGATGGTGCTTCCAAATGTGCTCTCTTTATTGATTGTGCTTCCAAAATGTGCTGCCTTTATGTTGATGGTGCTTCCAAAATGTGCTTCCTTTTTGTTGATGGTGCTTCCAAATGTTCTGCCTTTATTGATTGTGCTTCCAAAATGTGCTGCCTTTATGTTGATGGTGCTTCCAAAATGTGCTTCCTTTTTGTTGATGGTGCTTCCAAATGTGCTCTCTTTATTGATTGTGCTTCCAAAATGTGCTGCCTTTACGTTGATGGTGCTTCCAAAATGTGCTTCCTTTTTGTTGATGATGTTTCCAAAAGTGCTTCCTTTTTGTTGATGGTGCTTCCAAATGTGCTCTCTTTATTGATTGTGCTTCCAAAATGTGCTGCCTTTACGTTGATGGTGCTTCCAAACTGTGCTTCCTTTTTGTTGATGGTGCTTCCAAATGTGCTCTCTTTATTGATTGTGCTTCCAAAATGTGCTGCCTTTACGTTGATGGTGCTTCCTTTTTGTTGAAGGTGTTTACAAATGTGCTGCCTTTTTTTTTTATTGTGCTGCCTTTTCGTTGATGGTCCTTCTATTTTTAATGTTGTTTTGACTCTAGTATTATTGTTGATGGTTCTTGATTTGACTAGCGTATTATTCCATACGGTGCATGTATATAAGCGAGTCCTAGACAGCAGGATGCTCAATTTGTTACTGACGTCGGCGGTGTAAGGATCGCCTAGTTTGTTTCTTCTGGTGCATGAGTCGTGTCAATTAGCTGTTCTTGATATTTCGATGCCATCTTTACCGACTTTAAGGTCGAACTCGATGGAGGATGTACCATCGACTACGGGAACCATGACGTCAGCGCCGACGATGTTGGAGCAGATCCCGTTGGCAACGCCTCTGACAACACTGGAGGAGACTTCGATATGTGCTGTTCCACCATCAGAAGAGACTTTAATGCCGGTAGTGCTGGCTGTGCAGGAAAACTCGACAAACTTGTTTCGCCCTCGATGGAGACTTCAATGGATGCCGAATCGACAACAACTAACGAACATCGGTGCTGTTACTGTGACAAGATTTTCTCAAACAGCAGCAATGCTCGACGGCATGAGAAGAGAGAATGTGCCAAGAACATATATCGTAAAATGTTTGTTTTTGAGAAATGTCATAAGCGGTTTGCCAGAAAAGATAATATAAAAACGCACATGAAGACATGTAAAGGGCCTGCTGTGCGGCAGAAAGTAAAGGTTTCGGTGCAACAGCGATGCATCGATGTTCATAAGAGTATGCCTGGAAATGGTACTACTACTGTTGCAACGTCCATATCTGGATCGGGTCTGAAAAGTTCGTCTTCATCAACATGGTATCCTTGCAGCTACTGTGAAACGTCGTTCGCATTCTCTCATGATTCACGAAGACATGAGCAGAGCAAATGCAAAAAGAATCCTTCTCGTATAAAGTTTCGATGTGATGATTGTCATGAATGTTTTACTCGAATTGATAGTTTGCGACGACATGCGAAAATATGTAAAGGTGAAGTCCGTGTGCCTACTGTTGAACTACCTGTAGACATTTCGACTCCTCGCTTTAGATTGAAGGCTCGTGAGCGTACAATCAAAAAAACAGATGCGCAGCAACCGATTGCTACGATGTCTGAACATGGACCTAAACCTAAGACAGTGTTCGGAGCATTACAAGTGAACGATAATGGCTTCTACTTGGCGCAGACTGCATTTCGTGGAACATTGAAGGACTACTATTATCTAAATACGTTCGGTGAGTCGAAGGACATTTGTACTTTTCTTGATGATATCAGACAGGACATAATCAATCAGCTTACTGATGACGTAGCAACAAACGGTCCATTAAAATATAACTTGTGGTTGGACTGTCTATATGGAAAGCCATATCCGTTAGATGACAAAGTGAAAAAGTGTGCATTCAAGACATCGGCTGCAGTAATTTACAGTCCTAACGATGTGAAGCAAACTGTTAAACACGGTGTCCGGAAACTCTGTCAAGAAGAGGAGAACTATGTCAGTAAAGGATCTGGTTGGACTCTGTCTAGGATAAACCGATTGGAGCTAAGAATTAGTCATTTCACACCGATGCGGAACTAAATGATTGATTATAAATTTGCTAGCTTTCGTAAGTGATCCTGTAGTAGAATAGAAATTATGTAATAAATATTATGTTTGTAAAAGAACTTGCAGTGTTTAATTCCTCGAACCTGTTACTATTATGTTAAATTGATGTTATATTTAATTTTTTTTGTATCATCCTAGATCTGACCAAGGACCTTAGTCGATCTAATTAATCAGTATATAGATTACAAAATTATTTAATGAATTTTGAACTTTTTCCCGGATCTCTAGCATTAAAATTACGCATTTCCAATATGGTGGTCTTGATGTCTGATAGGATGATGGTCGTAGAGGATTTAGAGTCTCTTTACGAATGTTGAACATGGTTTATTGAAATTATTATTTTTACATAAAATTAAACATTATTACATCGATCGGGTATCGAACCGAGGACAGGAGCGGATAGAATCAATATGTAAATTAATGAGTGATTTATTTAATGAATTTTGAACTTTTTCTTGAATTCCTAGCTAAATAATTACGGATTTTCAAGATGGCGGTCAAATTTCAAGATGGCTGGTGTCACAGTAATAAATGATTACTGCTTTCTAGCGGATAAGAACTAAACTAACATGGCGTCAGCATACTCTCGCTGACGATACAATGATAATGGCTTCCAGCATCGAAGACAAGATGGCGGACATGGCGTCATACTAGATGACGTTATATAAACTTTGAAAAAAAAAGTGGTGGGAGTCAGTCTGCCTGCAACCACCACGAGGGAAGGATCGGTCGCCATTTTTTTTGCCCTCACCAGGTTCGAACCGAGGACTCCGAGCTCCGTGTCGTAAAAGTTTGTTTTTTTATAAATTTTAAAATTTTTTTCATTAAACTCGGATAATATATATTAAAAGATGGCGGCCGTAACGGAAATTGCAACGGCGATGTCATCATCCAATATGACCACTTGGTATATTGTAATCGGATGGATGGTTTGTTTGTCGCAAATATAAATGAAAAGCCATTCCCTTGCATTACTCTATCATCAAACCTAAACATATAAAGGCATACATATATATATTAAACGTAGTTTAGAATATGGCTTCATGTTCCAAACTTATCTCGACTTGTCTCGACTGGTTACACATTGCATAACACTTGTAGGTTTTTAAATTCAAACTTGGCATCATCCGGCGAAAATGCCTTGAATTAAATATGGACGACAGTGGCGCCATCTGGTAGCGACTTTATGAATTAAAGATAGCGGCAACGGAGAACTTGGTGAATACAGGCTACCGACTTGTCTCGTCTTGTCCCCCAACTTCTCTCGACTGTCTAGACTTGTCTCGACTCGTTCCCGACTTGTCTCGACTGACTACATAACACTTGGCGCCATCCGGCAGTAAATTTAAGAATTAAAGATGGCGACGGTGGCACACTCTGGTAGCAACACTGGGAACTAAAGATGGCGACGGTGGCGTCATCTGGTATCGATTATATGAACTAAAATAGGGCGACGGTGGTGCCATCTACCAGCCAACTTGAGAACCAAGATGGCGGCGCCTCTGGCAACTAATTTTTGAATTTGGCGCGTGATACTAGCGACATCTACCAGCCAAATTGAGAACCAAGATGGCGGCGCCTCTGGCAACTAATTTTTGAATCAGGCGCGCGATACTAGCGAGATCTACCAACCAACTTGAGGGCCAAGATGGCGGCACCTATGGCAACTAATTTTTGAATTTAGCACCATCTGGTAGTCTGTGCTGGAATTAAAGATGGCGGCTGTATAATAATTTTAATTTCAAATGTGGCGCCTTAGGTATGCATTAAGGAAGGCAAAAAATGGCGGCTGATGTTTACATCAAATTTCGAAAAGTTGAAGTTCGAAAAAAAATTCGAATCCAAGATGGCGGCCGTGACGAAAAGTGCAACGGTGACGTCACGATTCGAAGTTGGTGGAAATTTCTAGAAATACAAAATGGCGGATGGATTAGCATGGATTAACATATGGATTAGCATAGATTGGCATATGAATTAACATAGATTGGCATACAGAAGAGCATAGATTGGTATACGAATTAGCATAGATTGGCATATGGATTGTCATAGATTGACATGGATTAGCATAGATTGGTAATGGATTAGCATAGATTGGCATGGATTAGCATAGATTGGCATGGGTTAGCATAGATTAGCATATGGATTAGGTTAGGTTAGGTTAGGTTAGTTTAGTTTAGGTTAGGTTAGGTTAGCATATGGATTAGCGTACAGATTAGATGACGTCATCAGGTTGGCAACATCGAGGGTCGCAAGGCTAAAGGTCAGGGTCGAATTTCAATGTCAGGGTCAAATTTCAAGGTCAAGGTCAAATTTCAAGGTCAATGTCAAAGTTAAAGGTCAATGTCAAGGTTCAAGGTCAATGTTCAAGGTCATAATTAAAGGTCAAGGGTCGAATTTCAATGTTAGGGTCAAAGTTCAAGGTCAAAGTCCAAGGACTCGGTTCAAGTTCAAGGTCAAGGTTCTGTGTTCAAGGTCAAGGTCGGATCCTGGATCCTGCGCCTGTCCCAGAACCGGCTATATCCTACTACTAGTACTTATTCAAGAAATTGGGTTTACACGGCAACATCCAAGTAATAGAAACCAGGCCTTGGAGCCAAAGCAGCAAATTTTAATATTACTACATTGGCTTGGTAACGGAGGGCAGTACCATGGTTTCGCAGATATGCACGGTGTGTCAAAATCAACCATTTTCCGTACTGTTAAAGCTGGTGTGGCAGCAGTCAACGCTGTAATGTTCCAAAACATTGTCAACTGGCCTGAAGATATTGTCTCAGTAGTTCAGAGATTCTATAACATAGCTGGGATTCCACAAGTGATTGGCCTTCTCGACGGGACATTGATTGACATAGATGCCCCTCATGAACATGAAGAGCAGTACGTGGATCGACATGGTAAGCATTCATTAAATTGTATGGTTGTATGTGGACCTGACAGAAAGTTTTATTATGCAAGTGCCAGGTGGCCAGGGAGTGTTCACGACACAATAGTGCTTCGGAACAGTACCCTGTGTCATAGAATGGACGAAGGCTGGCGTCCGATTACACAGTCGATACTACTTGCAGATTCTGGATATGCATTGAAGGAATGGCTAATCACTCCTATGTTAACAAGACTGGATGAAGAAAGAGTGAGAAAGTTTAACCTTGCTCATATAAAAACCCGGACATTTGTTGAACAAGGTATCGGCATTCTAAAAGATAAGTTCCCATGCTTGAACCATTTGTGAGTGCAACCTGAATTTGCAGGTAACATATTTAAGTTCTGTGTGACTTTACATAACTTAGCTCTCAAAGACGGCAGAGAACCTACAGTAGGAGATGAAGTCAATGTGGATGAAGAAGTTATTGAAGATAGGAACTATGAAGTGGATAATGTAGCAGGCATTCGAAGACGAGAGCAACTTATCAATCACTTCCAGTGAAACCACATAGCCAGTATTAAAAACACACTATATTAATTTAATCAATGGCACATGTACATTTCATGTAACAGATGAATAACTGCAAACAAAACTGAATAAATAGGCATATTTAAGTTCATATTTTGTCAATGCTAATTGTTATGAATTACATTCATTTACAATCATCCTATATGTACTTCATTTGACTCACTAACAACAATGTTTTCAGAATCTAAAATGATAACACTCTGTTTGCAGCTATCTTTGTTTGGGTATTACTTTAAGACATTTTGATCTTCTGATGAGAGTCCTAAACTATTTTCCATATTAATTATTTCTAATGCCAATTTTCTGTTCATTAGCTTGAGATGATCAACCTGCAGCTGCATTTCATCTTCTTAAGGTCAGAAAGTGCCTCGCTTGAAGTTACTGCCATTATCATTCTCTTCTTTGAAAGTAGAGGTTTCGGTTGTGGAGTGTTCATGTGTGGCTCTACACAAAACAAATACATAATAAAGTTGTTTATTACAACAATTCGTCAAAAGGCAACATATCTAATCTATGTGCATCCTATACTCATTTATTTCAAGCCATTTGTCAAAAAAAACTATGCAATGTCAAAGAGAAGATTTTAATAAAATATCCAACAAATATTACAGCTCTAAAAATAAAAAATACAAGAAAACATTTAATATTCCTCCTTAAATACCATTACTATATGTCCACTTACCCATATCATTCGACATTTCTATGTTGTGGGATGCAGAAATACTATTGTTCACAGGCTGCTTCTCCTCACATTCCCTCTCTTCTTCAAAAGTCTCGGTGACATTTAATGACGACACGACAGGCGACTATTTCCCAATGATATCGAGGACTTTCTTGTCAATGTCTGTTAACTTCGCTTGCTTGCCTCCCCCTGTGACAGTTTTCCTGGCATCGTCCACTTTCAGCTAAAAAAAATAAAAATAGAATATACCTTTTGATACAAACTAAATATTGATATGAAAATTCTATAAAACTCGTCGGGCAAGAATTAACAAATGGTGAAACAAACTGTTGCAATGTGTCTAACATGTACATACATAACCACAAATTTTATTGCATAAAAACTGAGTATGGTACCAATTAACTTTCAGCATGCATTATTGTTTCTCCAAAATATGTTTCACATTACAATAGGAAATAATTGAAACCTACCATTGTATTCTTCTTCATATTCGGCCAAAAAACATCTCTCAAATATGTCCATTTCTTGCCGCAAGGAAAAGCATTTACCGAACACGCAACTTCAAACACTTCTTCCAAAGCGTTGGCTTTATCTGCCTTATTTAGTGTAGCACAGAAACTACCAAACAATGTAGCTTTCCGGCATTCTATGTTTTTTAATATTAACATTTTAACCTCTCGTGATGTCATTGTTCATCAACACACTAAACAATATGGCTGATTCCACTTGTAAATTATTAGTGCAATCTACAAATGTAGCCACCTTCTTTGTGGAACACAAAAATATTACACCATATTTATTTGTACTTGTAACTTGTAACTTGTAATTTATTAGTCTTGTAGTTTTGTGGAATAGGGCCCTGGTGTGCTGTCTTTTCGCCGTGACCCTACAATTTTATTGCAAGTACAAAAAAAGACAAAGGTTTGTTTTACGTACTTTTAATAATGTGACGATCCAAAATACAATTTTCTTTTCTAAAAACCAATAAGGAGGAAAAAAATAGGTATTTAACTCACGTAAATACACCGCCACCAACATTTAAGCATACACACACACACATTCTTAAAAGTTATTCGTAGCTACAACCCACAGCAGAATGTTCTGCAACCTTTCAATAACTGACTGGTTTTTTCAAACCTGCCCTTTAGTGCCACAGGTAAGCACGGCAACACCCGCCAATTTTGGCTATTTTGTTTTTTTGCTACGTCCACATTTTATATCATAACATGTCTATTTGTGCCTCATGGCGGGAGCAGACCTCAGTTCCCGTAACGTCGCAACTGTTTTGTCTTAGAAAGCCTACTGTGCTCGCCTGTGCTGTCGACGTTATATTGCCGAATGCATGTTTAATCTTATCGCTGGGTTCGCCTGTGCGTCGCTGTATTGTCGTTATGTTGGCCAGATTGTCTGTTTAGTATCATCGTTGTGTTCCTCTGTTTGTCGCTGTATTTTGTCCAACGTTGATATTTGTCTGTATTCGTAGGGGGAGCAAGGGGGTTCTGGGACCGATGTAAACATTGAAATGTAAACATTGCTCACGCAATGTTGACGCCTTGGAAAGACGTCAACAATACGCAAACACTGTTCTGTAAACACCGATCACAAAACCCCCCTGGGGGCCGCCATCTTGCCGGCCCGTAACCCTGACAACCAAACAGCGTCTTCTGGAGGCCGCCATTGTTGTTGACATTGGCTTCCAGGGCGCGCCACCATCGCCGCCACTGGGGGCCGCCATCTTTTTTCCGACTGCTGGAGGCCACCATATTAGTACAGCCTTTAGTTACCGGAGCGCGCCACCGTCGCTCCAAAGGCGGGAATTGTATACAAAAAAATCCTGGGCGGCGTGGGGGATTCGATCCGTGGGACGCAGCAACGTCGAGGTTAGGAGGCAGACGCCTTGACCACTAGACCACGGGACCAGTTGAAGTATGGGAAAAAAAATAACGTACATATGCGTTAAAGAAGCAGCCGCCATGTCTTTAAATTTCGAAAAAAAAAGCTTATAAAAACAAATATACCGCCATGATGTATACCTAAAGCAAACCCCCACCACTCCACAACCGCCGCCATGTATGCTTATTAAACCATCAAATTTCGAAAAAAAAAATGATTAAAGCAATTGCCGCCATACTAGCTATGCCTAAACCGTCATATAAATTTCGAAAAGAAATAAAGAAGCTATGTTTAACCCACCATGTTATTAAGTTTCGAAAAACAAATATGCAGCCATACTAGCTATGTCTATAAACCCCCACCACCCCACAACCGCCGCCATGTTTAATTTCCAAAAACAAACGCCGCCAAACCCACACTCCCAGTATGCTTAAAACACCCACCCCCAAGTATGCCTAAAAAAAAAGCGACCACCATGTTGTCGCCGCGAGGACATAATGTAAAGTGAGAACAAAAAAGAAACCTCAAGCCATCTTATAGTACTTGCCCAGAAAAAAAATGTAACGTAAAATATGCTTTAGTGGTAGCACTTGTGCAACATGCCAAGTAATAAGCATAGTGTAAAATAAAAGATGTAATAAGCATAGTTAAAAAAAATGTAGATCACCGTATAAAAGTATGGGACCAGAGAGAGATAAAATATGCCATAGCATAGTTAGGAATAAAAAAACCCGCCATAATGGCTATGCCTAAACCACCATGTCTAATTTTCAAAACAAAAAAAAAAAACAGTTACCGCTATGCTTAAACCGCCATGTTGTATGTGTAAATCACCCACCCCAAGTATGCCTAAAAGAAACCCTGCCACACTAGCTATGCCTAAACCGTCATATTTAAATTCCGAAAAAAGAAATTAAACCGCCATATGTAAATTTCGAAAAAGAAATAAAAGTCCACCATGACGTATGCTTAAAGCAAACACCTATCCCAAGTATGCCTAAAAGAAACCCCACGCCATTATACTTAACCGCCATAATTTTAAAATTTCCAAATAAACCATTTGCCGCTATGCTTAAAAGCCCCGCCATACTAGCTATGACTAAATAGAGCGCAACATAACCTCAAAACCCCGCACAGAGAGAGCGATATGTTGTCCGCTGAGACATACGCACAAAATGAGCAATTATAATATCCACATCATATTATAAGCATAATAATGTCTTTAAATACTTATAAAAATATATAAATTTTACCAACACTGTGTGTGTGGAACAGAAGCCTGCTCGTGAATAAGCTTTAGTGGTAGCACCGGCTCTCTCTGCCAATGGCATAAGCATAGTTAAAATCTAAAATATTGTAAAGACAGAAAAAATAGGCATAGTTAGGACAATGACTTATATTTTACGTCAAGTAAAATAAATAACGTACAAACATTATGTAGTAATCGGCTCTCTGCCAATGTGTTAAGTATTAAGCATAGTTAAGTATATAGCATAGTTAGGACAAAGACAATTATTTTACGCCGAGTAGAAACGCTGTGCTGAGAGCCTAGCTCGTGCGCTGGTGAGCAGGAATGTATTAAGCATAGTTAGGACCCCCTACAGGTAACACAAAGCGTTCAGTAATTAAAAATAAAATGTAGCGGGGCACGATCGCCAAAAACAAATTACGTATGTTACCGAGGTAATAAAAAAAATAGCAAATAAGCATACAAAAAAAAACTCACCGGAACACATCCCGCCCACCCCGGCGATATGTAATGATAAGTAAATAAATATATATAAATGTTGTACAAACGCCCGTGTAGGAAAGAGTGTTGAACGATCGCTCGTGCGCCGCTCGTGCGCCGTAGCGTTAAGTAATAAAAAAAATAAAAATAAAATTGTAGGAACGCTCAAGTGCGGCACGAACGCCACAAAAAAACCATATAGGCATATTTAAAAAAAAAAGTACGCAAAGTTAAAATAAATACAGTTCTAACCCTCCAAATAGCGCTCTGCAACATGTACCAATAAGCATACATAAAATAAAAACTCACCGGAACGCATCCAGCCCACCCCGGCGACGTGTAACAAATAAATATAAATAAATGTTGAACAAACGTCCGTGTAGGAAAGAGTGTTGAAAGATCGCTCGTGCGCCTTAGCGTTAAGTAATAAACATAATTAAAATAAAAAAAACCTCACGGAGTGGGCGAAGACCCAGAAAAAAGAACAAGAACACCAACCCGCTCAGCTGCGGCACGAAGCAAATAAGCATACATGAAAGAAAAAACTCACCGGAATGCACCCAGTCCAACCCGGCGACGTGTAATTAAAAATAAAACAACGCAGACGAAAAGATATATTAAAAATAGTAACACCTATGTACGCCGTGTAGAGTGCAACCCGCACAACCGACAGCGTTTAACGATAAGTAAATTTATAAAATATATTACAAAGCGGGAGCGCACGTCTGTACTCCGTGCACGCACTCGTGAAACTGTTGACAAAATTCTCGCGCGACGGAAGCGAAAAGGGGAAAGTTGTTTTTAACACTGGCTCGCAACATTCTATACTACCTCGCAGGAGAGCCTAAGCGTGGAACACGATTAAAAACGTACAGCCCAGTAATACATGAACCGCCGAACTATAACTGCGACAAAAAAAAATTACCATAAATCAAGTGTAAATACAAAAAAAAAACTATTAAAACATAATAAAACAAAACAAAATTATATAGCAGACACTCACAAACGCAATACAGCGCAATGCAGATAAAACCTCAGCAGCGAAAACTCCCATGAAATAATACTCGCTTAATGAGACACCATAATGCAAAGAGTAAAAAGACATCCCTATACGTAAATAGAAAAAAAATATAACAATCGCGGAACCGCGAGAAAACAATCAAAACCATCGACAGCAGAAGCAAGAAAGGTAATAAAAATACTAATTTACTTACACATTAAGGAAATAAATAAGGACGGACCCCCAAAACAATTATACTACTAGGCTAAACACAACCCATAATTAAATCACAATAAACCAAAACCAGTCTTTAAAAAAATCTATCTACGAGAACAATATCATAAAACTACCACACTCTCCAACACACCAAATGACATGACCCGATAAATGACAACACAAATAAACAACAATAACCATAAATACCTACATCCACAAAATATGTTATTAAGCAACCGAAAAAATAAAAACATACACCAAAGACCACATAAGACCTCGCAAACGAACGGCACAACACCAGAGACAAAACATGCGATCCCCATTTGTTAAAAAGACGCACATACGAGTCTTTAGTGCTAGCCCAGCTACTATACATTCATTAATAAACAAAATCGGTTATAGTATTATGTGTAGGCAATAAATAGGAAGTACAAAGCGATATAGCCACAAGACGTTATTAAATATAGTAATAAAGTGTAAGTATAGCCATTAAATAATACATATGTAAGTAAAACGTGTTATACCCTAAACTAAATATGTTAATGTTTAAGCTCTTATAGTCAAACTTTGTGGGAATATAAACATAAGTCGTTTTAACGGTCTGTGTAATACAAATGCTTATAGGTAGATCATCAGCTCTGACTAATTTATCCTTCATATAAGTAAACATAGCATGTTATTCTAATAATAAAAGAAACTATGTATCATTATAAAATAGTTATACCATCGTTACTAAATAACCATACTATTTATTTATACAAAAAAATATTAAGTGTTATCCATCCTTCCCTTTCGCTCACGACATAGCCATATCGTGTGGTGTTCTAAATAAGGAGTGTTGACACCCATAAAGGAATATTATATGAGTCATGTTGTACAGTAAGAATGCTTATAAGATTATTGTTAACTTTCCATCAAGGCTAGATAAAAAACAATATCTATATATAATGGTACATGAATAATCAGAGACCATCTACAGTCTTCGTACTAGTAAATAATAATTAAGGATATACCGGAGGGTAAATAAAAAAAAATAACCTATATAACTACATCCCAATAAGCATAGGAAACTCTAGCGTTAATAACAAAACTTAAAATAAAAGGTTACTGGTTCAGTTTTAAATAAAAACTATATTCTACTACCACGCATTCCATTAATCCCATTCCGACGAAACCTGAATAGAACATACCAGTAATATTTGTGAAAGAACACACGATGATATACATATTAATAACCACTTAGCAAAATTCGTTTACAGAATAACTGACATAGCAATTTCATGCCTCAAACACCGCTTCAACGATGGTCCAGAACACAACAGTCGCCTCGGCGGACCACTTCACATGCCTGGAGGGCAGACGGAAATAACACAAACACGCAGCGTCCTCCGAACACAAGCCTCCAGCTGTAATGCTGGATAAAATAATATATTAAAATATGTAAAACAACAAGAATGCCTTGCAAACTATTAATTACGCCACCCATGCCTTTAAACCATGTATCGTGAACGACGAAGCCCGACAACGACTTTCAAGTGGCAAGGAGTAAAGAAGGAAAAACTATTTACATGAAAGTAAACATGTGGTGTACGAATACTCATTGCCCACCAACTATGTACTACCTACTAGTGCTAATCCATTATTACTATATAAAATATCTTTACATTAAAATAAATATAGTATCAGGAGAAAACTAAAAAAAATAAGTATTGAAATAACTGAAGTGTTTACACAAACAAAACTGTATATTCCTCATCATAAACGTTCATTGAATTTGTACCCCCATATAGACAATTCGTTAATATTACCATAATATCGTTATTAGTAATAAATAACAAGTCAACTCGAAAAAACCAAACAACGCCTACAGGCATATTGCACCCTACATCGAAACAACCACTAGATACCCAACCCAAGACTCAAACCCAGACACTTCATAAACCCACAGAGATGGCCAGGAGAAATTACATTCCATATACTACAGATGCTGTACTGAAAAAAGACACGAATATGCCAAGGAGAACAGGTGTAATCACCATAACTGAAAGTAGTATATAAAAGAAACAATACATTAATACCACAGCCTCAAAAACAAAAAAACACAAAACAAGAGAATGAACTAAAAGAGCAATTTTAAAATCTAAACTGAACAGAAAAATTAGGTAAATATTGAAGTACACACATGAGAGTACAATTAAGTAGAAATATATATTTTAAAAAATTACATTACCTAGCGTAAGAAAAAAAAAACATTCAGAAAGACCAGACATCGCTTCCCCATCACAAAATGTTCGATGGTAATAGTCACAATCCCTAATAACATACCTGTGAAATAGAAAGAGTTAGACACCGACTTTATAAAGACAACCATTCGTTAAAGACGTGTAAAAGTTAAAGGACTAAGCTAAATGAATATAATGAAGCCACATATACGTTTGCGACAAAACACGTTTCCTATACTAAATGCCACATCCCAAATAAATTAAATTCATCATCTAAAAGAAAAAAAGGTTTATTTTTTGGTTCACCTAAACGAAACCAAGGTTCAAAAACCCATATGGAAGATAGATTCCGCATTATAATTAAGTATATTGAAAGGAATTGCGAACTCTTGTTCGCACAAATCATTTTAATTAAATTATGTATGTTCGCAGACAATTTGAGAAAAAAATGGATTAGTTTAAGGAATTTGATGTTTGCTCTTTAAAGCGCTATGTGCTGACAAGAAACGATAAATACGGAATTATGTATACATAGATGCCAACCATACAATTATAACTATTTAAATACGAAACATATAAAAAAATCCTCGGGTATGTCGTATATCTAGAACCATACTGTCATGATCAAAGATGTCACCAGTAGTTCCCTGTACACATAATGAAGTAATAATAAAACATCCAGTGGTTACAAACAGAAATATTACAAAAATATGCACTTAACAATGACTTAGGTTATCCAGAAGCATATAGAAATAAATATACAATTGAAAAGCAAACCAAATTACCAATAATATGGAATCACTTCAAAAAAGTAAACAAAGGTCAGATATTACAATCACAGGAAGGTGAAAAAACGCAAGTAGATCAGTAGAAGCTCCAAAGAGCAATTCCCTCACGGATAAAGAATGATAACCATTGCAGTAGCACACATTGTCCCACATATGTATCGAAACACAGGGTTAGATCGTAACACACACACACGGCTTCCAGGATGTTTCCACCATCATGTTTGGAACCTTTATACTTATTTTTTAAATTTAAAATTACATTGATTAACAACGAGAACTGTAATATATAAACACAACACACTTAATATAATATTATCCATCACTTTCACAAACCCATCCGTGAAATAAAAAAGAAGCAGCCAAGAAAAAGTATCGATATAAAGACCTTAAACTCTGCCGGCTACCGCAGCCCAGCATGAGTTGCCAGACGTGTCCTTCACAGACAGAAGGGGTTGCCAGTGCGCAACCAATATGTAATTATTGTAAAAGACGCATCTAAAAAAATCAAACATGTACGTTAAACCAGGCTAGCATTCTCATCGTTTAAGTGAAAACAGGTCGGAACACAACTTGGTAAAATAATGTTAGCTATTCCTAAACCTTAAATACATACAATGTAAGAAATCGCACTAGCCAATTTACACTCATATTCCACAAAATATAAGTTCACCGAGATACAATGACACACGAATATATGCATAAATGATAGATAAGTACTATACAAGACACAAAAAAAAATCCCCCAATATTCAAAACATATTTTTCAAAGTACCCTTTCAATACTAACCCAATGAAACAGAAAATTACATTACATCCCAACCATTCTATGTATATGAAAGTAAGCACAATTGAACTAGAAAAAAATAAATATAAAAAAGCTAGCGAACACACAGACAAATATGCATCATAGCACCATTGGGTGGAAAGAAGATAGTACCATCAATTCCATCTTTACAGCCACATGCATTAAGAAAAAATATTTATATAATTATACTTTTATTAACCACACAGGAATCTTTTAGTGTATAATCGTTGTGTAGCAAAATTAGGAGGATAAAATTACATGTATTAAAAAAAAAATCTAATTATAACTATTAAAAAGTATGTGCGCTAACTCACAATTGTAAAACCATTAATGAAAACCTACAAAACCTCTCTCTTCATATATATATATATATATCTCTTTTTTTTCTCTCTTTGTCTCTCTTATTCGCTCTATATACTGGTTGCGAAATTCCATTATTGATACAATTAACTTAGAGATAACCCCCACACCGATGCATTGTAACGTCAACTACATTCCGCTTTTGAGAGGGAAACGAGAGCAACTCGAGAACACTCGCAGGCTCACAGCAACGTCCGCCACATTTACACACAGAACTAACCACTCGTACCCACCGGATGGGATACGAACCCCGAGCAAAAGGTAAATACCTCCGCTTAAACACAATAACAAGTGACCTAAATGTAGAACGATAGTGCTAACGCGAGCAAACACATTGGTTAAAAACTTTTTAGAGTAATGGAAGCAATACGCTCTTCAATTCTGTGTGTCAACTCTGGAAAATCATTACGTAGCGGCGGCAATTTTACATCATTTATAAAGAACCCTAAAGGAAAAAAAAATCTCAAAGTAAATGATGAAAACAAAAACGTAGTATTTGTCGGTCGATGGTAGTGAAATAATGTGAGATAAAACATTAAAATAATTTTAAATAAATATATTAATTTTTACTACAAAATGAATCCACGTATAACCATAAGTTTTTGATAATAAATCAACAAATCAACATAGATTTAAATTAATTAAAAAGTTGTAATAATAAATTCTTAAAATAAATTTATGTCCTTTAACAAATTAACATATAGGTTTCAATTAATTAATAAAAATAGTTTAATAATAAATTTTAAAATCTATTATTTTTTATTATAAAACGACTCTGCTTTGAATCATTAGTTTTTGATAATTTTCAACAAATAAACATAAATTAAATTATTATTAAAAAAAATTAATTCATAACAATATTTTAAAAAAAAATTTGCGGCCGCAAAATTTGATTTAAGAATATTGTTATAAATTAATTTTTTTTAATAATTAAATTTATGTTTATTTGTTGAAAATTATCAAAAACTAATGATTAAAAGCAGAGTCGTTTTGTAATAAAAAAAATAATATTTTAAAATTTATTATCAAACTATTTTTATTAATTAATTGAAACCTATATGTTAATTTGTTAAAGGAAATAAATTTATTTTAAGAATTTATTATTACAACTTTTTAATTAATTTAAATCTATGTTGATTTGTTGATTTATTATCAAAAACTTATGGTTATACGTGGATTCATTTTATAGTAAAAATTAAAATATTTATTTAAAATTATTTTAATGTTTTATCTCACATTATTTCACTACCATCGACCGACAAATACTACGTTTTTGTTTTCATCATCATTTACTTTGAGATTTTTTTTTCCTTTAGGGTTCTTTATAAATGATGTAAAATTGCCGCCGCTACGTAATGATTTTCCAGAGTTGACACACAGAATTGAAGAGCGTATTGCTTTCATTACTCTAAAAAGTTTTTAACCAATGTGTTTGCTCGCGTTAGCACTATCGTTCAATATTTAGGTCACTTGTTATTGTGTTTAAGCGGAGGTATTTACCTTTTGCTCGGGGTTCGTATCCCATCCGGTGGGTACGAGTGGTTAGTTCTGTGTGTAAATGTGGCGGACGTTGCTGTGAGCCTGCGAGTGTTCTCGAGTTGCTCTCGTTTCCCTCTCAAAAGCGGAATGTAGTTGACGTTACAATGCATCGGTGTGGGGGTTATCTCTAAGTTAATTGTATCAATCGTGGAATTTCGCAAACAGTATATAGAGCGAATAAGAGAGACAAAGAGAGAAAGAAAGAGAGAGAGAGGTTTTGTAGGTTTTCATTAATGGTTTTACAATTGTGAGTTAGCGCACATACTTTTTAATAGTTATAATTAGATTTTTTTTAATACATGTAATTTTATCCTCCTAATTTTGCTACACAACGATTATACACTAAAAGATTCCTGTGTGGTTAATAAAAGTATAATTATATATATATTTTTTCTTAATGCATGTGGCTGTAAAGATGAAATTGATGGTACTATCTTCTTTCCACCCAATGGTGCTATGATGCATATTTGTCTGTGTGTTCGCTAGCTTTTTTATATTTATTTTTTCTAGTTCAATTGTGCTTACTTTCATATACATAGAATGGTTGGGATGTAATGTAATTTTCTGTTTCATTGGGTTAGTATTGAAAGGGTACTTTGATAAATATGTTTTGAATTTTGGGGGATTTTTTTTGTGTCTTGTATAGTACTTATCTATCATTTATGCATATATTCGTGTGTCATTGTATCTCGGTGAACTTATATTTTGTGGAATATGAGTGTAAATTGGCTAGTGCGATTTCTTACATTGTATGTATTTAAGGTTTAGGAATAGCTAACATTATTTTACCAAGTTGTGTTCCGACCTGTTTTCACTTAAACGATGAGAATGCTAGCCTGGTTTAACGTACATGTTTGATTTTTTTAGATGCGTCTTTTACAATAATTACATATTGGTTGCGCACTGGCAACCCCTTCTGTCTGTGAAGGACACGTCTGGCAACTCATGCTGGGCTGCGGTAGCCGGCAGAGTTTAAGGTCTTTATATCGATACTTTTTCTTCGCTGCTTCTTTTTTATTTCACGGATGGGTTTGTGAAAGTGATGGATAATATTCTATTTAGTGTGTTGTGTTTATATATTACAGTTCTCGTTGTTAATCAATGTAAATTTAAATTTAAAAAATAAGTATAAAGGTTCCAAACATGATGGTGGAAACATCCTGGAAGCCGTGTGTGTGTGTGTGTTACGATCTAACCCTGTGTTTCGATACATATGTGGGACAATGTGTGCTACTGCAATGGTTATCATTCTTTATCCGCGAGGGAATTGCTCTTTGGAGCTTCTACTGATCTACTTGCGTTTTTTCACCTTTCTGTGGTTGTAATATCTGAACTTTGTTTACTTTTTTTGAAGTGATTCCATATTATTGGTAATTTGGTTTGCTTTTCAATTGTATATTTATTTCTATATGCTTCTAGATAACCTAAGTCATTGTTAAGTGCATATTTTTGTAATATTTCTGTTTGTAACCACTGGATGTTTTATTATTACTTCATTATGAGTACAGGGAACTACTGGATGATATCTTTGATCATGGCAGTATGGTTCTAGATATACGACATACCCGAGGATTTTTTAATATGTTTCGTATTTAAATTGTTATAATTGTATGGTTGGCATCTATGTATACATAATTCCGTATTTATCGTTTCTTGTCAGCACATAGCGCTTTAAAGAGCAAACATCAAATTCTATAAACTAATCCATTTTTTTCTCAAATTGTCTGCGAACATACATAATTTAATTAAAATGATTTGTGCGAACAAGAGTTCGCAATTCCTTTCAATGTACTTAATTATAATGCGGAATCTATCTTCCATATGGGTTTTTGAACCTTGGTTTCGTTTAGGTGAACCAAAAAATAAACCTTTTTTTCTTTTAGATGATGAATTTAATTTATTTGGGATGTGGCATTTAGTATAGGAAACGTGTTTTGTCACAAACGTATATGTGGTTTCATTATATTCATTTAGCTTAGTCCTTTAACTTTTACACGTCTTTACGAGTGGTTGTCTTTATAAAGTCGGTGTTTAACTCTTTCTATTTCACAGGTATGTTATTAGGGATTGTGACTATTACAATTGAACGTTTTGTGATGGGGAAGCGATGTCTGGTCTTTCTGAATGTTTTTTTTTTCTTACGCTAGGTAATGTAATTTTTTAAAATATATATTTCTACTTAATTGTACTCTCATGTGTGTACTTCAATATTTACCTAATTTTTTTGTTCAGTTTAGATTTTAAAATTGCTCTTTTAGTTCATTCTCTTGTTTTGTGTTTTTTTGTTTTTGAGGCTGTGGTATTAATGTATTGTTTCTTTTATATACTACTTTCAGTTATGGTGATTACACCTGTTCTCCTTGGCATATTCGTGTCTTTTTTCAGTACAGCATCTGTAGTATATGGAATGTAATTTCTCCTGGCCATCTCTGTGGGTTTATGAAGTGTCTGGGTTTGAGTCTTGGGTTGGGTATCTAGTGGTTGTTTCGATGTAGGGTGCAATATGCCTGTAGGCGTTGTTTGGTTTTTTCGAGTTGACTTGTTATTTATTACTAATAACGATATTATGGTAATATTAACGAATTGTCTATATGGGGGTACAAATTCAATGAACGTTTATGATGAGGAATATACAGTTTTGTTTGTGTAAACACTTCAGTTATTTCAATACTTATTTTTTTTTTAGTTTTCTCCTGACACTATATTTATTTTAATGTAAAGATATTTTATATGGTAGTAATAATGGATTAGCTCTAGTAGGTAGTACATAGTTGGTGGGCAATAAGTATTCGTACACCACATGTTTACTTTCATGTAAATAGTTTTTCCTTCTTTACTCCTTGCCACTTGAAAGTCGTTGTCGGGCTTCGTCGTTCACGATACATGGTTTAAAGGCATGGGTGGCGTAATTAATAGTTTGCAAGGCATTCTTGTTGTTTTACATATTTTAATATATTATTTTATCCAGCATTACAGCTGGAGGCTTGTGTTCGGAGGACGCTGCGTGTTTGTGTTATTTCCGTCTGCCCTCCAGGCATGTGAAGTGGTCCGCCGAGGCGACTGTTGTGTTCTGTACCATCGTTGAAACGGTGTTTGAGGCATGAAATTGCTATGTCAGTTATTCTGTAAACGAATTTGGCTTAGTGGTTATTAATATGTATATCATCGTGTGTTCTTTCACAAACATTATTGGTATATTCTATTCAGGTTTCGTCGGAATGGGATTATAGTGCTTCCTATGCTTAAAGGAATGCGTAGTAGTAGAATATAGTTTTTATTTAAAACTGAACCAGTAACCTTTTATTTTACGTTTTGTTATTAACGATACAGCTTCCTATGCTTATTGGGATGTAGTTATATAGGTTATTTTTTTTATTTACCCCCCGGTATATCCTTAATTATTATTTACTAGTACGAAGACTGTAGATGGTCTCTGATTATTCATGTACCATTATATATAGATATTGTTTTTTATCTAGCCTTGATGGAAAGTTAACAATAATCTTATAAGCATTCTTACTGTACAACATGACTCATATAATATTCCTTTATGGGTGTCAACATTCCTTATTTAGAACACCACACGATATGGCTATGTCGTGAGCGAAAGGGAAGGATGGATAACACTTAATATATTTTTGTATAAATAAATAGTATGGTTATTTAGTAACGATGGTATAACTATTTTATAATGATACATAGTTTCTTTTATTATTAGAATAACATGCTATGTTTACTTATATGAAGGATAAATTAGTCAGAGCTGATGATCTACCTATAAGCATTTGTATTACACAGACCGTTAAAACGACTTATGTTTATATTCCCACAAAGTTTGACTATAAGAGCTTAAACATTAACATATTTAGTTTAGGGTATAACACGTTTTACTTACATATGTATTATTTAATGGCTATACTTACACTTTATTACTATATTTAATAACGTCTTGTGGCTATATCGCTTTGTACTTCCTATTTATTGCCTACACATAATACTATAACCGATTTTGTTTATTAATGAATGTATAGTAGCTGGGCTAGCACTAAAGACTCGTATGTGCGTCTTTTTAACAAATGGGGATCGCATGTTTTGTCTCTGGTGTTGTGCCGTTCGTTTGCGAGGTCTTATGTGGTCTTTGGTGTATGTTTTTATTTTTTCGGTTGCTTAATAACATATTTTGTGGATGTAGGTATTTATGGTTATTGTTGTTTATTTGTGTTGTCATTTATCGGGTCATGTCATTTGGTGTGTTGGAGAGTGTGGTAGTTTTATGATATTGTTCTCGTAGATAGATTTTTTTAAAGACTGGTTTTGGTTTATTGTGATTTAATTATGGGTTGTGTTTAGCCTAGTGGTATAATTGTTTTGGGGGTCCGTCCTTATTTATTTCCTTAATGTGTAAGTAAATTAGTATTTTTATTATCTTTCTTGCTTCTGCTGTCGATGGTTTTGATTGTTTTCTCGCGGTTCCGCGATTGTTATTTTTTTTTTTCTATTTACGTATAGGGATGTCTTTTTACTCTTTGCATTATGGTGTCTCATTAAGCGAGTATTATTTCATGGGAGTTTTCGCTGCTGAGGTTTTATCTGCATTGCGCTGTATTGCGTTTGTGAGTGTCTGCTATATAATTTTGTTTTGTTTTATTATGTTTTAATAGTTTTTTTTTTGTATTTACACTTGATTTATGGTATTTTTTTTTTGTCACAGTTATAGTTCGGCGGTTCATGTATTACTGGGCTGTACGTTTTTAATCGTGTTCCACGCTTAGGCTCTCCTGCGAGGTAGTATAGAATGTTGCGAGCCAGTGTTAAAAACAACTTTCCCCTTTTCGCTTCCGTCGCGCGAGAATTTTGTCAACAGTTTCACGAGTGCGTGCACGGAGTACAGACGTGCGCTCCCGCTTTGTAATATATTTTATAAATTTACTTATCGTTAAACGCTGTCGGTTGTGTGGGTTTTACTTTACACGGCGTACATAGGTGTTACTATTTTTAATATATCTTTTCATCTGCGTTTTTTTATTTTTAATTACACGTCGCCGGGTTGGACTGGGTGCATTCCAGTGAGTTTTTTCTTTCATGTATGCTTATTTGCTTCGTGCCGCAGGTGAATGGGTTGGTGTTCTTGTAGTTTTTTCTGGGTCTTCGCCCACTCCGTGAGGTTTTTTTAATTTTAAATATGTTTATTACTTAACGCTAAGGCGCACGAGCGATCTTTCAACACTCTTTCCTACACGGACGTTTGTTCAACATTTATTTATATTTATTTGTTACACGTCGCCGGGGTGGGCTGGATGCGTTCCGGTGAGTTTTTATTTTATGTATGCTTATTGGTACATGTTGCAGAGCGCTATTTGGAGGGTTAGAACTGTTTTTATTTTAACTTTGCGTACTTTTTTTTAACTATGCCTATATGGTTTTTTTCTGGCGTTCGTGCCGCACTTGAGCGTTCCTACAATTTTATTTTTTTTTGTTTATTACTTAACGCTACAGCGCACTAGTGGCGCACGAGCGATTGTTCAACACTCTTTCCTACACGGGCGTTTATACAACATTTATTTATATTTTATGCTTATCATTACATATCGCCGGGGTGGGCGGGATGTGTTCCGGTGAGTTTTTTTATGTATGCTTATTTGCTATTTTTTTATTACCTCGGTAACATACGTAATTTGTTTTTGGCGATCGTGCCGCAGCTACATTTTATTTTTAATTACTGAACGCTTTGTGTTACCTGTAGGGGTTGCTAACTATGCTTAATACATTCCTGCTCGCCGGCGCACGAGCGAGGCTCTCAGCACAGCGTTTGTACTCGGCATAAAATAATTGTCTTTGTCCTAACTATGCTTAATACTTAACTATGCTTAATACTTAACACATTGGCAGAGAGCCGATTACTACACAATGTTTGTACATTATTTATTTTACTTGACGTAAAATATTAGTCATTGTCCTAACTATGCCTATTTTTTCTGTCTTTACAATATTATAGATTTTAACTATGCTTATGCCATTGGCAGAGAGAACCGGTGCTACCACTAAAGCTTATTCACGAGCGGGCTTCTGTTCCACACACAGTGTTGGTAAAATTATATATATTTTTTAAGTATTTAAAGACCTTATTATGCTTATAATATGATGTGGGAATTATAATTGCTCATTTTGTGCGTGACGTTTCAGCGGACAACTTAACGCTCTCTCTGCGTGGGGTTTTGAGGTTATGTTGCGCTCTATTTAGTCATAGCTAGTATGGCGGGGCTTTTAAGCATAGCGGCAAATGGTTTATTTGGAAATTTTAAAATTATGGCAGTTAAGTATAATGGCATGGGGTTTCTTTTAGGCATACTTGGGATAGGTGTTTGCTTTAAGCATATGTCATGGTGGAATTTTATTTCTTTTTCGAAATTTACATATGGCGGTTTAATTTCTTTTTTCGGAATTTAAATATGACGGTTTAGGCATAGCTAGTGTGGCAGGGTTTCTTTTAGGCATACTTAAGGTGGGTGTTTTACACTTACAACATGGCGGTTTAAGCATAGCGGTAACTATTTTTTTTGTTTTGAAATTTAGACATGGTGGTTTAGGCATAGCTATTATGGTGTGGGATTTTTATTCCTAACTATGCTTAATACATTTCTATGCTTATTACTTAACACACTGGTAGAAAGTTAATTACTACACAACGTTTTGACAATATTTAGTTTACTTGACGTAAAGTAATAGTCTTTGTCCTACTTATGCTTATTCATGCTATCGCTATGGCATATTTTATCTCTCTCTGGTCCCGTACTATTATACGGTGATCTACATTTTTTTTAACTATGCTTATTACATCTTTTATTTTACACTATGCTTATTACTTGGCGTGTTGCACAAGTGCTACCACTAAAGCATATTTTACGTTACATTTTTTTTCTGGGCAAGTACTATAAGATGGCTTGAGGTTTCTTTTTTGTTCTTACTTTACATTATGTCCTCGCGGCGACAACATGGTGGTCGCTTTCTGTGCGCGGGGTTTTGAGGTTATGTTGCTCCCAGGTAAAGTCATAGCTAGTATGGCTGCATTTGTTATTTTTTAAAGCATACTGGTGGTGGGGGTGGGATAGACATAGATAGTATGGTGCCTTTTTGAGGTTATGTTGCTCCCGTGTATTTGTATTTAGTGATAGCTAGTATGGCGGCATTATTTAAGCATTGCGGCAAATGTTTTATACATAGCTAGTATGATGGGGTTTTTTTTAGGCATACTTGGGGGTGGGTGTTTTAAGCATACTGGGAGTGTGGGTTTGGCGGCGTTTGTTTTTGGAAATTAAACATGGCGGCGGTTGTGGGGTGGTGGGGGTTTATAGACATAGCTAGTATGGCTGCATATGTTTTTCGAAACTTATATGACGGTTTAGGCATAGCTAGTATGGCGGCAATTACTTTAATCATTTTTTTTCGAAATTTGATGGTTTAATAAGCATACATGGCGGCGGTTGTGGAGTGGTGGGGGTTTGCTTTAGGTATACATCATGGCGGTATATTTGTTTTTATAAGCATTTTTTTTTTTCGAAATTTAAAGACATGGCGGCTGCTTCTTTAACGCATATGTACGTTATTTTTTTTCCCATACTTCAACTGGTCCCGTGGTCTAGTGGGCAAGGCATCTGCCTCTTAAAATCGACATTGCTGCGTCCCACGGATCGAATCCCCACGCCGCCCAGGATTTTTTGTATACAATTCCCGCCTTCGGAACGACGGTGGCCCGCTCCGGTAACTAAAGGCTGAACTAATATGGCGGCCTCCAGCAGACGGAAAAAAGATAGCGGCCCCCCGTGGTGGCGACGGTGGCGAGCCTTGGTAGCCAATGTCAACAACAATGGCGGCCTCCAGAAGATGCTGTTTGGTTGTCAGGGTTACGGGCCGGCAATATGGCGGCCCCCAGGGGGGTTTTGTGATCGGTGTTTACATAACAGTGTTTGCGTAATGTTGACGTCTTTCCAAGGCGTCAACATTGCGTGAGCAATGTTTACATTTCAATGTTTACATCGGTCCCAGAACCCCCTTACTCCCCCTACTTGTATTAACTGTTTTTGTTGCAAATGTCTCGTTTTCATCATACAGTGTTCGACGATATTGGTCTGATTCTTTCCACGGAATTATATTTGCTGTCTTTTCTTTTGTAAACCAGCAATAATGTTATGTCTAAAATAATATTTTAATCTGACCCGCCTTGTTGGGTTACTGCATTATTCGGGACATTAATTTTTACTTGGAACAATTCCTACGGATGTTTATCTATATGTAAACGCATTGAATATTACACATAGCCCCGTTAAGTTTGAAACAAAAAAACTTTATTTGCTATTTGTGGCGTTAGGAAAATATTCATAATTAAAATATTCACATGATTGTGCCACTGTTACTCATTAAAAGTTCATTTTCTGTGTTATATGAAAAAAAATTAACAAAAAATCGATCATGTGTTTAAAGCAGAGCCTTAGTTGTATTTAGCGGATATACAGGAAGCTTCATTCAAACGAACAGTAACCAAGGTGAGGTTAAGTTACAGTTTAACGATTATGCACAGAGGCTTTAAGGGCCCGCCTACCCAGGCACACACGGTGTGAAGCACTTCAGAACAAACCACACGATTTGAAAACTGCTCGAGATATCATAGTGGGATCTGTTTGCGAAAAGCATTTAAGAATACTCTTAGGTCGGATGGGTAGTTCTATTTACGTATTTCGTTATTTAACTGTATTTTCAGGAGAGTAAAAATGGCTCAAATGCGTGTTAGCAAAATATTTTTTTCGAAATAGATTCTTGAAAGCTCTTAAAGGATTTGCATTAAACCTTTCTCTCATTTTCTCCGCCATATAATGTAACGGTTACCGCTGAAATCCCAAAGTTGCCCCGTGTAGCCCAGGAATTTTAGTGTTTTACCTGAAAAAAAAAATGTAGTTTGGAAATTTGGCACAGACGTTCCTTTGGGTGTTGAAAATTGATCCTAAAAAGTCCCCATCTCTCAGATGCCGGCTTCATACTTTTTTAAGGCAATAAAGGCGTAAGTGCCGAAATATGCATATCACGACTGTTGCGCAAAAAATATTCATTCTAATATATCAAAATTTGGTCAATCTTTTAAAGTTAAGGGCCCTTAGTCCTTAATCATTCATTTTATTACTTTATACACCGCAAAAATTATCTTATAACCTAATTTATATTCAACTAATGGAAGTAAAATGTATACTGCTCTATACAATCACCAGTTACATCAAATCCACCACTGATAAGCAAAAATATACCTTTATAAACGTTTTCCGTTATTTTATTATCTTTAAATTGGTGGGTCAAACATGTGTATGCGATAATATTTGACTGATATATTAAGGATTACAAGGAACTACTGCACAACAATGGGTTTTTGAGCAATTTAGGTTAATATTGACTATAGCATTTTACCAGAAATAAAAATAATGTAGGTTATAAATTTGGCACAGACGTTCCTTTGGGTGTTAAAAATTGATCCTAAAAAGTCCCCATGTCTCAGATGCCGGCTTCATACTTTTTTAAGGCAATAAGTGCGTAATATCAATGAGGAAAACAGTAAAATTATCGCTTGCAAAGATCTTAAAATCGTGTGAGGTAACCAATGAGAGCATTAGTGTTGACTGCAAAGTAGTTATCGATAGCTAGTTATTAGCTTTAAATTGGTGGGTCAAACATGTGTATGCGATAATAATTAACTGACATATTAAGGATTAGAAGGAACTACTGCACAACAATGGGTTTTTGAGCAATTTAGGATAATATTGACTATAGCATTTTACCAGAAATAAAAATAATGTAGGTTTTAAATTTGGCACAGACGTTCCATTGGGTGTTAAAAATTGATCCTTAAAAGACCTCATCTCTCAGATGCCGGCTTCATACTTTTTTAAGGCAATAAGTGCGTAATATCAATGAGGAAAACAGTAAAATCATCGCTTGCAAAGATCTTAAAATCGTGTGAGGTAACCAATGAGAGCATTAGTGTAGACTGCAAAGTAGTTATCGATAGCTAGTTATTATCTTTAAATTGGTGGGTCAAACATGTGTATGCGATAATAATTGACTGACATATTAAGGATTACAAGAACTACTGCACGACAATGGGTTTTTGAGCAATTTAGGTTAATATTGACTATAGCATTTTACCAGAAATAAAAATAATGTAGGTTATAAATTTGGCAGAGACGTTCCTTTGGGTGTTAAAAAGTGATCCTAAAAAGTTCCCATGTCTCAGATGCCGGCTTCATACTTTTTAAGGCAATAAGTGCGCAATATCAATGAGGAAAACAGCAAAATCATCGCTTGCAAAGATCTTAAAATCGTGTGAGGTAACCAATGAGAGCATTAGTGTAGACTGCAAAGTAGTTATCGATGGAGGATACCTCTTGCATGTGATTGTGTGGCCAAGACCTGCTACATTTGGTCAAATATATGAGGATTATGTTACATTCGTCCAAAAACATTTTTCTGTGACAGCAACTGTAGTGTTTGATGGTTATGACAAGTTAACCACTAAAGAGGAAGAGCGAAGGCGGCGTTCTGCAGTGAGGTCTTCCACCGATATTTCAATAGCTAATGTTGTTACATCGACGCAATTGGACACTCTGAGGAATTGCCATAACAAAAATGGGCTCATCAAATTATTTGTAACTTATTTTCGAGCTTCAGGTCATCACGCCATTCAGTGCTCAGGAGATACTGATACCACTATAGCAGCTATTGCTCTTCAGTATTCAACAAGCTGTTGTGTAAAAGTAATAGCTACTGATACAGACATCCTTGCGATGTTGACTTTGAGGTCAGAAGAAGATGCACACATTGAAAATTGTCCATCCACACTCAAGCAAGACAACAGGAAAGATTTACAGTATATCAGCTATTCAGCAGGACATTGGTGAAATGAAAAACTATATTTTGTTTTGTCATGCTATGACCGGATCAGATACAACCAGTGCTTTCTTCGGTAAGGGAAAGAAGCAAGCATGGAACATCATCAAGAACGATGTTTCCATTCGGAGAACAGTGCATGTTTTTACTTGTCCACATGCGGACAAGAAGATCGTTATTGCAGCTGGAGAAAAGTTTGCAATTGCAATGTATCAGGGACATGATAACTATTCCACTTTGGATTAAATGAGAGTATATATGTATACCTGCAAGATAGCAAAGATGCCTGTTAGTGTTTCTTTCCAGCTAGCCTCTCTTTCACCAACCAGTGCCGCATGTGAACAGAATTCTCTTCGGGTTTACATACAGGTGCAAGAGTGGCTGGGCCATTCATTAGATCCTGTTGGGTGGGGATGGAAAAGTGTGAGTGGCACACTTGTTCCTATAACAACATCCCTTCCTCCAGCTCCAGAACAGCTCCTGAATTTGATATCGTGTAAATGTAAAAGTGAATGCAGCTACAAATGCGAGTGTGTGCGGGCTGGACTGCAGTGTGGTATTATGTGTGCCAAATGTCGTGGGGCAACATGCACTAATGTTGTTATCAATGATGATTCTGAAGACCAGGACCTTTAATGGACTGGTTAATTTGTTATTGTGTACTTCCATTAATTGATTTTAGATCAGGTTTCATTTTTTTGCGATGTATTATGCAACAATAATGGATGTTAAATAACTAAGTGCCTTTTACTTCACATCTTATACAAGTTACGATACAACTGAATGAATATGTTTCGCTTAACAGTCGTGATATGCACATTTCGGCACTTACACACTTATTACCTTAAAAAAGTATGAAGCCGGCATCTGAGACATTGGGACTTTTTAGGATCAATTTTTAACACCCAAAGGAACGTCTGTGCCAAATTTATAACCTACATTATTTTTATTTCTGGTAAAATGCTATAGTCAATATTAACCTAAATTGCTCAAAAACCCATTGTTGTGCAGTAGTTCCTTGTAATCCTTAATATGTCAGTCAATTATTATCGCATACACATGTTTGACCCACCAATTTAAAGCTAATAAATTAACGGAAAACGTTTATAAAGGTATATTTTTGCCTATCAGTGGTGGATTTGATGTAACTGGTGATTGAATAGAGCAGTATATATTTTACTTCCATTAGTTGAATATAAATTAGGTTATAAGATAATTTTTACGGTGTATAAAGTAATAAAAACGAATGATTAAGGACTATGGCCCCTTTAACTTTAAAATTTTGACCAAATTTTGATATATTAGAATGAATATTTTTCGCGCAACAGTCGTGATATGCATATTTCGGCACTTACGCAATTATTGCCTTAAAAAAGTATGAAGCTGGCATCTGAGAGATGAGGACTTTTAAGGATTAATTTTTAACACCAAAAGGAAAGTCTGTGCCAAATTTAAAAACCTACATTATTTTTATTTCTGGTAAAATGCTATAGTCAATATTAACCTAAATTGCTCAAAAACCCATTGTTGTGCAGTAGTTCCTTGTAATCCTTAATATGTCAGTTAATTATTATCGCATACACATGTTTGACCCACCAATTTAAAGATAATAAAATAACAGAAAACGTTTATAAAGGTATATTTTTGCTTATCAGTGGTTGATTTGATGTAACTGGTGATTGTATAGAGCAGTGATACATTTTACTTCCATAAGTTGAGTATAAATTAGGTTATAAGATAATTTTTGCGGTGTATAAAGTAATAAAAACGAATGATTAACGACTAAGGGCCCTTAACTTTAAAATTTTGACCAAATTTTGATATATTAGAATGAATATTTTTCGCGCAACAGTCGTGATATGCATATTTCGGCACTTACGCCCTTATTGCCTTAAAAAAGTATGAAGCCGGCATCTGAGAGATGGGGACTTTTTAGGATCAATTTTCAACATCCAAAGGAACGTCTGTGCCAAATTTCAAAACTACATTATTTTTTTTTAGGTTTGCTCGATTTTTCCCTTAAAATGCCTGGGCTAGTGGGCGCCAGTTCAGAGGCGACACCGGGCGAGCATCGACCAGACTGCACGGCAGTCCGTTCTTGTACGTTTCAGGCCTTGCGCACGCGAGAACAATATTATCGGGCAACGCTGGGCACTGTCGGAAGGACACGAAATCCACTACCAGCTGAGCCATAGGGACTTCTATTTTCCTTGATTTCCACTTAAAAGAGCTACAAGCTGGCACTGTTCCTGGCCACAGATTCATTTCATTGTCCCTGAGGTGTGCCGTGTGTTTTCATCTCTATCCTCTTGTCAACAATAAACGGCGTACAACGAGATAGCGGAAAAAAAATGGGTTGTATGGGGTATATATACGGCCTACTAAAAATATATATGATTTCAACCAACAAATAATTTGAAAGAAAATAGCGGGAAAATTGGTTTTTATTCCCCATCCTCCATTAAAATTCATCGTACGCTGTTCCTGACGACAATGCATTAAATATAAGTACGTACATTACCAATGAACATTAGTTTAGTTTGATACGAATTTTTTTCACGGACTTCAGGAACGGGTTTTTTTATTTTTTTTTTGCCAGGGGAAGTCACAGCAGAAATCATCGTCCCCACTTCACGAACCAGCCAGAGAACTGTCCCGACAATCATCACTTATCGTTATCAGTTCCAAACCGCACAAGCTGAGAACGCAAGACGAGCGCTGCAGTAAAATAACTTCCCATTAGCGATTAACTTCGCTTATTTTGTGCTCTAGTGCTCCTCGCCAGGATACAGACGCCAGAGGTCGAGACGCTCCAGTCTCACAGTCTCACAGTCTCACAGTCTGTATCGCAATGGCCGCGGACAACGAACGGGTCGGTTATAACAACTAGCAAACCTCTCAACCATTGTTATGCGACGCGACGCGACGACTCCAGAAAAGTGCATTTTTAGTTTAACTGTAAACTAGGTCTTCGGTGCAAGAGCGTAAACAATGGGTAAGACCGGGAGGGGGGGGGGGGGGGTTGTCTCAAAGACGGGGGGAGGCTCCACTCTTTCCGAACTTTCCTAAGTGGAAAAATGGTGTCCTCCCTTCCTTCCCTTTTTTTTTACTGTGCATCAAAGCATGTTTAAAAAACACGATTGGTAAAAACAGTATTTTTATAAATGATTTTCTTTTACGTGTGGACCATCCTGCTTGTTGAATTACGAAAAATGCCCCCCGCCTTTTTCCGTTTGAAGCTGGATACGTTCCGGCCGAGTAGTGAAACAATGGGAGCGGCGTCTCGCGCGGCGAGAACACCCAGCGGCAAGCCAGTCGGTGTGAGCGCCGTCCAGCTGGTCCGGAGCCGAAGACGTCCAGAGCGACTGGCCACCGGAAAAACATGTTTTCCTGCCCGGGGAGACGAGCGACGTCGGGTTCGAAGCTCCGTCGACGGAGTCAGAACCCGAGGAAGCACTGCTCGGCTCCATCACAGCGCAACGAAAATATACGTTCTTTGAAGGATTCTTGTGATGATCAAGATTGGTCTAAAACATTTTTATTAACACAGGCCACTGCTGATTTATACTGGTTCTCAAATTTAAACCTCAAGAATGAACAAAGATGAACACATAAACACCCGGAGAACAAGCCAAAATCAGACTATTTCGTGAAAGGAATTTAGTCAGAAAAAATTTCAGCACAGACGAGCACAGCAGGCTGACAACGACGCGAGAGTGGCAACTGGAACGAAAACACAGACAAAAGAACAATCTTGGACAATGCAGCGACAAACAGACGAACCCAACGATGATACAGACAATCTGGAATACACAACGACAGCACTGATCTACCTACGACAAAACAGTTGCGACGTTCCGGGAACGGACATCTGCCCCTGTCATCAGGCACAAACAGACTGAAAAGAAGAATAACGAAAAAAAAAGTGTAACGCTCAGAGCGTTACGGAAAGTGCAGCGATCAGTGAGAGAGCGGTGTAACTGCACTGCTATTTGTCACCATGTTTGTTCCACTTGCACTTCTGTGGCGACACCGAGCAATGGGATATGGTGATGCCTTATGGCTGTGGATGCGCCAATCACACATTATTCACATTTTTCTGAAGCCTCTGACACTAGTATAAACTCAATTTCCAGGTTAACATAAATTTGAAAACACATAACCTGAACCTGTACTGTATTAGAATCAACACTAAACCCCCTCGAATCGAGAATTAATGTATCATATTATAACTATCACGTTAATTGCTGAAATATGGCACTGTTTGTGAGCTGACGTAGAACTCAACCAGTTTGTGAAGTTTCACTGCTAACGCAAGTGGCGACCACGCACCCATGATATTTTCCGACAAGAAATTTAAGCTATCATATTTTGAAAGCTTAATATTCTTGTAAAACTAAATAAATAATTATTTCTACATGATAAGCTAACTTGGTGCTACATGATTCTCGTTTTTTTTCCGTCTAGTATGTTACAATAGTCAGGTGTCAGCGTGTAAATGTTCGCTAAAGCTTTTGCAAAAAAAAATACTGATCCGAGGGAAAAGCCACAGAGTCGACTATTAACAGAGTGTTCCCAGTCATCAGCGGTCGGTCGCTAGTTTGTATAAAATTCCTCCCACCCGAGTCTATCAGGCGGTATGCGTCCCGACGCCTTAAGCCTATGTGAAAAACCGTGTGACGTAAAACAGTGTAGGTACTTTACGAATAGTATGGGATCAAGTAGTTTTAACGTCACTTTCCAGTTAACCTACTAAACATTTTAATGTATTTTTCTAAGTGTTTGCTTTCAGTCAATAAGGTGCTTAAATAATAAAATACGAGTCAGTTGTAACAGGCGCCAGCCAGTATGTGTTAAAGTTAATATCTTTCTGGGCTTGTGGTCAAAGATGATGAATGGTAATGTTGCGTGAGGAAGAATCTGCTTCACATATTTAATATATTTTTCTTAGTGTTTTCTTTCAGTCAATAAGGTGCTAAAATAATGAAATACGAGTCAGTTGTAACAGGTTCAAGCCAGGATGTCTTAAAGTTAATATCTTTCTGCGCTTGTGGTCAAGGATGATAGTCGAAGTAGATTCCAAGCGCTCAGGGAGCTGGAACATAATGAAAAGCAACGTTGCGTGGGGAACAGGAGTAGTATAGGAATGGGGCTACTGGGACAGGCTTCAGGCTGTGGAGCCGGGAGCCGGTGTCCGCCATCTTGGATTGTGACGTCACGGCGGCCATTTTTTACCCAAAATTCCTCAAAATTCCTCAAAAATGACTCAAAATTTCCCGTTTCCGAGGGAAAAATTCCCGTTTCGAGGGAAAATTTCCCGTTTTATTCCTTAAAAATAACATCATCTTGAAATGTCCCCATAGTGGCTTAAATTCCCCCATGGTCAAGCCGCTCTAAGCCACTGGTGGGGAGCTTTGACCTTGACCCTTGACCTTGACCCCGACGGCCATTTTGGATACGCCATTTTGGATGACGTCATTGTGTTCTCGAACATTCCGGCGATGTGTTTTCCGCCATATTGGATGATGACGTCACCGTTGCAGTTTCCGTTACGGTCGCCATCTTTAACTTTTTTATTTATTATCCGATATTAACGAAAAATTTTTTAAAATTTATAAAAAAATTCAAATAATTAAAAATTTTAATAAATTATTTATAAAAATCATACATTAACGACACGGAGCTCGGAGTCCTCGGTTCGAACCCGACGAGTGCAAAAAAATAAAAATGGCGACCGATCCTTCCCCCCGTGGTGGGTGCTGGCAGACTGACCCCCACCACTTATGTAAAAGTATATATCTTCACCTAGTATGATGTCATGACCGCCATCTTGTCTTCGATGCCGGAAGCCATCATCATTGTATCGTCGGCGAGAGTGCGCTGACGCCATGTTAGTTTAATTCTTACCCGCTAGAGTGCAGTAATCATTTATTAATATTACTGTGACACCCGCCATCTTGAAATTTGGCCGCCATCTTGAAAATCCGTAATTATTTAGCTAGAAATTCGGGAAAATTTCCAAAATTCATTAAATAAAGCACTCATTAATTTACATACTGATTCGACCGATTCCTGTCCTCGGTTCGATACTTGATCGATTCAATAATGTTTAATTTTATGTAAAAAAATAATAATTTCAATAAACCATGTTCAACATTCTTAAAGAGACTCTAAATCCTCTACTATCATCATCCTATCAGACATCAAGACCACCATATTGGAAATGCGCAATTTTATTGCTAGAGATTCAGGAAAGTTAAAAATTCATTAAATAAATTTGTAATCTATATACTGATTGATTAGGTCGACTAATATCCTTGGTTCGAAACCAGTACGAGCAAAAAAATTAAATATAACAATTTAACATAATATTGACAGGTCCGAGAAAAAAAAACAACATAAGTTCTTTCACAAAATAAATTTTATTACATAATATATATTCTACTACACGAATACTTACGAAAGACAGCAATCTTATAAACATTTAGGTCCGCATAGGCGTGAAATGACTAATTCTTAGCTCCAAACGGTTTATACTAAACAGAGTCCAGCCAGAACCTTTACACACATAGTTCTCCTCTTCTTGACATAGTTTCTGGATACCGTTTGTAACAGTTTGCTTCACATCGTTAGAACTGTAAATTACTGCAGCCGATGTCTTGAATGCACACTTCTTCACTTCGTCTTCGAATGGATACGGCTTTCCATATATACAGTCCAACCACAAGTTATATTTTAATGGTCCATTTGTTGCTACGTCATCAGTAAGCTGATTGATTATGTCCTCTCTGATATCATCAAGAAAATTACAAATGTCTTTCGACTCACCTAACGTATTTAGATAATAGTAGTCTTTCAATGTTCCACGAAAAGCAGACTGTGCCAAGTAGAACCCATTATCATTCACTTGTAATGCGCCGAACACAGTCTTATGTTTATTTTCATGTTCAGACGCCATACCAATCGGTTGCTGCACATCGGTTTTCTTGCTTGCACGCTTACGAGTCTCCAATCTAAAGCGAGGAGTGGAAATTTATACAGGTAGTTCTTCAGTAGACACACGGACTTCACCTTTACATTTTTTCACATGTCGTCGCAAACTGTCAATACGTGTAAACCAACCATGACACACATCGCAGCGAAACTTTATACGAGAAGGATTCTTTTTGCATTTACTCCTCTCATGTCTTCGTGCGTCATGAGCAAATGCGAACGACATATCGCAGTAGCTGCAAGGATACCGTGGTGATGAAGACGATCCTTTCAGACCCGAACCAGATGATGTTGTTGCAGCAGTTACGCCATCTCCAGGCATACTCTTATGCACATCGTTGCATCGTTGTTGTATAGAAACCTTTACTTTCTGCCGCACAGCAGGACCTCTACATGTCTTCAGGTGTCTTTTCAACTTATCTTGCCTTGCAAATTGCTTACGACATTTGTTACAGCTAAACATTTTGCGAGGAGGATTCTTAACACATTCTCTCTTCTCGTGTCGTCGAGCGTTGCTGTTGTTTGAGAAAATCTTGTCACAGTAACAGCACCGATGTTCGTTAGTCGTTCTTGAATCACCAGTCATTGAAGTTTCCATCGAGGACGAAACGAAGTTCGTAGAGTTTTCCTGTGTAGCCAGCACCACCGGCATTAAAGTCTCTTCTGCTGACGGTATCGCGACTGTTGAAGTCTCCTCTTGTGATGACGTCGTCGTTGCCGACGGGATCTGCACCTTCTCCACCGTAGCTGACGTCAGGGTTCCCGTAGTCGATGGTACAACATCCATCAAGTTCGACGTTTTAGATGGTAAAGATGCCATCGAGTTCACAAGAACAGGTAATTACGCGTCTTATGCACCAGAAGAATCAAACTAGGTGATCCTCACACCATCGTCGTCGTCAGTAACAAACTGAGCGACCTGCTGTCTAGGACTCGCTTATATACATGCACCGGCTGGAATAATACGCTAGTCAAATCAAGAACCAATTACTATAATACTCGAGTCAAAACACCATTGAAAGAAGAAGCGCACCAAAATAAGGTGACACTTTTGGAAGAAAATTCGACAAATGAAATGGACACGCAATGCACACACTTGCAGCATTCATCTCAAGGTATCATTTAAATTTCATTCAAGCGAAGTATCAAGCCAATGTCACATCATATTAACATCATATTGGTCATACTATCCTCAAAATTTCACAGTCTTATAAATCACACCAGTTATAGAAGGACTTATAGTTTATAACACACATCATTTTAGCCATTGTTCTTTAACAAATTCGAATTTAAAAATGTAAAATGTAAGTACTTGTTAAATTGAAGAACCAGGTACGTAAATATATTATATACTTTATGGACACTGTAGGCGCAAAAACCCTGAAAGTACATATGTAAAAATTATATTTAATAAAACTAATATTAAATTGTATATTTATTTCCAATAATATACATCTGATCAAAAAAAGCAGGTTTTATTCTATAAACCCTGCATTTCGTAGATCATGTTTCTTTGAGGATGTATAAATTTTCAACATTTTGCGAACCAAGTAGAAGTTTTAGCCTATTCTCCAATCATTTGGATTGACTCTCGATGATCAATTTGGTCTCACGTGCTACTGCTTCCATCTTTTCTATATTAATAATATTATTTGTCGTAAAATAACCGCATCCGTGTCACCATCACAGATTCAAATCATCATCATCGTAGCTGTCATCAATATTGTCATGAGCTGCATCAATATAACTCATTTTATGATATCGTTTCCACATTTCAATTGTCAGAGATTAACCACAATCTATGATCTTGTGAGCTTCACAATATTCTTTATTGTTTACTAGACATGGTTAGCTCCATTCTCATTTTCTTTAAAAGCCTATGTGTCCAGTTTTATTATTTAAATCTTCAACCCTTCATCCCAAACTCAATTAAATTATTTAATTATATAGAACAAAAATCAACAATGTTCCTTTCATTTAATCTTAGGAACCGTATCGTCCTTTCCACCTATAGTTTAGTTTCTTGAGCCCAAGTGTCTTTCATTATATACCATGCAGTGTTCCTCAAGAGATGTGGTATACCACCATTTCTACATACAAATCCATCCTATCAATGATTTCTTTACACATAAAAAAACCTTCACGTTATTTTTACATGTTTTATTAAATTATGTCTTCGACTAAAATAATTGCCACTCATAGTAATACATACAAATACATCATATCATTGATTTCTTTACACATAAAAAAAAAATTTCACGTTATTTTTACACGTTTTATTAAATTATCACTTCGACTAAAATAATTACCACTCATAGTAATTTCTACAAAGAACTCTTTGCCCAAGACAATTTAACCATCATCTGTCTGAAAACAACCATGTCTCAACTATATCACAAAGTAGACGAGGGTTAGAGGAGATAGGTCAAATAAGTGCTAGTCACTCATAGTGTAAGGAACAGGTGTTCGATACCTATCTCAGACATTGTAGCATCTAAGTATTTTTCTTACCTCATGTAGAAAAATATCTTCCTATACATACGTTTTTAAAATTATTCACGTACGTCTAGTCAAAAGTACCTAAATTAAAGCTCGTTAACCTCAAAGAAAATTAAAAAAATTCTCAAGGATAGAGGCAGAGACTACACGATCGAGACACGCATACCGTCACCCGCAAATGAACATTGACCCCTCGCGCAGGAGTTGCAAGCTTGCAGAATGCTGCGGCAGTCATATGTTTGCTCGAGTCATACACACATCACGTCGATAGTCTTCCCACTCATTTCACGTAAAGCTCCAGTGAAATCGTAATAAAGCTCATGTAAAGTACTCGCTGGAATCAGTTTAAAAGTGCTAAACACGGATCCAGAGCAGAAAATCAGCCTACGAATGTATATCTTGCTACCTACAAAAAACAATTTGTAGCACATATACGAGAGGAGTCGTTCCCTACATACCATACTGTAAAAGCCGATACTCTGATAATTATAAGCAGCAAAATATTTTAAATCAAGACCTCGGCCAGTATACATTCATTTTCCCATGTTGTAAAAATTCATGTTAGTAATCAGCAACGAAGGAGTGAGTAACTTGAACGAAGAACCGCTTACCAAGTATCTAGAATCTTACTGATACAGCCCATACAGTGCACCAGAGTACCCCGAAGTATGATCAATTGATTAACATTATTTAATTTTTTAATATCACGTCCGCAGTGTACTCCAATATATGACAGGTTACGATTTAAGACCATAAATTTCCCACAAGTCTGTTAGTTTTATTTCGGGGAGTAATAAATTATTTCTGAAAAATAATAAATCAAGTTCCTATCAGATTTTCTCTAATGTTACGGTATTACCTGTACCTGCACTTTACCAAAACATCTCCCATACAAAGTCATAAGAATGCAGATGGCATACTTAGACAAAAATAATTTTAGCAAAATAAACTGTCTTCAGCATTATTGTTAAAAAAATAATACACACAAACAAGCCAAAACGGACATTACAAACCCGACCTAAATTACGTGTCACATGTAGTTAATTACATTAAGATAAACGATGCAGGTTAAGAAGAATAAATAAAAAATTCTTTAATTCTATAAATTATTAAAATTGTACATTTATACACATTAAAATCTGACACTGTATATATATTTTTTTACATTTCTCAGTCCATGCGACGTTCAATATTATTAAAATAAATTATTATAGTTCGTAGTAAGAGTGAAAAAATACAAATAATTCATACAGATCACGATACATCAGTTCAGGAGTGTAAGACCTTAGAGGACCAGAAATGTTGATGCTAGAGACCTTCCTTTACAAAATTTATAATGTTTTTTCAAGTAAAATCTTCGTGTAACCTGTACACCGCACTTCTCACACAGAAATTTTACACGGTCAAGATTTCTTCTGCAGCCATACCTTTCATGGATGCGTGTACTTCGTACTCGTTCAAAACGTTTACCACAGTAGCGGCACTGATACAGATACTCATCGCAATTATCATCGCTTCCCCGATGTACAACTTGCAAATGAACTTTGCTTTTACAATGCCTAATCAAATTACTTTTGTTTGTGAAATGTACACCACATGGCTCACACGGAAATGTCAAACGATTAACGTTTCTTTTACAGACATGATTTTCATGTATTCTTGCATGTTGTCGGTATTTAAAACTTTTGCTACAGTACGTACACAGATGTCTCGTCGTTAGACCGTTAGTCACCGACGGCTCGGAAAGTATATTACTTTCAATGTGCACTGCCGTTGTAGGCGACGAAGTCCCGTATGTTGCATGAGCTGGAGATTTCCCAGTCGACATTGACAGATCATCTGTACTGGTTGTCAAAGAATCTGAAGTATACACGACTGATGCAGAAGCTGGGAATTGCTCACAAAATGTTTTATTTACGAAATGCGGTGTATTTGCAGGTATCGGAGTCTCCTCTGCGTTCGATAATGAACACATTGAAGTCTCTTGGAGTGAAGAGACAGTAGATACAGCCATCATCGGGATCTCTGGAGATGGTAGCTTCGTTACCATCGGAATCTCTGGAGCTTCCCTCATCGTTATCATAGGGATCTGCTTCGTCATCATCGCCTCCGTCGTCAGGGACCCCGGTGAAGACACGAGACCCTCCGCCAAGATCTCTGCAACCGTTGAGCCCGCCACCATTGGGATTTGTATCGATTTCGACGTTGCTACCATTGAGTTCGGATACACATCAATATTCATATACCAGACTTATATGCAGACAAGTCAATTCATCATCCATTGTTATCACTTTAAAAAAATTAGGAATTTCAAGGAATAAGAATTTAAATTATATATTCAAACAACTAATCGCACATCATACATACAAGGTTCATTTAGACCTACAAGAAGAGCAAGAGTCTGTAATCAATGGAACTTTCAGAATCCAAACAAAGATGTACACATAACCTCCAACTGACTCCAAATTTCTACATCACATGACTAAATTATTTAACCGATACCAGGATAGGTCCAAAGTCAATTATTTTTTGTACCTCTCATCTACAGTTCAGGGGAGCTTCAGTGCTGATATAGCTACAGCCAAGACATGCTCAGTACCACACATCTTCAAAATCCTAACCCTTCAGGGTCGATCCTTGTTAAGCCTTACGACAAAAGTCTCCGAAACAAGAGACCTACTCTATAATTTTACTAGACATTTTTAAGCTTTTCATAGCACACATCGATAAATATCTTCGTAAATAACCCAAAATATTATCATACCACTAGCATTCGATTTATGCACATACTGTGGGTCACCAACATATTCATCAACACAATTCCATTCTACATTAAGCTCCCCACTTACTTCCTTCAGTCTACTAGGCTCCACTCAGCACACAAAAACTAAAAGAAGTCAATTAACAACCTATTATTTATTTACATTCGGATATTTAACAACATACCGTCGACTAGTAAAATAATCCTGTCAGTGAACATGTCAGCAAAGTCTACATTTATATAGAACCAGGAATCCATTGAACATTCAGAACCTATAGAGCATCCCACTCTTAGATTGCAGTGTGGAAGTAAATGGGCGCATTCTCTCTCTCTCTAACACACGCCGATTGCCGTTAGCACTGTCCTTGTTTCTTCGTGCGTTGTTGCCAAATATCAAACAAAATTTAAAATTTTAATTTTTGGACCAAGCTTTTTTTCATATTATATAGAATCAAAATACGCATCAGGCAATGCTTATTTTGAATACTTAACAATATTTTAAGTGTCCGAAACAATTAAAAAACATAACTTATTCGCTGCGAACTGTTTTGAAGTATTCCGATATGTTTCACATCAAAAAAAGAAAACCTACTTGTGTATTTCATTCAGATTTTTTTTATTAGTAAATTAATGCCTTAGGACGCCACCGAACAAATGTTAAGACAAAAACTGTACAGGTTTCACTTAAATATTTTTTTTAATATATTGAAATGCATTTTCTCACAAACTGACACATCAAAAAGTTGACCCGCGGAAAACTTTTTTTCTGTTAAAGATAGATGGGGGACGAAAGCGAGAGAAATGTTCACAATGAATTGAATTAGTTTTTAAAAGCAGCCCCATCTCAATTGCTTCTACAGTTTCCGTGGAAATAGCTGTTAAAGATGTGTCTTATCAGTTCAAGAGCGCGCGCTGCCGTCGTAAGAGGAAACAGGGTCGTGTGTTTAGATAAGTGGGGTTCTGTCCTACAAGCAATTTCAAATACATGGCTTCCTTAGTCAACAAAAAATATTATAATCGATTCTTGAACATAATATGTAAAATGTATGAAATAAATACGAGGGAATTCAATAGCGATCATGGTACAAAATTTTGAATTATTTTTCTATCCTTCTCAACACCAAGCATCTTATCAAACATTGTTTTAGACAAAGTTTTGGAAAATAATTATGATATTATTACAAACAATTTAAACAGATTTGATAAGGTGTTTACTAAGGCAGTTACTTTTTTTGTCCGGTGAAAATTTTTTTCGAACCCATGCAGTTATGGCTGGTCGTATCAAAAATGTATTTAGAAAACATTTTTCGGCATTAGGTAATCCGAGTTATCATACGTTAAAACGGATTCGATATTATTCATATTATGGGAGTTACTGCGATTTTTCTGTTTTTCAAAAAATCTTCCCCATTTCGAACCAATTGTTCGGATTTTTCCCATAACTTACTCGACCGAGAATTTCCATTACCGTATTTTATTTATCATTTTGGACATGACTTGTCCAAAAATACGGCATTTATCGGGCCCATGAAAATGTGATATATATATAATTATATATATATATATATGGGATTTTTAGAACAGAAAAGAAAACTATAAGAAATTTTCGTCTACAATAGGTAGTTTTTATTTGAAATTTACGTAAAAGTGGCATTATTACAAATTTATATGTGTAATAGTATAAAATATTATAAATTACGATATGATATCTTAAAATGCTTCTTGTTCGATCCAAATTACAAAGACACGCTTCTCCTGAAATTCGTAATGTGTTAGAGATTTGGCAACAGCGCGCGCCATAAGCCGTGTACTGCAATCTAAGAGTGGGACGGGCTATAGCTACACATACACAGTGCTGGATGCAAGTTTATTCTTCACTTATTTGTCATCACTGACACTCATATTACATCATAGGCACTTGAGTCAACACTCATTTTCCATCATTAACATGCACACAAATGCAAATTAACCACCATCGACACTCAATTCAACACTCACTTTCCATAATCTAAACCCAATTCGGCACTCATTTTCCATCATCGACACTCAATTCAACTCACTTTCCATAATCTAAACTCAATTCGGCACTCATTTTCCATAGTCGACACTCAATTCAACACTCATTTTCCATCATCCTCACTCAATTCGACCCTCATTTTCCATCATCGTCACTCAATTCGTCACTCATTTTCCATCATCGACACCCAATTCGACACTCATTTTCCATCAACTACACTCAATTCGACACTCATTTTCCATCATAGACACTCAATTCGACACTCATTTTCCATCATCGACACTCAATTCGTCACTCATTTTCCATCATAGACACTCAATTCGACACTCATTTTCCATCATCGACACTCAATTCTACACTCATTTTCCATCATCGAAACTCAATTCGACACTCATTTTCCATCTTCGACAATCAATTCGACACTCATTTTCCGTCATCGACACTCAAATCATCACTCATTTTCCGTCATCGACACTCAATTCTACATACCCTTTCCAACTTTTACACTCATTTTCCTTCATCTACATAAAATTGAAACTTTCCATCGCCCACACACACACTTAGATATATATTAATATATATTTATCCTCAACTCAATTCCTTAAAGTAGAAAACACATGAACTTTACTAGGGTATGAATAACGTAACATTTTTAATATCAATTTTTAAAATTATATTTATATCAAAAATGCAAAACTATAAAAATTCGTCAGTCAATACACATTAATAACATATTCTATATACCCAGAAATTCTAAGTTCATCAAGAATAGTTCACGTTTCTTTGATTGATAAAATTTCGTCATCTTGAGAAACAAGTAAAAGTCGCAACCTGTTCACCAACACGTTCGGGTCTTTCCACGATATATAATCAATTTCACTTGATGACACCATCTTCTTCGATTGTTTGCTGCACATATTCTGAAAATCGTTGTAATAATGATTATGATAATTTGTATCATCATCATCATCATCGCTGCTGTCCACATCTTTATCAAACACACCGACATCTTCATCTTGCATATCCCAGTATTTCGAATTTTTTGACATTGGAGTACCGTCATTGGCATCAAGCTTACTTGCTAATTTTCCAAAAAAATATTCCAAAGTCCGTAGAAGTTTACTATAAGACGTCTTGTCGCTTTTTCTGGAGATGTTACTTTCATTATCTACTACCTTACTTATATCTCCAACACCATTTAAGCTATATCCTTTCTTAAGACCTGGAGAGATTTTAACACAATCGCTTTTAAGTCTAGGTCGATCAATTTCATTGTAAGACATACTGTCCCCGAGCATATCGTCTCCATCTATGTACTTTATCTCCTGAACAAGCTTGGCTTTACAAGTTTTATAGTGTCTTTTTAATTTCTCTCTTCGTATCATCCGCCTACCACACTTGCCACACCTTAGTATTTGACGGAATGGACTTTTAACACAATCGTTCTTTTCATGTCTACGAGCATTATAGCTTTTATCAAAGTATTTGCTACAGTATGTACAATGTCCTTCAGATCGACATCGATATTTTAGTATCGTACCTTCACTAGACTGTACGTACTCCATAATGGTTGAATAGACACTAAAAGTATTTTTTAGGTACTTCGTATTTTTATGTATGATCATACATCAATTATTTACGAAAAAAGATTTTTTTTCTCATTTTGACTAAAAAACTCATGTTCCACGTAGTTTTACTACCCACCTTCATATTTCCTCATATGTTATGTTGTAAAAGCAACCAAAGTTGGTTGTAGGTTACGGAATGCTCACTCACGATCTGTTGAAAAAGGTGTGCTTCCCTAGATCTCAAGAGGAAGAACATTGACCTTATTTAAAAATTAGTGAATAATATCATGGCCTAGCAAGAATCTCAAGATAATCTATTCACATATTAGCAACCATCATGTATCAGTTGTCTGTATATGCAGTCTCTGTTGTCTGTATAATTAGACAATGTTTTGTGTGGGATGCGGGATGCTCCCTAACGATCGCAACAGAAGGAGGGCTTCGCTAGAACTCAAGGGGAAGGGAAATCTTCGTGTGCGATAGCTTTTCCCATTTGTTTCAAGCCATAGTAATCGTCTGATTAATGAACTTTGGTTTTTATGTGATTTACACCTGTTAAAATTATTTTTTAAGTGTTGATTTGATAATATGACTTCGGAAATTTATACGAAACTCTGAATAAAATTACCTGTCTTAGACACCAAGGACAATACAGTTTGTCTTTCATGTTAATGCTTCTCAGCTGTCTCAAAGCATATTATTTGTCTGAGTAAAGTTATTATTTTTTAAATCCACCTGATAAAAATATTGTAAGTGATGATTTATTGACAGAATTTCACTGATTAAATGTAACTCTGAAAAGAAATGACATGACTCAGTAAGTAACAAATTCTTCATGCAGAGATAGATCTCTCACAAATAATCAAGAGCACTCGGTGAAAACCATCAGATGTCTAGCCAGGAATAATCAGAAACACTTGGAGAAAGCCATCAATATAATAACAAGAATAATCAGAAGCACTCGGAGAAATCCATCAGATGTCTAGTTAGGTATAATCAGAAGCACCCGGAGAAAACCATCATAATATTGTCAAGAATAATCAAGAACACAAGGAGAAAACCACCAAAATATTGTCAATAATAATCAGGAGCACACGGAGATTTCCCTTCCCCTTGAGTTCTAGCGAAGCCCTCCTTCTGTTGCGATCGTTAGGGAGCATCCCGCATCCCACACAAAACATTGTCTACTTATACAGACAACAGAGACTGCATATACAGACAACTGATACATTATGGTTGCTAATATGTGAATAGATTATCTTGAGATTCTTGCTAGGCCAATATATTATTCACTAATTTTTAAATAAGGTCAATGTTCTTCCTCTTGAGATCTAGGGAAGCACACCTTTTTCAACAGATCGTGAGTGAGCATTCCGTAACCTACAACCAACTTTGGTTGCTTTTACAACATAACATATGAGGAAATATGAAGGTGGGTAGTAAAACTACGTGGAACATGAGTTTTTTTAGTCAAAATGAGAAAAAAAAAATCTTTTTTCGTAAATAATTGATGTATGATCATACATAAAAATACGAAGTACCTAAAAAAAACTTTTAGTGTCTATTCAACCATTATGGAGTACGTACAGTCTAGTGAAGGTACGATACTCAAATATCGATCTCGATCTGAAGGACATTGTACATACTGTAGCAAATACTTTGATAAAAGTTACAATGCTCGTAGACATGAAAAGAACGATTGTGTTAAAAGTCCATTCCGTTAAATACTAAGGTGTGGCAAGTGTGGTAGGCGGATGATACGAAGAGAGAAATTAAAAAGACACTATAAAACTTGTAAAGCCAAGCTCGTTCAGGAGATAAAGTACATAGATGGAGACGATATGCTCGGGGACAGTATGTCTTACAATGAAATTGATCGACCTAGTCTTAAAAGCGATTGTGTTAAAATCTCTCCAGGTCTTAAGAAAGGATATAGCTTAAATGGTGTTGGAGATATAAGTAAGGTAGAAGATAATGAAAGTAACATCTCCAGAAAAAGCGACAAGACGTCTTATAGTAAACTTCTACGGACTTTGGAATATTTTTTTGGAAAATTAGCAAGTAAGCTTGATGCCAATGACGGTACTCCAATGTCAAAAAATTCGAAATACTGGGATATGCAAGATGAAGATGTCGGTGTGTTTGATAAAGATGTGGACAGCAGCGATGATGATGATGATACAAATTATCATAATCATTATTACAACGATTATCAGAATATGTGCAGCAAACAATCGAAGAAGATGGTGTCATCAAGTGAAATTGATTATATATCGTGGAAAGACCCGAAAGTGTTGGTGAACAGGTTGCGACTTTTACTTGTTTCGCAAGATGACGAAATTTTATCAGTTATCAAAGAAACGTGGGCTATTCTTGATAAACTTAGAATTTCAGGGTATATATAATAAGTTAGTAATGTTTATTGACTGACGAATTTTTATACTTTTGTATTTTTGATATAAATATAATTTTAAAAATTGTTATTAAAATGTGTCGTTATTCATGCCCTTTTAAAGTTCATATGTTTGCTACTTTAAAGAATTGAGTTGAGTATGAATATATTAATATATATCTCTGTGTGTGTGTGTGTGTGTGTGTGGAAAGTTTCCATTTTACTGTATGTAGATGATGGAAAATGAGTGTCGAAGAAGGAAGGAGTATGTAGAATTAAGTATCGATGACGGAAAATGAGTGTTGAATTGAGTGTCGACTATGGAAAATGAGTGCCGAATTGAGTTCAGATTATGGAAAGTGAGTGTTGAATTGAGTGTCGATGATGGAAAATGAGTGTCGAATTGAGTGTCTATGATGGAAAATGAGTGTCGAATTGAGTGTAGTTGATGGAAAATGAGTGTCGAATTGAGTGTCGATGATGGAAAATGAGTGACGAATTGAGTGACTATGATGGAAGACAGGATTATTTTACTAGTCGACGGTATGTTGTTAAATATCCGAATGTAAATAAATAATAGGTTGTTAATTGACTTCTTTTAGTTTTTGTGTGCTGAGTGGAGCCTAGTAGACTGAAGGAAGTAAGTGGGGAGCTTAATGTAGAATGGAATTGTGTTGATGAATATGTTGGTGACCCACAGTATGTGCATAAATCGAAAGCTAGTGGTATGATAATATTTTGGGTTATTTACGAAGATATTTATCGATGTGTGCTATGAAAAGCTTAAAAATGTCTAGTAAAATTATAGAGTAGGACTCTTGTTTCGGAGACTTTTGTCGTAAGGCTTAACAAGGATCGACCCTGAAGGGTTAGGATTTTGAAGATGTGTGGTACTGAGCATGTCTTGGCTGTAGCTATATCAGCACTGAAGCTCCCCTGAACTGTAGATGAGAGGTACAAAAAATAATTGACTTTGGACCTATCCTGGTATCGGATAAAATAATTTAGTACAGATGATCTGTCAATGTCGACTGGGAAATCTCCAGCTCATGCAACATACGGGACTTCGTCCCCTACAACGGCAGCGCACATTGAAAGTAATATACTTTCCGAGCCGTCGGTGACTAACGGTCTAACGACGAGACATCTGTGTACGTACTGTAGCAAAAGTTTTAAATACCGACAACATGCAAGAATACATGAAAATCATGTCTGTAAAAGAAACGTTAATCGTTTGACATTTCCGTGTGAGCCATGTGGTGTACATTTCACAAACAAAAGTAATTTGATTAGGCATTGTAAAAGCAAAGTTCATTTGCAAGTTGTACATCGGGGAAGCGATGATAATTGCGATGAGTATCTGTATCAGTGCCGCTACTGTGGTAAACGTTTTGAACGAGTACGAAGTACACGCATTCATGAAAGGTATGGCTGCAGAAGAAATCTTGACCGTGTAAAATTTCTGTGTGAGAAGTGCGGTGTACAGGTTACACGAAGATTTTACTTGAAAAAACATTATAAATTTTGTAAAGGAAGGTCTCTAGCATCAACATTTCTGGTCCTCTAAGGTCTTACACTCCTGAACTGATGTATCGTGATCTGTATGAATTATTTGTATTTTTTCACTCTTACTACGAACTATAATAATTTATTTTAATAATATTGAACGTCGCATGGACTGAGAAATGTAAAAAAATATATATACAGTGTCAGATTTTAATGTGTATAAATGTACAATTTTAATAATTTATAGAATTAAAGAATTTTTTATTTATTCTTCTTAACCTGCATCGTTTATCTTAATGTAATTAACTACATGTGACACGTAATTTAGGTCGGGTTTGTAATGTCCGTTTTGGCTTGTTTGTGTGTATTATTTTTTTAACAATAATGCTGAAGACAGTTTATTTTGCTAAAATTATTTTTGTCTAAGTATGCCATCTGCATTCTTATGACTTTGTATGGGAGATGTTTTGGTAAAGTGCAGGTACAGGTAATACCGTAACATTAGAGAAAATCTGATAGGAACTTGATTTATTATTTTTCAGAAATAATTTATTACTCCCCGAAATAAAACTAACAGACTTGTGGGAAATTTATGGTCTTAAATCGTAACCTGTCATATATTGGAGTACACTGCGGACGTGATATTAAAAAATTAAATAATGTTAATCAATTGATCATACTTCGGGGTACTCTGGTGCACTGTATGGGCTGTATCAGTAAGATTCTAGATACTTGGTAAGCGGTTCTTCGTTCAAGTTACTCACTCCTTCGTTGCTGATTACTAACATGAATTTTTACAACATGGGAAAATGAATGTATACTGGCCGAGGTCTTGATTTAAAATATTTTGCTGCTTATAATTATCAGAGTATCGGCTTTTACAGTATGGTATGTAGGGAACGACTCCTCTCGTATATGTGCTACAAATTGTTTTTTGTAGGTAGCAAGATATACATTCGTAGGCTGATTTTCTGCTCTGGATCCGTGTTTAGCACTTTTAAACTGATTCCAGCGAGTACTTTACATGAGCTTTATTACGATTTCACTGGAGCTTTACGTGAAATGAGTGGGAAGACTATCGACGTGATGTGTGTATGACTCGAGCAAACATATGACTGCCGCAGCATTCTGCAAGCTTGCAACTCCTGCGCGAGGGGTCAATGTTCATTTGCGGGTGACGGTATGCGTGTCTCGATCGTGTAGTCTCTGCCTCTATCCTTGAGAATTTTTTTAATTTTCTTTGAGGTTAACGAGCTTGAATTTAGGTACTTTTGACTAGACGTACGTGAATAATTTTAAAAACGTATGTATAGGAAGATATTTTTCTACATGAGGTAAGAAAAATACTTAGATGCTACAATGTCTGAGATAGGTATCGAACACCTGTTCCTTACACTATGAGTGACTAGCACTTATTTGACCTATCTCCTCTAACCCTCGTCTACTTTGTGATATAGTTGAGACATGGTTGTTTTCAGACAGATGATGGTTAAATTGTCTTGGGCAAAGAGTTCTTTGTAGAAATTACTATGAGTGGTAATTATTTTAGTCGAAGTGATAATTTAATAAAACGTGTAAAAATAACGTGAAATTTTTTTTTTATGTGTAAAGAAATCAATGATATGATGTATTTGTATGTATTACTATGAGTGGCAATTATTTTAGTCGAAGACATAATTTAATAAAACATGTAAAAATAACGTGAAGGTTTTTTTATGTGTAAAGAAATCATTGATAGGATGGATTTGTATGTAGAAATGGTGGTATACCACATCTCTTGAGGAACACTGCATGGTATATAATGAAAGACACTTGGGCTCAAGAAACTAAACTATAGGTGGAAAGGACGATACGGTTCCTAAGATTAAATGAAAGGAACATTGTTGATTATTGTTCTATATAATTAAATAATTTAATTGAGTTTGGGATGATGGGTTGAAGGTTTAAATAATAAAACTGGACACATAGGCTTTTAAAGAAAATGAGAATGGAGCTAACCATGTCTAGAAAACAATAGAGAATATTGTGAAGCTCACAAGATCATAGATTGTGGTTAATCTCTGACAATTGAAATGTGGAAACGATATCATAAAATGAGTTTTATTGATGCAGCTCATGACAATATTGATGACAGCTACGATGATGATGATTTGAATCTGAATGGTGACACGGATGCGGAGATTTTACGACAAATAATATTATTAATATAGAAAAGATGGAAGCCGTAGCACGTGAGACCAAATTGATCATCGAGAGTCAATCCAAATGATTGGAGAATAGGCTAAAACTTCTACTTGGTTCGCAAAATGTTGAAAATTTATACATCCTCAAAGAAACATGATCTACGAAATGCAGGGTTTATAGAATAAAACCTGCTTTTTTTGATCAGATGTATATAATTGGAAATAAATATACAATTTAATATTAGTTTTATTAAATATCACTCTTACGTATGTACTTTCAGGGTTTTTGTGCCTACAGTGTCCATAAAGTATATAATATATTTACGTACCTGGTTCTTCAATTTAACAAGTACTTACATTTTACATTTTTAAATTCGAATTTGTTAAAGAACAATGGCTAAAATGATGTGTGTTATAAACTATAAGTCCTTCTATAACTGGTGTGATTTATAAGACTGTGAAATTTTGAGGATAGTATGACCAATAGGATGTTAATATGATGTGACATTGGCTTGATACTTCGCTTGAATGAAATTTAAATGATACCTTGAGATGAAAGCTGTAAGTGCGTGTATTGCGTGTCCATTTCATTTGTCGAATTTTCTTCCAAAAGTGTCACCTTATTTTGGTGCGCTTCTTCTTTCAATGGTGTTTTGACTCGAGTATTATAGTAATTGGTTCTTGATTTGACTAGCGTATTATTCCAGCCGGTGCATGTATATAAGCGAGTCCTAGACAGCAGGTCGCTCAGTTTGTTACTGACGACGACGATGGTGTGAGGATCACCTAGTTTGATTCTTCTGGTGCATAAGACGCGTAATTACCTGTTCTTGTGAACTCGATGGCATCTTTACCATCTAAAACGTCGAACTTGATGGATGTTGTACCATCGACTACGGGAACCCTGACGTCAGCTACGGTGGAGAAGGTGCAGATCCCGTCGGCAACGACGACGTCATCACAAGAGGAGACTTCAACAGTCGCGATACCGTCAGCAGAAGAGACTTTAATGCCGGTGGTGCTGGCTACACAGGAAAACTCTACGAACTTCGTTTCGTCCTCGATGGAAACTTCAATGACTGGTGATTCAAGAACGACTAACGAACATCGGTGCTGTTACTGTGACAAGATTTTCTCAAACAACAGCAATGCTCGACGACACGAGAAGAGAGAATGTGTTAAGAATCCTCCTCGCAAAATGTTTAGCTGTAACAAATGTCGTAAGCAATTTGCAAGGCAAGATAAGTTGAAAAGACACCTGAAGACATGTAGAGGTCCTGCTGTGCGGCAGAAAGTAAAGGTTTCTATACAACAACGATGCAACGATGTGCTTAAGAGTATGCCTGGAGATGGCGTAACTGCTGCAACAACATCATCTGGTTCGGGTCTGAAAGGATCGTCTTCATCACCACGGTATCCTTGCAGCTACTGCGATATGTCGTTCGCATTTGCTCATGACGCACGAAGACATGAGAGGAGTAAATGCAAAAAGAATCCTTCTCGTATAAAGTTTCGCTGCGATGTGTGTCATGGTTGGTTTACACGTATTGACAGTTTGCGACGACATGTGAAAAAATGTAAAGGTGAAGTCCGTGTGTCTACTGAAGAACTACCTGTATAAATTTCCACTCCTCGCTTTAGATTGGAGACTCGTAAGCGTGCAAGCAAGAAAACCGATGTGCAGCAACCGATTGGTATGGCGTCTGAACATGAAAATAAACATAAGACTGTGTTCGGCGCATTACAAGTGAATGATAATGGGTTCTACTTGGCACAGTCTGCTTTTCGTGGAACATTGAAAGACTACTATTATCTAAATACGTTAGGTGAGTCGAAAGACATTTGTAATTTTCTTGATGATATCAGAGAGGACATAATCAATCAGCTTACTGATGACGTAGCAACAAATGGACCATTAAAATATAACTTGTGGTTGGACTGTATATATGGAAAGCCGTATCCATTCGAAGACGAAGTGAAGAAGTGTGCATTCAAGACATCGGCTGCAGTAATTTACAGTTCTAACGATGTGAAGCAAACTTTTACAAACGGTATCCAGAAACTATGTCAAGAAGAGGAGAACTATGTGTGTAAAGGTTCTGGCTGGACTCTGTTTAGTATAAACCGTTTGGAGCTAAGAATTAGTCATTTCACGCCTATGCGGACCTAAATGTTTATAAGATTGCTGTCTTTCGTAAGTATTCGTGTAGTAGAATATATATTATGTAATAAAATTTATTTTGTGAAAGAACTTATGTTGTTTTTTTTTCTCGAACCTGTCAATATTATGTTAAATTGTTATATTTAATTTTTTTGCTCGTACTGGTTTCGAACCAAGGATATTAGTCGACCTAATCAATCAGTATATAGATTACAAATTTATTTAATGAATTTTGAACTTTCCTGAATCTCTAGCAATAAAATTGCGCATTTCCAATATGGTGGTCTTGATGTCTGATAGGATGATGGTAGTAGAGGATTTAGAGTCTCTTTAAGAATGTTGAACATGGTTTATTGAAATTATTATTTTTTTACATAAAATTAAACATTATTGAATCGATCAAGTATCGAACCGAGGACAGGAATCGGTCGAATCAGTATGTAAATTAATGAGTGCTTTATTTAATGAATTTTGGAAATTTTCCCGAATTTCTAGCTAAATAATTACGGATTTTCAAGATGGCGGCCAAATTTCAAGATGGCGGGTGTCACAGTAATATTAATAAATGATTACTGCACTCTAGCGGGTAAGAATTAAACTAACATGGCGTCAGCGCACTCTCGCCGACGATACAATGATGATGGCTTCCGGCATCGAAGACAAGATGGCGGTCATGACATCATACTAGGTGAAGATATATACTTTTACATAAGTGGTGGGGGTCAGTCTGCCAGCACCCACCACGGGGGGAAGGATCGGTCGCCATTTTTATTTTTTTGCACTCGTCGGGTTCGAACCGAGAACTCCGAGCTCCGTGTCGTTAATGTATGATTTTTATAAATAATTTATAAAAAATTTATTATTTGAATTTTTTTATAAATTTTAAATTTTTTTTCGTTAATATCGGATAATAAATAAAAAAGTTAAAGATGGCGACCGTAACGGAAACTGCAACGGTGACGTCATCATCATTCAATATGGCGGAAAACACATCGCCGGAATGTTCGAGAACACAATGACGTCATCCAAAATGGCGGATCCAAAATGGCCGTCGGGGTCAAGGTCAAGGGTCAAGGTCAAAGCTCCCCACCAGTGGCTTAGAGCGGCTTGACCATGGGGGAATTTAAGCCACTATGGGGACATTTCAAGATGATGTTATTTTTAAGGAATAAAACGGGAAATTTTCCCTCGAAACGGGAATTTTTCCCTCGAAAACGGGAAATTTTGAGTCATTTTGAGGAATTTTGGCCGCCGTGACGTCACAATACAAGATGGCGGACACCGGCTCCCGGCTCCACAGCCTGAAGCCTGTCCCAGTAGCCCGATTCCTATACTAACAGGAGAGTAAAAGGGGGAGGGGTTAACCAGGTAAGTGTGTGCCATGCGGCTCAAGAGGTCCTACGGCGCGAAACGCAGTAAACTAGGTGTATAGAGATAAGGAGTAAACTCATAAAAAATATACGCTGAACACATGATATAGTAATAAACGATGTAAGTGACGCAAGAAAATAATTACTCCTTTATTGCAAACACATTTGTAAGTTCATAGGAAATGAGCTTATTTTTAGATAAGTAAGCAAGTAGAATTCATTTATGAAGGCGAAGCTTATCTAGAGTTAGTGAACTTAGTTCGCACAATCAAACTGACATTGGCATACGGGAAGACTGATCACATGATTGTGTAACAGCCAACACCAGACTTGTTGTGAGGGACGCGCTGGTCTTTTTCAATGACCAACCTAACCTCACACCTACGAACCTGCGATCCATGGTTCGACCCTTAGAACACCAATTTGCACAGCATAAATTACTCTCCTCGCAAATGCTTTTATTTTCTTACTTCGATCTTAACTGTATTTTTATTTACAATGTCTCTAGCTAAAACACATATTCTAACGATAGTTTCCGAATTGTAAATTTGACAAACAAGTGGTATTGGGACGTAAACAGCGATACATATGAATTATACTATCAGTTAATCCTTGGATCATAGCATAATACAATTCGAAGAAGCGTATTACCGACAATGTCATTATTGTTAGCGTTTATCGAGACGGAAAAACACAACACGTCTCAGGGTAACTAGGAAAGGAGAGCGTGCCAGAAGCGAACTAGTAGTTTATGCTCGAACCAGTGCTCGGTAAATGCAGCCTCGATGCGTCTCGTGCAGAAGAACGAACGCGAGGAGGCAGTGGGGCCGGCTCGGCCTTGAGCGCGTCCCACGCCGAGACATCGTGGCTTCGTCTGGGAGTCGCGGCTGAGCCGCCAAGGCGAAGCAGACACGGAACCGGCCGAACTCACACGAGGACCGCCGATTACAACATTGCGCGCGCGCGCGGGCTCACGCAGATTTTCCTTTCAGATAGGGGGATTAATTATTTTAGGAACGCTCCTGCAGAACGGCACTGGGCGAATTAAGCATTATAAGTCCAAGTCCAATGTACGAGTCCGGTCACCAGCTCACTCGAGATGTTAAATGTTTTATTTTTAATAATAAATAATAACATTTTGGTTTTCACGTAATTTTTACGGAACCATCACAGAAAGTATTCATTTTTAATTATTTTGCAAAAATATTTCGCAAGATGTTTCCTTCGACTTTAAAATTCAATTACAATGCATATAAATAAAATCTGATTTTACCTATAAGTACTAATAAATATCGTGACATCGAAATAAAATAAAAGTTCGTTTCCTGTGTTTACAATTATGTCGGGTGCGTTAGTAAAAAATTACTTCACGACTTCTTCTGGAGTTATTTCTTTTATAAACTTGGCATGAAACCAGCTGAATCAAAAATGCCAACTGTTGCTTCTAGTTATTGGCTACCAGGCGAAGCGGTGCAGTGAAGAAACATTGAATTCCTAACGTGAGGACCAGCTCCGAGTCACGATCCAGCTTACTAACTGTTTTTCTATGGTTTCCCCAAATGTCTCCAGAAAAATGCTGGACTGATTCATTCCTTGAGTTCCCTTACTTTTAAATCTGTATGTCAATCTCTAATTACCTCGCTTTCGACGAGTCGCTACGCCGAAATACAAAAAAAAAAATCACAATAACAGTTGATGTTGACGAAATAGTCTTTATAATTCCTCAGTCAAACCAACTTGGTTATGTCACCTAGAATGTTTTAAATATTGCCATGTTATCAAAGTTTATTATTTCACAGAGTTAGAAGAAACAGTTTATTTGAACTTTAATTTTTAATTATAAAACATTCATTTTCAAGGTTTGCTGAGATGCAAACATGCGCAACTCCCGTTTTCACCGAGCACGCTTCAACGATACTATTTTGGCCTGATTGCGTTAAAAAACCAAAACCAATTTTAGTATTTGCCACACACACATGGAAAGTATTGCCATCCGACTTTTCGTACAAGCACGGCTGTGCTAGTGTCGCTTTCAGTGATGTTATAGCTCGAGGCCCGAGAAGTTCGCGAATTCGCTCGGAAGCAAAGTAGACATGAAGCACATATACATTTGATTTATTTTGGTCTTTGGATAACCTCTTGACACGCTTTGGATGAACAAGCGCAGTAATAAACATGGGTAAGAGTGTTGCTTCAACAGTTAACTTCCAAGTCCAAAGGATGGATAGCCTCTGAAAATGGCCTAGGCTAAACAGAAATTTCTGTTTTAGATTTTACAAAAGATTAAAATACTACAAGAAAAATATCGTAAATGTGAACAATACATTGCTATGGTTATTCTTGGATATATGAAATACGTTTGTGGAAACAAAACTGAATTTATTCTTGTCGCGCTTACAAAATTGTCACATACTTTAAAAAAATTTTGTGTTTTATACAAGCATCAATTTTTTAACTATGGAAAAGATAATAGAAGATTTAAAAAATTGACTATTTTTATTATGATTATTAATATGCGTAGTTTATACTGGAAAGCTATTTAAGGAACGATTTACAAATAAATTTAACTAATGTAATGTAACATATCGGCAAAAGTTTGAATAAACGGTGCCCTGCACGAGGCTATAAAATGGTTTCAACGCATTCTAAAGGACGTTTCGCAACCATCAATACAATTGTTACGGAAAAAATACAAGAGATAACAGCATCATCGCACAAAAATAACTGCCTTTCTAATTTCTCAAGTACTTTTAAGTTGCGTAATTTCTTATTAGGACCATTCAAGTGTACAGCATGTATTCCAGGATAGATTCACTATCATACAGTTGCATTTTTGACCACCAACACGCTTGGTACGTTTCCCTTAGTGGAGAAATCAGCGTGGCCCTTAGACTAAAAGGTTTGGAGCCCCTGTTCTAAGTTCGGTATTCTAAGACACGAAAATAAGGGTTTAGATATTGAATATGCTACACCTGTACACTAACCGTAGTCCTAATGCACGATAGGACACGGCCAGTCTCTTATTTTTAGGGAAGAGATTTTAGTGTCCTATCCATTGCCGATCTGTTGCCCAAATTCCGCGCATGCGCAGAGCTTACTTTTACGTTGATTTCATCCACAGAGCGGACCCGCATGTGGCGCCATTAACTTGTATATTGTCTTTTTTGTGCCAAATGAGACTTTATGATAGCGAAACTATATTGGAATACATTCATACACTTTAATAGCCATAAGAAGAAATAATTGCAGCTTAAAAATTACCTGAGAAAATTAGAAAGGCGGTTCAATTTTTGTGCGATAGTGCTGTTGTCTATAGTATTTTTGCAGTAACTATTGTATAGGTGGTTACGTAACGTCCGCTAAAATGCGTTGAAACCAGTTTCTAGTCTCGCGCAGGGCACCGTGTATCCAAACGTTTGCCGATCTGTTACATTACTGGGATTTGGTTCGGACACGTTCTGGAAAACGGCCCGCGATTTAGGTTAAGGGGTTTTATCCCAACAAGGCAGTGCCTATTCGCTACCTTGCCCGAACTTCCTGGAATACTCCCTAAGTCAGGGCAATCCACTTTCATCTGACCAACCTCGTCGCGGGGAGTTTGCAGGAGCGACACGAGCTTTTTTACGATGATCATGAACGCACGCTGCTCGGGAAAGATTGCTTGCAGGATGCAAGCCACACTTCGTGCACAGAGGCTTGAAGCTATGTAAATCTTCAAGATTGAAGTGAACTGCAAACCAATTCGGCGCCGGCGCGGCGCTCGTAAATCCAGTCTCGCCGGGTTGGCTGGGATCGAGCCTGCGACACTCGCAGCATTAGTGTTGGGAATGGCCAGCCTACGATGCACAGATCATTTCGTGCACGTCCGAAGCGGGTTAAAAGCGCGACATACTTAAAACGATTAGAAACGAGAAACATACTGACTTGGAAACTGCAGCAAGTATATTTGTTATGTCGCTACGCAACAGGTTCTTATTTGAAAGTCGCTGACATACTGAGGCAAGCTGGTTGCAAGCACAGTAGGGACTCGCGCATGGCGACGCCCGAGTTACTGCGCACGCGAACGTTAGAACAGTGAATCACACGTGAAGTTCACAAAATCCCGAAGTTACGAGAAGGCACGTATTTGGGCATGTACGAAAGTATTTATGAATTGTAGGATTCCGTTCGAAATCGTGGCCACCCATGACTCCGCACTTACTGCTCGACTTTTAAGGCTCAAAATATCATCGAAACCAAATGTGGCCGCCTTTCTAAGTCAACATTCGTGGCCTAGTGTAAATAGAGTTAAGTAATCCGTTATTACCTCTATCAGTTAGGTACATGCTGGGGCCTGTTAATTAATAACGGATTACAACAAAGTTAACAATATTAACGATAGAGCGTTAATGTTTTGTCGTGCCAATACTTTGCATAAATAATTCAAATAGAAGTTATCAAAATAAAGATGAATCCGAAATGGCTGGGGTCGAACGGTCACATCACTTGCTTCCCACCAACGGGGTCTCGCATCCATGTTTCTCGCAAGGGCGTAACGCACACCGGCAGGTTTTCTCGGGGTATCCCGCTCCCCTACAACAAACGCATTCCGTCAACGCTCCATTCTCATCTCAACGCCTCTCGCCCGTCTCCATGACCGCCATGTCGACTGCAATTCCATGCCAACTGTTTCACTGTATGAGCATTCCATTCACTTTCTGTTGATATTTTTTTTCGCATAATATAAATTAATTCTTCACGTTACTGCTATTTGTAAACAATAAAGCAAATATTCATAATTATAATTTTTTTCCCTTACTACAGGTCAGGTAATGCACACAACATTACTTCTAAAATTATATTATCATAAAATATTTTTGTTTCATGGATACCGGCAGATAGAATAGAATCCAAGATGGCGGGAGGGGCCGTGAACCGCCAGGACTGGTATTCCTCAACGCGAGGCAGTTCTGCCAGATAGCGCACGTGGATGCACGGTACAGACACCTTACATCTGGTGATTTGCATCGAGTCCTGGTATACTACTAAAAACATAAAGTTTAAGGTACCTACATTTGTTTCAATATACTGCTCGTGATTGATATTTAAAGATATTATGTGTAATTGTTAGCAAAAACATTAATATCCATAAAATTAAAATTAAATGCTGACACATTGTAACACATTAAGTAATGGGAAAAAAAATCCACAGTAAACCCATGCTCACATGTACATAAAATTGTAAATAAACACTGAGTACCAACACAAGTAACTACTTTACTGATAACTTCTAACGTGTCAGCAAAATTTACTATAATTGAGGCGATCACAAGACAAAGGGGTATAAGTGAATATAGAATAGTTTGGAGGCTTTCAGGCTTGTTTTCTCAAAAAACAATAAACTTTTTGCTAAGTAGGCCTAGTTTACGAAAACTTGCTAAGTGGTAGCAGAAATCTTAAAGTACAGATGCATCCCTTTGGGCCCAAACAATTTTCCTTTGCTTACAAACAGTTCCATATTTACATTCAACTAAACATTAATACATATTCTGTCACTTACCGCCTAACGCCTCAATTCATATGATATACAAAATCTGGTGTTTTAATGCACGATGATGAACACCTTATACCAAAGGTAAATCTTCTGGTACGCACAACATATATCTGGTACGTCAGGCAACACTGACGCGAGGTCTACGACAGCCGCGGCAGGCAGCAGTCCCAAGCCAGTGAACGTGCAGAGATATAGAGTTTAATTCATTGCGAAGAACGAATACAACTGGAAAAAACATTATCAATAGTCTTGTTCATCCACCTCAGAAAACCTATTAGTGTGTACTAACTGTATCAACGAAAACACATTTTCAATAATGAACGATATGACAATTTATTACCTAAAAATGAATGATTCCAACGTAGAACCCTTCGGCTTCTATTTTTACCCGCCATCTTTAAACCATAATTTTTATAAGATTTGTTCCAACTGATGACATGACAAAGCGAAAATAATATATCGACAATCTTATAGGCTTATAGGGTTAAATAAATTTTCATGCCATTATTTTTTATCTAAGACAATTTCTAAAAACGTTACAGCATATAAAAAATGAATTTTGTGTTCTGTAGCAAACTTTTTCTCGAAACATTGGCTGCTTGTTGTCTTATATTTATAAGATGTCTCGTAAATATTAATAATTAAGTTTTATCTATACTAATATTATAAAGCTGAAGAGTTTGTTTGTTTGTTTGAACGCGCTAATCTCAGGAACCACTGGCCCGATTTGAAAAATTATTTCAGTGTTGGATAGTACATTTATCGAGGAAGGCTATAGGCTATATTATATTATCAATAACATTAGGGATCCTTACTAAAAGTCCAAATTAGAATCAAATGCGTTGGAGGGGGTACGATACAACATACAGTACACGTACGAAGTGTGTGTTGACAATGCCGCTGGCGCTAGAAGTTTATTTCCTATTGCCTATTAGCATTGTTGCCACGCACTAGATGCCTTATCATTCTTAATTTTCCCATACAAGTAAAAAACACCCGTGTGATATTAACAACGAAGAAATCAGTACCCTCATAAGAGTTCAATTAGTATTTAAATACTTTTTATCACTTTAAATAGCAAACCTAAACTATTGTTTTCTTTCCACTCTCTGTGTTTAATTTGTTTTTTATTCCGCTCTTTTTCAAGTATATATATTTTACAGACTTGAAACTTCACAGTAATTTTCCTTATGTTACGCAGGATGACATTTTCCGAAAATTAGATCCCATGGGTGGTTAAAACCAGGCAACAGTGGGTACTTTGTCTGCATGAGAACAGGATTTTGCATTGTTCATGCCTTCTGCGTCTCCATGGCAACGGGCATCGCCCGGCAGTAGCGTACCCACAAGGAGGGGCAAGAGTGATCTGCCTGTAGACTGCCGTAGCGAAGTACGGGTACATCAGTTGTACGTTGTGTGCACGAGTCGGGAAACCATCGGTGCTATTCATTTTCTCTCCGGTACATTATACAGCATTGTAATAAATTTTCACTGGATTTTTTAAAATTTACTATTACTGTAAATGGGAGATGTGGCTTAATTTTTTTTCCATTAGTATAGCCGTGCGAAGCCGGGTCGGGCAGCTAGTTTCTTTATAATTGCGTTGTAGTCACTCATTAAAAGTTCATTTCTTAGATTTCCTCATTTAACGAAATATTATAAATCATGCAACTAACAAAAAAGTTAACAAAATTCAACATGACGGAAGAAGCCAAAACTTTAAACCCTGTGTCACTCATAATGTTGGCTTTTTGTAGTTTTGCTGCTATCAAATTTTGCGACTAGATTTTTACAAGCTGATACCCAGAACAGCAAAGAACCAAATATTATAAACAGATAAAGACCGTAACCTAACATATTGATTATGAACACGTTGTTGCTTTAAAACAATGATCACATACTGATCTAGGATCGAATTGGTAACATAAACAGGGTCGAATGGACCAAACCTGTTCGGTAATGGCGAGGACGTGGGTTCGACTCTCCGCGAAGTCTTGCTTCCGGACTGGTTAAGTTAGTTTACATGCGCATTTGTGAAGATATCCCCACAGCAGCCCAAACATAACACTCAAAAAAGGGGAAAATAATTAAAGAGACACGCTGTCTCACGCTTGGATTGCAGTCCGAAGTATGTGGAGTACATTGTTGCCAGATTACTACCCTGCTTGTTAAAAATCTTGTTTCGTACATCAGCTTAAATTCAAGTTCTAATGTTTCTTTCAAATTTTACGATACATTAATTTAAAAAAAAAACATAAATTACTGTCTACTGACATTATTATTACAGTAGTAGTCATTCTGAAAAAAAAAATAATAGGTCAATGATGTACACCCATTATTTTTTTACAGGAGAAACTATTTGTAGCAGTCGGTCACTATTAACAAGGTATTCCATAAAATTATTTGCTATGCTCAAAATAGCAAATATTTTTATATTAAATTATGATAAAAGTTGTTGACAAAAATGATTCCAACCAAGATGTATTTCAATTACAACTCCTTAGAAATAAGAATTTAATATTAATCAGATCATATTCTTGATGAAATACAACAGTAAAATATATTTACAAAAATTGTATTACAAATTTTACCTAACAAAATTCAATGTTAAAATTACATTTTAAAAAAAAGAGTTTCATTATATTTCAAAGCTGTGTCTTAAACTTTTGTGCTCTATGTTGTATGTATGGCAACAGAACACACCAAAACAAGGACAACGTTAATGACAGAAATCGTGCATTGGAAAACGAAAGTAAACGCCCATATAAATGTACTTTACAAACCAAGGATAAGCCACGCTATAAATGGTAACAAATAAATATCACCAGTAGTAGGCATTTATATTTACAATTATTCTATCCGATATGTCCACTCGTGGCATTATCACCATTTCGCCTCAGCATAGATAAATAAGGATTTTAAAATAGCTAAAAATTTGTTTGTATTTAATTTTTTTTAAATCTCATATATAATAAAAAAAACAAGCATGTCCAATATGTATGCTTTTACAAACAAAAATGTTAACCTTATCAATCCGCTTACACTGAGAATCTGTTAATTGAGGGTATCAGAAAGTTCCGGTAGTGTTAGTACAAATGGCAGGTGTATCATCATTATTAATGACATCCGAGAATATATATGCCAGGTAGTACAGCTTACGGGAAGTGTTTTTATCAAAAGGTTGAACCCACGAGTGTCGAGATCCACGCGAATACTGACGCCAATGCCTGGATTACTGGACGCACTGCAGCATCAAGCCACAAGGCCGCCGGCCGACTCGACTCCCGGGCGCGACGGTACCGGCTCGGCTCGGCTCGGCTCGGCTCGGCTCGGCTCGACTCGGCTCGGCTCGGCTCGGCTCGGCTCGGCTGGACGCTATATTTCACGCGCGGACAGCACAAAGTGAACAGCTCCCCCCAAGGCCCGGCGCGTAAATTCAGGAGTTCAAGGCACACCGGGTCCTAAATAAAAACTGCCCAAGGCTTTCGAAAATGCCGGCCAAGCCGCGCGCAAGGACTGCGGGCGCGGCTTTCCATCTTCACCTCCGGCTGTTGGGAAAGTGCTACAATTGAAGCAACAATAACCATCTCAGCAACGGTGAAACGTGACTACATTAGTCGGTGGTGCGCGATACATTTATGCAGAGTATCAACCATAACCGTTGGCATCGCAAGTTGGCGACATTCCGCGCAAGCACTCTCGTTAACGGGGCCGCTTGCGGCAGAGCTTCCGAAGCACTCCCTTCATTAGGGAGTCAAGCTCCCGACAGCATTCCAGAAACGTTACTTGTACATGTACTATTTCTGAAGTGAATTATTTAAGCGTTAAAATGGGTAAAGAAATGTATTCATAAGCCCAACATATGTGATCACCTACTCTGTTATATTTTTAATTTTTTTCAAGTAACGTTTTACAACTTACAGAAGCGCGTACACAACAGGTATTAACTTTTTTAGTGAAATAAAATTTATTTTCAATAAATATCACTTACAGCATTTTGATGTGTGGGTGGTAGGTTCAGTCTGAATTCGACCGACAAACCTCTGCTGCAGGTTTATCAATAAAAAAATAAGTAGAAAACATGACTACGACTTATAGTGTAAAGTGCTTCCCAAAGTAGGTATAACGTCTTTGAAGTTGGGACTATTTCATTGAAATAATTTGGTAATAGCGACAAAATTTGCAACGGTTTGAGAATTAAGTGTTCCATCTTAAATTCGTAATGTATTATTTACTTTAAAAATATTCAGCCCCAACATCAAATACGTAAGTATACCTTCCTTGGAAAGCATTTTAAACCCTAAGTCGTTTAGATCATTTCAACGTATTTGGTCGGGACGGACCTGCAGCCACAGTTTGTCGGTCAAATTCTGACTCACTCTGTATGTACATATTCTTGCACACACACATACTTTAACGGCACATTTTGCTATTTTCCTATACAATAGAAAAAAAAATCTCAATACTATTGGTTTTAGTTATGAAAATTCTAAAGGCATGTAGCGCGTAAATTCGTGGTCTCACATAAAAAAAAACTCCCCATCATTGTAGGCATAACTCCACTTGTGGAAACAACCTCTTCTGGCCAAGAGCACACAGCGAACATTATTTATTATCTGCATTAATTAGCTGTAACACATTTCTAAAAAAAATATATATATGTCAACATGCAACATTTGCAATGCATTTTAGTTATAGTTAACATTTTCACAATGTTCCACACTGAGCATATGTATTAACTCTTTAACTCTTTGTGCTTAATTATATACAATTGTTATGATGTAGCCTCCAAGCGATCTTTTGTTTTTTAGACGCTGTTTCACAAGATTTAATGGCATGATACTTCCTCTTAAACGTACAGCTTAGTTCATGTAAATTATCATTCAAATAACTAAAAACTCTAGAGTTTTATTTAAGAATGTAATGATTTGTTTTGTATGTATTCGGAAATAATGTATTCACGAAAAAATACGAATAAATAAATATATATATACATATATATATAAACAAACACAAGAAAACGAGTGAAATAATTTATTTACACAAGATGGTGTCTTTCAATTACCACTTCTTAGAACCTAATAATCAATATCATTATATAATACTATTGATGAAATACAACAGTAAAAGTATTTCCAAAATTATCACTTCAAATTTTACTTTACTACAAGCTACAATGTTTTAGAAACATTTTTAAATTTTCATAAAAGTACCAAAATTGTGTCTAAAACGTTATTGCTCAATGGTGCAGATCTGGCAATAGAGCACGCCGAGAAAAGAACAGCGCCAATGGCAGTAATCGTGCACCGGAAAAGGAGAGTTAATTCTCATTGAGATGCACACAGCTATAGCTGCTATAACTTCCACAGAGGACGACTGATCTTTTCTGTGCCGAGCGCGACAAGGCGTCGTCTCCGTGTGTGGAACACTCCCGAGATCTACCCGAGTGTTTAAATAAGTGTACGGTAAAGATACGGAAACATAGCATGTAGAGCAAGGGGGGGGGGGAATATAGGAGCTTATCTCTGCTCTTTAAAAAAACTCAAAACACTTCCGTATTTCCTGCCGCTTCGCGAGTCAAGGACGAACACAGCCGAGGCCACACGAAGGTTCTCCGCCGCTGTAGCACGATAAAGCTCGTTCCCGCGACAGCTCGGAAATATTCACGACACGTAAAATACACACACAACTTTAAACAAAACAAGGTAGTAGGTACAAGTCAGCTGCAACATGTGGCAGGACTTTAAAACACCAACATTACAGAACAAAGAAAAAATGCATTTGTTATTTCCAGTGACATGTTCACGTTTCAATGAGATTTTTATGTCAGCGAAACAAATCATATGTCGCTGCATTTATTATCACTGTGTATAAAACAACAAAAAAACCACTAACTAGAACCGGAGAACTCTGGTGCGAATATCGGTTAGGTCACTCTGATTCCGCTTTTTCGAAATCATTCCACACCAATGATGGGATAGTTCTTTACTATACACATAGCCGATGGCCGATTCCTTTGCCAATATTCCCAATTTGTGCTGGTGACTATGTTTCCAAGGAAACAAAGCACAAATGTTTTCGTGGATGTTCCCAGTTAGTTTCGTTGAGACGTCGCTTTTTTTTTAACTGGCTTCCAACATATTCAACTAAACCAATCGAATAAAAATGCAGCGTTTAGACGTCAACGAAAACGTTACTACCGCAAACATGTTTGTTTGACCAGTTGGTGGGCTTTACTCAAGAAAGAGTTTATGACAAAATGGTTAATTTTATTACATCATTGTGACAAAATAAAATGTGTGATGTTTTAGAAGATGGGTAATGCATGCAACGTAAAATCGATAGTTTTAATTTCAAAATATTTTGCCATAAACAAAAAATACAAAGAACTCTAGCGTAAACAGTTAGGCCAAGTTTTCAGGCATCCCTCTACTTAGTGCTAAGGGTATCTATGGAACTCTTGATAATAAGCGGCTTGGTACTAAGCGGCAACATACCCTTTAAGGCACCCGTCTATATTTGGATTACGGAACCAGCACACCTTTGGAACTAAGAGGCCCAAATAGCAGACCTGTTAAAACATGTTGCTGCAAATAAACTTTACACTCGGAATAAATCAATACTAAAATCAAGTTTACTTTGTTATTAATAAAGAGCAACAACTATCTTAGAGACGAAGTTAGTTAATACTGTCATAAAGTAGAGTTATCGTAACAAGCCACGTATCGTAATAGTAGTATGTAAATATCAGTCCGAGCCCTGGAGTCGAAGTGTGGTGGTGGTGGCGGTGTCTGCTACCTTGGAACTATCTTGGACTCAAAATTCTTCAAAAAAGACTTAAAATCAGTCAAAATTCCTAGAAATTTCCCTACTTCGAGGGGAAAAATCCCATTTTAAGGAACATTTCACGTTTTACATATATCTGAAAAAAATTCAAAAATTCGAACTTCGGATTGCCTCTAAAGACTGTCATTAAAACCACCTAAATTCTTTACTGAGGTTAAAATTCCCCATGGCATGCCTTCAATAAGCCTCTGGTGGGTAGCCTTGACCTTTACTTAGATCATAAACATGAAATCTTTAATTTTCGACCAAAAAATTTCCGAAAAATTAAAAAATATAAAAAAAATTACTTAAAATGTTTTTTATGTTTATTTCACAGAATCTTTATAGATACTTTTCATGAGTCTAGCTTAAGTCCTACTTTTGGGCTGCCGAATTTGCATTCTTTCGCTGCGTGTAAACACTGGACAAATCTGAATTACAGACACCATTCTATTTTGGAAAACGAACTATATAGTATGTCCATGCTGATATGTAAAAAGACTGAAAAACCGTGTCTTGTATAATCACTGGCGGATGTGCAAGTTACTAGAGCTGCAATGATCTGCAAAGTCTAGAGCGGTCATCAGAACCCATTATAGCGATTCTAGTGATACTGGTATCAAGCGACTGCAAAGCGTCAGTCAGTCGTCAACACAGCCTCCTTGGACAACACCACCAGCAGGTGACGGTGTTTGCTGGAGCCGCATTGTGGGTGGGTTTACGCAAATGCTTTCATTTGGGGCATCTACAAGAAACTAATGCTCAAGTTTCATTGCTGCACGCCCCGTCTATCTCTCTACACGCAATTCTAAGTTCGTATGCTTAAACAATACTTGCATATTCGTGTACACGGTCCGTATGCTTGAACAACTCTTGTACCTTCGTTTGCAAGAGTCGTATGCTTCTCGCCGAGTATAACAACTATAACAAATGAAATAATGTCTAGCATGCGAGTGTGCCGGTTACAAAATGGCTGATTGTGTTCATTACGTACACTTGCCAAACCAAATGGTGGTCACGTCTGCATGATAACATGGTAATGTCTGCGCCATGTTGGTTAGACGCCCAAAACATTTTCTGAAGTGTAGTGTTTGCAGTGTGACTACAATTTTATAGGACAGTCTTTTATGGAAGTGACTGTGTTACGACATATATTCTAATTCATACTTACTAACCATTATCAGACGTGGTCTAGCACCGTTTCCGCAATGTTTTGGGCATGAAAATGTGGCGATGGCGAGGTAAAAAAAATCGACTGCAACTACGTCAACAGCATGCCGTGTCTCTTGACGATTCCTAACTCCATCGACCAAACATTCCTCGAGAATTCAAGCAGTCTGACCACGCGGTCAGGTTGTCAGCAGTTTAATTAGGTTCAGGTGCGTTCGCAACGAACGATGCAAATAATATCGCTCGCAAGTCATTGCCCGACGAACATGCAACGCGGCGGGCCGCAACTACCCGACGCGCGTCATAAATTAACAGCGAGCGTGGCATGAGAAAAATTGTTGTTCTGCAAAGCACCCAAATGACTTATAAACTAGCAAGGAGTCCTTGAGGCAAGAGCAACGTTGTCACAACCATTCACGATATCCCCTTCCTTCTCCCCTAGGCTCATCATCCTAGCCGTAAAACACATATCTAAAGAAAATCGATGCCTACGATACCTCTGCAAGCATGCCATTTCCATATCTTAAAACAAACCTATAGGTATAAACCCTTCCAAATTACTTAGGGAAAAAAATACCCGGATCTCGTCTTAGATTTAAAGACATTCATTTCTTTTTAACCACAATTACTTAGCCACGTTTGCATGAATTTGTTCGGACGAGACGAAGAATTAAACGCTTTAACTAATCAGAACTTCAAGAATTATGGGAGTAATTATCAAATTCTCTCCACCTCGCGCACGTCAAAACCAATATCTAGTCAACGCAACCAAAATGTTGTACCTAAAAACATCCACGACTGTTGGTTAAGCAACTGCTGGGTTACAGACTTAGAAACATCTGTCAAAATACAGATCGTCCGCCACTAGTGTTCGCCGCTCGTTACATAGGTGCATACGTAGTACCTACGTCCCTTACAAAACGGATTCCAGATCGATAACATTAGACCTAAAAGTTTTGAGACCTATAATTTGTGTATGCTAAGCCATTACCGACAGTCTACCCAATAAAATACGACTGTTGTCACAATGAAAAGATAATTTCTTACGACATAATTGTCACATGATTTACGAAGCATTTGCGAACGAACTCTTTATTATTCAACGAAAAAATGCAAATAAAAAATTTACAGAAAATGGAAAAAATAAAGAGTTTAAGGGCTCCGCCGCCTGCTCAGTTTGTCTTCACTCGCTTCCGGTTACGTCGGGTCATGTCCGATTACCCAGACGCGCCACAAAACGATGTGAAACCGCGTGCGTACGACCGCCCTCATTTAAGACTTGACTGTGACAAATGAATGAAAGAATGAATGAATCATACCTTAAAATCTCGTCAAAATCGGCGTCATTAGAGGGTGGGAGGCGATGAAGGCATTGGCGAAATGAATGAGTGGTCGCAGAACACCTGTTTTTCCTGATGTGATTAAAGAGTATAAAAACAATAAAAAACTTCCTCACCTCAATGTACAAACACACCACGAATGTAGTGATATATACTCACAACATCTTCCTACTGTAAATAGCCTCAAATTCTGGGGTTTCAGTGCTCTGTGTGAAAAGTAGCATGATATTTAACGAACGAGTCCAGTCGCCAAGGTTCGTGTATGCTAGTGTCTTTTCGGCTGTCTTAAGTATGTGTTTCGTCAAGACGTAAGTACGTCAAACAAGCTCTTGCTTGAGCACGCAGTCCTCATGAAGCTCATCTTGTTCATGGACTATGAAACATGCATACCGAAATCGCCGCCTTGAGAATCAAGACGTTCCTCAAGACACGACTATGAATACCAGTCCTAGACTTAGGAAGAGGCTGCGCATGATGGAAGAAGAAACTTTAAATGCTCGATTCAACAGCCTGGAATTTGTGCTCGCTAACTTGAAGCGTCGAGGTAAGCCTCCTAAATCCGATCGTGCGTGAGCGTTTTGGTGATATCTGTTTTGATATTTGTATATAGTTGTGTTAAGATCCGAGAGTATGGTGTATATATTTTTGGGTAATAAAAATGTTTTTTTTTAAATCTATTTTCTTTAAAATCACCCAAGGTACCAAACTACAATTTTTAAGGTATTTTTACATGAAAGAAAGAGTAAAATATGGGAATAGAGAAATGTAAATATATATATGCAAACATGAAAAAATCTGCTTCCCTGCAGCTTTTGAACATGAATACGCAAACATGTAACGGCCTAGAAGATAAAAGCAGAAAATTACGCAAACATTTAAATATCGGCTTCCATGCAGTTTTTAAACACGGATACGGAAACACATTCCTGCTTAAAAGATACATTAATAAAGTATTATTGTGAGTGAGAATTCTCCGAAAATTTTTCTGGTTCTGAATGGTGTATGTAAGGTCTAGGATGGTGACGTAAAACAAAAATAAAAAAATATATATTTTTTTTGGAAGAAAAGTTATAAATTTTATAAGTTTTTAAAATTATTATTACTTTAAAATAAATTTAAAATTGAATCCGCAAGATCAGACGATTAATTTGGTATATGACAGCATATATCTGAGTATCTTTTAAATATTATACACTAGCTTCCCGACCCGGCTTCGCACGGCTATACTAATGGAAAAAAATTAAGCCACATCTCCCATTTACAGTAATGGTAAATAAAAAAAAATTGAAAATTTATTACAATGCTGTATAATGTACCGGAGAGAAAATGAATAGCACCGATGGTTTACCGACTGCACGCAACGTACAACTGATGTACCCGTACTTCGCTACGGCAGTCTACAGGCAGATCACTCTTGAGCCGCTCATTATACATGCCCCTTCTTGTGGGTACGCTACTGCCGCGCGATGCCCGTTGCCATGGAGACGCAGAAGGCATGAACAATGCAAAATCCTGTTCTCATGCAGACAAAGTACCCACTGTTGCCTGGTTTTAACCACCCATGGGATCTATTTTTCGGAAAATGTCATCCTGTGTAACATAAGGAACATTACTGTGAAGTTCCAAGACTGTAAAATATATATACTTGAAAAAAAGGGCAATTTTTTGTATTTAAAGTACCCGCAAAATTTCAACGGTGATGAGGACTGCACTAACAATGAAAAAGTCGTTGCCATAGAGACGAATGAAGCATCAACAAAGCAACAGCCGTTGCCATGGTGATTTCCTACCAAAAACTGGAAATTTTGATATATTACGCCCCCGAAACTCCCCTTGGGATCGGATTTCCGCAGAATTTGTTCTTAGTGAGTGTCTACATCACAAAATGAGTAACTATGCTAAATTTCAAGTCAATCGGGTATATAGTTAGAGATCTCGTGATGAGTGAGTCAGTGAGTGGTATTTCGCATATATATATATATATATATATATATATATATATATATATACATATATATATACACACACACACACAAGTCCTTGTCAGAATTGTAATGGGAGAGGAAAATTATTGATGGTCCGAAAAATGAAAATTAATTAAAAATAATAAAAATAATTCTAGTAAAAGAAAAAAAACAAATTAAACACAGAGAGAGGGAAAAAAACAATAGTTTAGGTTTGCTACTTAAAGTGATAAAAAGTATTTAAATACTAATTGAACTCTTATGAGGGTACTGATTGCTTCGTTGTTAATATCACACGGGTGTTTTTTACTTGTATGGGAAAAGGCATCTAGTGCGTGGCAACAATGTTAATAGGCAATAGGAAATAAACTTCTAGCGCCTGCGACATTGTCAACACATACTTCGTACGTGTACTGCATGTTGTATCTAACCCCCTCCAATGCATTTGATTCTAAATTGGACTTTTAATAAGGATCCCTAATGTTATTGATAATATAATATAGCCTATAGCCTTCCTCGATAAATGTACTATCCAACACTGAAAGAATGTTTCAAATCGGACCAGTGGTTTCTGAGATTAGCGCGTTCAAACAAACAAACAAACAAACAAACTCTTCAGATTTATAATATTAGTATAGAAGTATATATTATGTCTGTAAGAAAAGGTATGTCTTTAATAAAATGTTGCGGCCACAACTGTCATCATTAACAAAATGGCTGAAGATTTTGAATCATTTGTGGATTTTGTGGATTTATAGTAGATTTTTGTGGTCTATAAGGTTCAAATAACATGGTAGGAGATTGGAACTTGACCTTACATGCATGCATACATACACTGACATCATTTAGGAACCAACTCCCGAAAAAAAGATGGCGACATCCATCACATGAAATAAAGATGGCAACACCCACATAACGAAAACAAAATGACTGCCCCCAGCAGACACTGACGGAGACATCATAATGTAAAGTACAACGCATAGGTGTGGGGCGTTCGATGATGTCATAGTAACGAAAAGTGCAAAGCACAGGAGTGGGATATTCGATGATATCACCATAAAGAAAAGTGCAAAGCACATGAGTAAGGTGCTCGATGCAACTAAAAGTGCAACACATATGAGTGGGGTGGTCAATGATGATTCCATCGTAACGAAAAGTGCAAAAAACATAATGAGGTGCTCGATCATGTCATAATAATGAAAAGTGCAACTCACAGGAGTGGGGCACTCGATGATGAAATACACAGAAGTTGGGGTGCTCGATTCCACGGGAAAGTTATGGAAAACAAAATGGTGAATGTAACATTATTATTCAAAATAGCGGAATGTTCTAGAAATCAAAATGGCGGCAACGAAGATGGCCGTCGGGGTCTAAGGTCAAAGTCATCCAAAATGGCTGCCAGAAGTGATGTAATCAAAGGTGGCCACCGTGGCTCCCTATATCCAACCCTGAATAAATTGGCTTATTGACAGATATAGGGATTTACAGGTTAAACTAGCACTCTACCTACAAAAGAGAATAATAGCCCCTCTTTGGGGAGTATGGCACCTCCCTGGAGAGCTTACACCCCTCCCTGGGGAGGTTGCTCTACCAAATTTATTTCAGGGGAAAAAATGGAAATTTTCTATCGAAAAAGAGAATTTTCTCTCTAAATATGGAAATTTTGGTGCATATGAGGTAGGCCTATTTAGAAGTTTTTTTGCTGCTGAAAGTGACGTAATCCAAGATGGCAGCCAGAAGTGACCAAATCTAAGATGGACGCTGCAGATACATGGATCCCCAGTCAGGAGCCAGTGTCCCAGGGCGAACTATAGTACCTACTAACGATAAATGTGAAATGCCTATTAGTAATATGTTGTGATTAAGTCCTTATTTCTTACAATTGTTTTTTACACAACTTTGTAAAATGGGCCCCGATGTTAGACACAAAGATTTTCCACTAAGTAGATTGCGTGGGGGCTCAACTTACATAATAAGTCCATGCTCTAAACATCCAAATTTAGTTGGAAAACAATAAGTTAAAAACAGTGCCACCGACAATAGACGCAGGACGTAGCCCGCGCACGCAAAGTTGCGCAGTAGAAATGTTTTGGACCAATCACTTAGGTTTATTTACCATCAGAAATGCAAAAAAAGTGTCATGGCGGACGGAAGTTGGTGCGTCGTTGAGGTTATAAAATCTTTTATCACTAAGTTCGAGTTTCAAATCACAAGTGCATTTAAATATGTTCTATGTCGAATTACTTATATACATTTAAAATTGGCAATAAACACACGTGTTTGCTGCTACAGTCGATAGTAAACAAACCCACATGGCATTGTTTACTACTGAATTTAAAAGTAATGAAGGCAAATCGTAAGCCAGTGATGTCTCGTGAACATAAGACTAGAATTGATCTGTATTATATTTAGTCTCTGCCGCTGGCGTGCGGTACGGCCCGGTATCGAGGATGGAGAACGGCCCGGTATCCAGGATGGGAAACGGCCCCATATCGAGGATACTGAACAGGTGCCCGAAGCGGTCGACCTTGGATCCCCGCTCCCCGCCTAACATACACCCGCGTGGACACGTCGCGACGTATATCGCGCGACGAGAAGACTGAATCAATGTACAAAACCAGTAAATCGATTCTCGAAAAAAAAAAAAAAAAAAAAAAGAGATAAATACACCAATGCATTTCACTGATCCGCACTTCTCGCACGCGGTCCAAAGCTTAATCATCAGCTTTTTCAAATTATTTCTTATTCAATCATCGTACCAATTTGTTTACATTCGGAAGATTTAATATTTCAAATAATAATAAAAAAATAACTGGCTTCTTGAATAGAAAATGCAAAAAATAATATTAATATAAAATTTGGGCCGTATTAGAAATTTTGAAAAATTATTTCTTGGATTTTGAGTGCGTCATACGATTTCACTCCCGTGTATAGAGTAACTACCGATTATTCAAATAATACGGACCCTCCCTCCTTTTATTTGCGAGCCCCCACGGCCTTATATCACACGACGCCACTGGCTCGCGCATTACATGCCCCTTCGCCTCTACACGCAAGATACGAAAACTCCCTGCACGTCTCTCTATAACAACAATACTTTGGACCAAATTTGTTATACCTAAAGCGTTTATGAAAACAGAACTGGCTCCAATATTGAACTTTCTGAACTCAACAAAGACTAAAAAAAACTTGCGTAAGTTTGCGTAGTGGCTATTAAAGCTATTCGTAGTCAAGACATGTTTCAGAAATCTTGAGTGGTTTGTAAATGGCGCGAAGCTCTGCATGTCGTTTGGCGGCCCAGCCAGGCCCACATATAAAATTGGAATGGAAGCATTTGGTTTGGGGGGGGGGGGGGGGGGGTTGTGAGTGTTACAAATCCAGCCGATATTGGAAAACTCGTTAGGTTGACATTTTAAAGGAAATGCGCACACAACGGAAATTTAACAGGTTGAAAACCCCACTCGCATGCACATTTCTCCTAGATCCACGAGCTGAAGTCAAGATGGTGGACCCGTGTGTGACAATATGAACCCGTATATATTCACTTTCGTAAACATCGGGGGATTTACTAAGCGCATTGGTGTGTCAAATGAAACTTTATGATAGCGAAAATTTCCTGGAATACATTTGTGTACTTGAATACTCATAATCAGACAAAACCGAAACTTAAAATATATAATCTACCAGCCAAGAAAATTGTGGTGGAACAAACATAGCGTCAAAGATGTTTAACATTTTGTTGGTTTTCTATAAAATTACGAACGCGTACCCTGATAGTAGGAATAAAATAACATATACGTTTACTGCTAACAATTAAATGCAAACCTACAAGTTATGCGATACGTGCAGATCACGTTTACAGTTATGGCCTGGATAACGTTTACAGACTTACGATTTATTTTTTTAATTGAGGGGTTTGAAAAGTTGAACATTAAGTAATGGGGAGAGGGCCCTGGACCATTAGTTTCTATGGACGGCTCCGTCTACGAGTCTCGCCTTTATGAGGACGCTAACGCACGTGATCGTTCCCGAAACCAAATCAAATGAGATAGAGAGGTCATCAATGTTCACATTACGTGACGTTCTCAAAACCAATTAATGATTGCATTAAAAATGCAACCTTGAACAATTCAAACAGGCCATACATATATTGAATACGCGTTAAATCCTAAATCTGTTTCAATAAAAACGCAGCGTTGTCTTAAACAAGGAACATTTTGAGTTCTCGATACATGGTTGACGCACATGGAATCGCTGTACGCATAACGATTTACGACTCCGCCTGGAAGGAAAGGTAATGCCGTGCCAACAAAGTTTTGTCTGTTGAGCCCTTCGCAGGTGGGAACAAAGCAGACAGCATTTCCACAAAGCAACCATGAGTTAAGTTGATCGCATCATGCAGATCTTTATTAAGTTTGTAAAGGTTTGTACTTAAGAATTGTGCAAGTAATTTGAAATGTAAATACGTATAACAAATATAAAATATTTAACTAGATTCTAATTAGTAAATCAGATACCAACTGAAAACTGAAAAACGAGGCGAATGAGAATGAAAACAATTTCTAAATAGAGCGTTCATTAAATAAGTTTAGTCGATGAAAATATTCTTGCTAACAGTTTTTCCTTAAAGTGAGGAATACGAGTCAAAATACGCCATTTCGGTTTAAAAAAACTTCTGGCCATAATATCGTTTGAGTTTAAAAATTGGGCTTCATTAAAGCATAATATGTAATTTTATTGAATGCTCGAAATGATCAATGAATGGCTGACACAATAAGCATACTCTGAAAAGTCATTCCTGTGAAGTATACAATTAACAATTGGGAATGACTACAACTTAAATAATAATGTTAATACAGTTTTTGTAGATATCTTAATGTGTGATATATGCTTTAACAAAATGCATATTTCCTGTTGAAAGATACAAACCTGGTAGGCCTATGCCGTAACAATTATTGAAACCAATAATTGTTATGGCAAAATAATTATCGAAACCAATATGATGGCGTCTTTCTGTTCATATTTTTTCCCCGTAACCCGAGGACTTGTATAGCGACTCAATTTAAGATGATATGCGTGCGAGAAAGACACGACCATTAGCGTCTCATCGGGATAAAAGGCCACATCTGCTTCTTAAGTAACACGACTTGTATGTACTTAATTCACTCTTCGACATTCGCCTCCATCAGCTAAACACTATCTTCTCCTTTATCGCCGTGATAGAATATATTCTCCATAGTCCATAGGGCTATTGGTCAGACTCGCATCCCTGCGTTCCTATTGTAGCTGTAATAACATAACTCCCATTTAACGTCTCACTAGGACTAGGTCATTGATCCGGTGACTGCAACATCTGGCGTGTATGATTCAATAGTTGACGACTTGGTAGGACATGAACATGTTTAGTCGTAGGCCGTTAAGCCGAGGTCGGGCAGAACCGTAGTGGTTTTCTTCTTTAAACAACCAAGTAATAACGAAATCTTTTAAAATTAAATTTATATCACTAGTTAAAAAAAAACACACTTCATCCTTTAGCTAAAATCTCTGAGCCACATTTGACAAAGTTTAAAAACAAGAATTCCTGCAAAAAATGTAATGGTCAAGGACACACAACAACCAACAAAGAACTATATCCACATATCAGAAAAATCCTACGATGTGTAAATTGCAACATACATATTCACTTCCGCTAACCTCAACCCTTCATAAATAAATCTTTGTTTAGAGGGGAAAAAATCACTGTTCGTAGCAACCAACCACGGAAATAATGTAACTCTAATCGAATTAATTCTTGAAACTAAAATGTAAGAAAACTTATTTAGAAAAAAAAATTAATTAATTATTAAAACATGTCATGTTTAAACAATAAGAGTGGCATATAAATACTTGATAATGCGAAAACACTAAGAAATAATTTACCGAAACATGCAGTGATAAAGCCATTTTCGATCAATGTTTTATAATGCAACGTATTTGTAAACAATAGTCGTCAATGCGAAAATTTTCATCACAGAAAATTGTGGGTTATAATTCGAAATTTAACATAGAACGCACAGGCTATTTCTGGTGCACAGAACTATTGTGATTCACAACTTGGTATCCGTAATGAAGGCATAGTTGGGGGAACATTATATCCCAAAGTTTGTCTGTCGTGTTAATGATCGATGGGATATGATCAGGGAGCGCTTTATCAGTTTTTAAAGTCTACCAAGCCACAAAAACAAAATACGAGAACTCATTGGCGACCACAGCAAATTAACATCTTCTGATCAATTCCTAAGTGGTGGTGATAGGTAGTTTTAAGACTTGTCGACAACACAAGGTCATTTGGATGCGGACACACAACTCCTGTGTGGAGACGAGTTTGGCCGTCACCTGTTTGTTTCTATTCTTCGTCCGGGTGATGTTGTGCCCGTTTAACCGTATGGCGTCACTGCTAGCTGTGTGCTGCCAGCGCCCCCTTTTTTTTTTGCGGTGAGTGCGACGCGGGAAATTTTGGTTTGTGAGGTTGGTGGTTGCGTTGTTCTTTTGTTGTCGTGGTTTTGAGCTGCCTGAAACATAGGAAGGGAGAAACTAGTGAGGTGGAGTGGGACGAGGTGGGTCGAGCTGGAGAGAAACAGGCGAGCTGTGATTAAGTTGTTTTCGGGGAGTGTTGGAGACGAGACTATAACGGGTAGCGTCTAGGAAGAGTGTTGTTCTTGACAAGGGAAATGGGGATTGACGAGAGTTGTACGACGCACATCAGAGGTTGTGGATTCGCGGTGCGCGAATAGTATAGCAGTGAGCTATAACTTTTATTGTGTCGTTTTGGTCTACGATGGCAGAAATTTCTGAGGTGGAATGCCCCGCTTCTCCGGTGGCAGCCAATTCCTGTGGTGGAATTGTCCCGTTTCTCCGATGGCAGCCAATTCCTGTGGTGGAATTGTCCCGTTTCTCCGATGGCAGCAAATTCCTGTGGTGGAATTGCCCCGTTCCTCCGATAGCTGGAATTCCTGATATGGGATTATACCATTTCTCCGCGCCGCAAGCAGCCATTTTCCTGGATTTTGCCTGTTTTTCGAGGAAGGGCAGAAATCATCGGTGACCCAGGTTGGAATAGATTTTAGTTTATATTGGATAACGGCCTGATTACTGCTCAATCAAAAAAAAAAAAGGAAAATTTAAGTGCGGCGTGATTTTTGAAGAATTATTGTGGTTATTGTGAAGCTGTATAGTCTGCGTTCGATATATATATATATATATATATATATATATATATATATATATATATATGTGTGTGTGTGTGTGTGTGTGTGTGTGTAAAGTCATACATTTTTTATGTGAACTTGATTGATGACAATATACAATTTTATAGAATTATTTAGACATTTATGTGAGTGTATTAGCCACCAGTATGTTTGTAATCTGCAAAACCGTTACTTTTAGTGGCAAATGTCGCAAGAGGTGATCTTAAGAAAGTTATATGAATGTATTACCCATTTGCATGTTTGTAATCTGTAAAACTGTTAGTTTTAGTGGCGAATGTGGCATGAGGTGATTTTAGGAGATTTATATAAATGTATTAGCTACCAGCATGTTTGTAATCTGCAAAACCGTTAGTTTTAGTGGCAAATGTCGCATGAGGTTATCTTAGGAAAATTATATGAATGTATTACCCACTTACATGTTTGTAATCTCCAAAACTATTAGTTTTAGTGGCGAATGTGGCATGAGGTGATCTTAGGAGATTTATATAAATGTATTAGGCACCAGCATGGTTGTAATCTGCAAAACTGTTAGTTTTAGTGGCAAATGTGGCGTGCATCTATTAATATAAATTGTTGTTGTTATTACCTTTTGCGCTTTGAAAATAATTCTAAATAATAAAAGGAAAAGTTCTAACGCCTGAACTTAGTGTTTATTTCTTAGAGACTCTCCCTCTTCCCCTTACTGTACCGGTGGGAGAAGAGAGAGAGACTCACCACAATAATAAGTGGATAGATGTGTCAACGGCCCGGTGAGAGGGACAGGAGTACCCCGAGATAACCAACTGTTTCCAGGGAAGTCCCGTGTTGGATCGCGCTTCGGATCGCTGTGGTCGGAGGCGAATGATCGCGCCCATTTAGAGTTGGTGCCCACTGTTTTGCGACTGCGCCACCTCTGTCGGTGCAGCGGCGGTGGACCTGAGGTTTTCAAGGCACGGCGATACCGCTGCGGCTAACCATTGCCTTCCGCAAAATGGAGTCAAGAGCCCGGGAAGAGTTTTCCGAGTCGGCCGAGAATCGAACCTGGTATCTTTTACTGATTGGCCACTAAACCAAACGGTCGGACCTATGCGAAATTCAAGTGCACTAAAGTTTAGCCAATAACACTCCGCCGTTAAAAAATATGTAACATAATTAATTTTAAAGTTTTAAAAAAAGGGGTGTCATTTATTGCACACGAAAATAAAACAATAATATACATGTTTAAAACCTTTAAAAAAGTTTTTTTTTAAAATTAGCCGTTAAGAAAACGGGTGCAGAAGCTGTTTAGAAGAACCGGGGGGTTTCGCACGTTCATCACCACGGGCCAGCGAGACAGTTTCATTCGTGGTAATGCGTTCCGTGCGCGAGCCCAGCCGCGCCGCGCCAGAGGCCACGCGCTTATTATCCCTAGCGCGGCGCGATCCGGCACGCAACTGCATGAGCGCGCGCGCAGAGATGCGTTCCGCAACCTCCCGTTCCGTGCGGACGGTGCGAGCGCTAGTTCCGACCGCCGTGTCGCGGTGGTCAGCTGACTTCAAACTGGGCTTGTACGTCCCAACAGCGAGGTCACTACACACGGAAGAAAGTGCAACTGTGGAAAGAAACCACGCGAACCTTTGTCTGGAGAGTGATTCGGGATTCGAGCCCAGGTGCACCGAAATAAAAGGTGAGTTTGTAGCCTGGTTTACAAGGGATCGAACCCATCGGTATTGGATTTTGATAAATTTATTCGTAACTTCTCTAATCAAATTTTTGAAATGTAATTAGCAGAAGTTAAAATCTGTAACTAAAAATCAAAAGTCATTAAACGAGAAATACAGGGTTTTATTCAATCTGTACCAGATCCTCTGTTTTGGGATTCTTTATGCTATGAAGCGCTTTAAATTTAAATATTTAACTGTAAAATAACTAACAAAAGATAAAAAAAAATTAAGTATAGATGCGGCCATCGTCAAAGGCACTACTGTATCGCCAAGTGCAGTTTTAACGATTCTGCCCCGTCTGCTGCTAGCTATGAAGGAGGCCAACGGAGCAGTATTGATTCTTTACCAGAATGCACCGCCTCCCCCCCCCCCCCTCCCAACGCACCTTTTTCCCTTTCTCCGCCCCACACCACAAATCCTCTTCGCAAGGGAAACTGGGAATTATTCAGTCGCGCTGCTAACTGCATCATACAGAACACAAAGGGATAGGGAGTCTGCGTCCAGGGGCAAGTATAGCGTGTAAATGAACCAGCCCACCGAGTTTACTTCCTCTGAACAGATCCAACACTGACGTCGGTTGGACTACTTGTAAGCACGTGCCGACTCGTGGGACTGCGAAATTGCTCGACACAAGTTTCGTGAATGCGCCAACTACTTATCATTACATGTTTAAAAAAATTCAGTTAGTAACGATATTAACGTTCCCGTCTTATGCCGGGAGGCTTGGGTGGGGGGCGCTTGGAAATTAATTAATTAACTAATTATAAAATCACCCATGTCCGAGGAGGGTCTTAACCCACGACGCAGAGTCAGAAGTTAGGCACGCTGACACATTCAGCATCCACGCCGGTTTCTAAATAAATTATCGACTTTAATTTGCCCGCTGCCACCTTGAGAGGAGACCGACATCCACTAGTATCTTTAATTGATTTTCTAAATAGGTGCACGATTTAGTCCGAAGTCAACGTAAGAAGCGGCTCGTGTGAAGAAATAAAATATTTCGTCTTGGCGGCGACAATCTGGGAACGGTTTGTTAACATTATTTTCTAACGAATACTCTAAGAAATATTCAGCTGTGAACCGAAAACATCAGACAAATAATACACATTAGAAAAATAGAAAAATAGTCGATTCCAAGAGGAGCTCGCAGTAATACACAGTGATTGATATTTTACAGGTATTTCAAAAGATGGTCTGGAAAGTGGTCAAGTAAGAACGAATGATCCATAGACACGGTGTCGCTACATCTTGATGCAGTGGTCAGCACGTCTGACTGGCGAGCCATGTGTGCTGGGTTCGGTTCGCAGGTTCATCATCTGGTCCATACTGCGGAAGGCAGTGGTGAAACACTGCAGACTCAACTCGCCCAATTTTCCCCGGTCCCGAACATTACATCTAGGAACCCTGTCGGTGAAATCATGTCAGTAAGTGTGAATTGGTGCTACGGTAAGTGCAGCATGACGATCACGGTTCATTTCCAGGGGTTACATTGCCACACAGAATTCTGACTTTTGGCAAGCTTGCAGAGTGTATTGATGTCAAATCAAGCATTATCCTGACTTATTTTCAGCTCTTGAGGATTTGCTGGGAAAACTACGGACTCTATTGCGCGGAGTATCTAGAAACCTATATAATTGTTTTCAGTAGTTTGAACAAAATTTAATGTTGTAACCAAACTCGTGTTTGACAGGTATTTTTTCTCTTCAAATAGTAGGCTACCTTTCCTGTTAACTGAAAATGATTTGCACAGTTGGGTGTTTTCGTAATTTTTTAAAATAAATATATTTTAGCACGGCTGCAATAAAAAAAATTAATCGAAAATACGCGAGAAAAAAAAACTGTCACCAAATCTACACCGAGAGAAAGGTTTGTTTGCCTCAACGAAATATGTGTTTGTATATGGCGATATAAATATATTTTGTTAATTCAAACAAATATTTTGTAGTAGGAAAGATTCTGTTGACCCAAAAAAAAATATTTTGTCAACTCAAATGTATATTTGGTTAGGTCTAACAAATTATTTTTGTTACTTACCGAGTTTGGTTAAACTAAAAAAAATATTTTGTTCCACTAAGTAAATATTTGTTTCGCCATATATAAACAAATATTTGTTTGATTCAAACAAACTTTTTTCTCTTTGTACAACGATATTTAAGTGATTGTATGTAAATTTACCATGATACTGTTTTCCTCGCTTGAGAAAGGACCATACTTAACTTTGATGATTACGAGATAGAATTTCATTCAAAATTTTGCAATGAGCTTAAATTAATACTGCAGAGTAAACTTGCCACGCGAATCTTAATTCAAGTATGATGTAAGCATGACTGAAGCTTGCCGACGGAAAACGGACGGGGTTGCCAACGTGTTCTCTCTGGGTGCTCCCGACAGACAGCCTCTGCCACTCGCTTCTCTGGCTGGGACAGGTGACTGGCTTCTAAAGCTAACTGATGGAGCGAGTACAGAGGAATACAAGACCCGGGTTGAAGTCATCCTTATTTCCATTCCCCGCGGTTTCCCCTAATTCACTCCAGGCAATTTCTGGAATGGGTCCTTAAAACAGGAAATGACAGATTCCTTCTCCAGTTGAACAACCCACCGTCATCAACGACTTACGCCAGTTGCACCATTCTGCTCTTTGATCCGTGATTCAATTATCTTCGCCCAAGAATGAACTAAAGATAATTTCTCTAAAAGTTGCGCCAACACATTCTGATACTGCACGATCTATGCTCTCATGAACCGAAGTCCATACTTTTCCATCTGCGGCAACAGGCGGCGGCAGCAGTGTCGAGGGAATGTTAGCTACATTTCTATTGGCGGACTGGAATGATATGAAGTCGTTACACGCATTGTGCCATGGCAAGCAAATTGTTGATGTTGTCGCCACAAGATAGCAGCTCATGTGGTCACTGCCTTGTCTCTTTTGATATTTACAACCGAAAAACACATAACGGTATTTAAAAGCTGTGGCAAATAAAACAGTCTGAAATATTAAAGGTTTTGCAAAGAAAAAGCTTTTTTTAAATATAAAAGTAATTGTAACGAAATAACAAGCCTATTTAAAGCACTAAAATAAAATAACGAGCATTACAAACACTTAAAATATGGGTACCGCATGTGGAATTAGGTTGTAGCGCCAGGAAAAGCAGGATTTTTTTTCATACATGAATTATATATGACCTGAAATTTAGATATCATTCTTTAATTTTTACGCCTGATTACAATAATAACCTCCATAAAGTCCGTAATAACTGCAGACATGTCTGCTCGCGCTGTGTCGATAGGAGACCATTGTCCATGACTTTCCAGTGATCTCCGCTCAGCGCTCAAAACACAATGGCGCAACAGAAAAAGTGGTCGAACCAAAACCAAACAAGTGCATGAAACGAGACCACGCAACCGGCCAGGTCCTCCACAGCCGAGCCGACCCCGCGAGTGGACAGGGCATGAGCACGTCGCTTGTCGCGACCGTGCGAGATGCGCAAGGGAAATGTTTGTGGCCAGCACCAACAGTGCTCACAAACACGTGACACGTTCGCTTGACCAATCACCTCATTACCACAAAGAGACCACAACTAAAACTGGCACGTACTTAAAAAATTACTATTTTGTCTTATATTCACATTTCAATAACAAACAATATAACTAAATAAACCAGACATTAAAAAAAGGCGTTAAAAATATGGAATACACCTCGATTTCTCATACTTTACCTCGATGTTATCATTGTCAAAACATGAAAAACCAATGTCTTTCCCACACAGTGAGATATATCTTGGCACAGTGAGTAGAATCCTAAATTAGCTATAGTTCTATATTTACGTTACACATTAATAAATTGTTCAGAAATTTACCAAACTACTGTATGAGCATTACAAAAAATAAGGCACGGTAAACACATTTCCCTTGCATCTAACAACGCCATGATGCACCAAAGCAAACTGATCAGTACGACACTGACCGTACTCATCAAACTTGCGCAGCGATACGGCATAGCATGCTCGAAATACTCGTTTGAAAGGGAACTAGTATCTGGGCACATTCGCACTGCTATATTCACCTGAAACGTGCCATCAAACGAAAATACCCAAGGCAGGGCCGTCAAGAAGCGAAGAAGGGAAGGAGGGACATGGAGGCCAGAAAACTAGGAACCGGGGGGTCGGTTTATCATTGCGTGAACCCTATGATAGTAGGACAAAAATCACAATTCTAACGCTAATAAAATTAACTGTAAACCTTACAAGCAATGCAATTTTTTTTTCACATTTACAATTACGGCCACGGTAACTTTAAGTGTTCAGAGAATTTTTTTTCTAAATATTGGGGTTTGAAAAATTGTACAATAAGTAACACAAATTTAACACAAAATTATTCGCCCCTGGCCACTTAGTTTACTCGACGGCCCTGGTGCCTAGGAGGTGAAATGAACTTTTTTACATCCTTTCCAAGGGCAGTGTTATTGGGTCACAGGTTAAGTCTCACAGTAGCAAGCTGGACCGCTCACCGCCTCGCGAGCAGAGGCGACTGGGCGCTGGACTTGATTGGCGTGCTTGATGACTTGATGCGTTGTGTCGGCGTCGCTACTTGCGCTTCCCTGAGCTTGTCGTAATTAGTAGTAGCGACGCCAGTAGGCGGACCCCTTAAATGGGCAATTACATGCTTGGCTGGGCTTCTATTTATCTCTTCGGATGATTCTTTCAATAAGGAAAATTTATTTGTAATAATAATTTCATGGACATACGACATTGCTGGTTTATACTGGTTGTCACAGAAACACTTTAAGAATGGACAACACAGATGAATACATAAACACACGGAGAAAAAGCCAACATCAGCTTAGGTCAAAGGTCATATGCCAAGACAGTACAGATAATTATCCGTGGAAGGAATTTAGTCAGGAACAAAATTACAGTACAGACGAACGCAGTTTGCTTGCTGTCTCGTCGTTGCCAGCCTACTGTGCTCGTCTGTTCTGTAATTAAATCCGACAAAATTCCTTCAAAGGAATATCTGTGTTGTCCAGGCATTTTACATCAGCTGGTATATGATTGTTGAACGGGAGTTTATGTATTCATCTTTGTTGTCTATTCTTGAGGTTAGTCTATGACAACCAGTTTAAACCAAAAATGGCGTAGGCCCATGCAATTATTATAAATCTAAATATATCGTCGTTGGATTAACTATACTATTTCACAGGTCAGGTTGGAAATAATAACAGTATTTAAAATTTCATTTCAAATTTACGAAGTAACCTGGTTACGAACTGTTCTGAGAGCTTCGTAAATTAACATACAGTAATTTACTTAGTAACGAATATGAACTCAACAAAACCTCCAAAAAGTTGTTTGGTCTACGGCGAAAACACTCACTCCTCTCCATTCCACGTGCATGTCGACTAAGTTTACAAAGGAACACATCTGAGGTCAGAATATGGCGTAGTTTATATGAATCATTTGGGACTTAGAAGAACCCTTCGACATTTTATGTGCATTCTCAGTTAAAAGGTCTGCATGTTTACTGTAATTAATAACAGAATTTTGAGATGTTAAGGTGTCTCGCAATACCTGACCTATAAAATAAATTAAATGCATTAAACATAACGTAAAATAAACCGGGTTTCAAACGTCTGATTTGATAATGTTTCTGGACTGTTTTCTTAAAAAAAAAAAAAAACAAAAAAAAAAACAGCTATCCGCTATCCAAAGGTGTCCCCAGAACGTTGTGATAGAGAGATTAGCAAGCGGATTCCCCTTATTTCCAATTACGAGGAAAGAAGAGATGTAACTCTGTTGGCCAATCTGATGTGCCGGAGAATGGAGATGTTAACAAAAACAGAAAAAAAATTCTAACACTTCTGTAGCACAAAACATTTGCTCGCCATTTCAGAGCGGCTCTGTAGAGGCGAAACCTGAGAAACCTGACCTCGAACCTTCGACTACGGAAAGTAGGGCATCAGCTAGCTGCTGAACTTTGGTAGTCATTGTTACTATCACAATCACTTATCGCCGCTGTCGGCTTCAGAATTGATGATATCGCCTAAAATGTGTGAATTAATGCCGACTTTTAAAACTTTTCGCCAGTGTTTTCGGCCGGCCATTCTCAACCAGGGAATTTCAGTTGTTTTTTTTTTTAACTCTCACCAAGCACTTAAGATATTAGAAATTTAAGTAAATTTACGGACTTTTCACTGAAGAATGCACATCAAAGAACCGAAGGGATCTTCGTAACTCCAGATAACAGGATCTTCGTGGAAACTACGTCGAATCCCACCCGATTTGTAGGTTTTGTTGCAAATAGAGTAAACATGCACGCGAAAGAAAGAAGTGTGTTGTTTCTGCTGCGGTTTTGACGAGATTTTGAACGTTTGTAAGCACATACATAAAGATGATTATTGAGAGTTAAAGTTCAAAGAAGCATACAATGTATTTATAAATTTACGAAGATTCCCGTAAATTTAAGAAGATCCCTCGATAATTTGTAACCAATGTTCTTCCTAAATTCAAAGAGTAAATTTTTAACAGTGCAACGGCCGTATTATGATTTGTAGCTACTAGTCGGCTAGGGGCAATGTCGATTTTCGGGACCACTTTTTACTGGCAATTTATTTTTCCTATAAGTGGAAATCATAAGACTAGGAGTATGCTGAAAAGCAAAACAGCAGAACAGCATTTAGCCAAAGTAAATATTTGTAAACTTCCCAAGCAAACATTCAGTCTGAATCAATGCCACGAAAACTCAACATCGCACAGGTTCTCCTAACACCTCAGAGTAAGAGACTATTTTTGTGCGTTATTAAAGCTGTGGCCTTCATAACATAACGATTGGCTATTGCCGCAGTAAGAACGTAATTTTGTACACTTCAACGATGTTGCGTATCATTTAAACCACACGCTGTTAGGCATTTATTCTGGGTTATCCAAACAATGCATAAAAAATAAACTTGTAACAATAACAATATAGATAAAAACATTAGAGAGTTTTATTTAAAGTGAGGCTTGCCACGAAATAAATTGAAAAATGTTGTCCATCTTGCAGTTTTTACTGATACTTGAACAAATATTTGTAAAGTAATAAAATAGCTTAACATAACAAAAATATTTCTTAACAACTTTAGCATAACAGTATGCTACACTCTAAAGTCAAACAGTTCAAATTGTCATAAAGCTATGAAAGTAAAAATAAAGAAGGCTGCTCACTGAAATCAGTAAGATTCAAAGATCTGTTTGACGTAACTGATGCACATTTGACATTTAAAACCAACTTTTTTAAATTTAACTGCTACAGCTTTTCGACGTTTATTTCTACCTGATTGACATTGTTCGTTACTGATATAACTTTATTGTTAGTAACATTACTGCTGCTATATAGAAACTTTTTCCACATATTTGACGTTACTGCTAATCATTTTACTTTTTCCCACTGATTTAACTTAACTGCAACTGTTTTAGCGGTTTTTTTACCGACGTTGCTGCTAATAAGCAAGAGAATTCAAGATAAATTTAAATTATAACAATGCGTACAACGTTTTCATCTCAAAGATTGATTTCAGAAGTGGCCACGTTGCCGCGAGTGAAATTTTTGGAAATAAACTGGAAAAAAAAAATCAACAAATCCATATGAAATTAAAAGGAAAACACTCCACCGACGTACTACTTTACGAGCTAAAAATCAACTTTTTTTACTCTCCCAGCAATAAATTAAGTATGATAAATAATGTAGTTTTTCATTTTCCCTACGAGTCAGGCAGCGTATTACACTTGTATTTCAAATGTTCGTATTATATAAATATGTGGTTACCAAGTCTTATTTTCTCGTGTTTAAATTTTCAAGCATGCTCACAATAAAATGCATTTATATCACTAAAGTAAAATTAACAACATCTGACTCAATCCTTCTAGGTGAAACCTAGTTCATTCGGCCCTCGTTGAACCGGATCAGATTAGTATAAATTTGATTTAATGTTTATATAAACATTTTTAACTACGCTAGCAACAACGTAACTATAAGTACGATAAATATTTACTTTTTAGTTTGATGCAAGGCACAGTTCGTTCATAGATGGTAGAATTTTGGTAGTAAAATGATGTTTGTTGAGTAGAAAACGCAACAGTTGACAAACAACGTCAGCCCAACACCACTCCAGCGTTTGTGTGAACGTGCTTCATTCAAACGTCATACGTGTTTCAAACAGAAGACAGTGGACTAATTCCTTGTTAAGAAATTATATGAAAATATATTTTGATAATTTTTTGATTTACTGTAAACATTATAGGGCAGGTATAGTAAATATTTTTGTTATAAAACTTAGTTTTTTATCGTAATAAACAGTAGGTCTTATTTAAGAATTTTTTTATTATTACCGACACTGCCCGGATTATCCGGATTTTCAACTGTCCGGATTACTTTTGATCCCAGTTAGACCGGATAGCCGAGGTTTAACTAAATCTCAATACAGGTTTTAATTTCCTATGTTTTACACCTTTTATCATTTTTACAAACACTGAAAGCCAAAGATGTTCGAAAGTCAATTGCGTATAACTTATGTAGTATCCTACACAATAATTTCGAGTTTGTCTGGAGCGAAATTTGAAGCCGGGTTCTTTGAAATGAGAGTTCAGTGTTTAAGTGCTGAGACATCTCGCACGGTCATCGCTGCATAGTGAGACGAGAAACACTCAACTTTAAATTTCCCTGAAAATAATTTTTTCAAGTTAGACTTATTTAGGCGCGTTATGGAAAAATGATGAAAGTGAATTTTTACGATGCACGCGCACCACCATGCAACGAAATTTTGACAGGATGAAGAAAAAACTACATACAAATAAAAATTATATATGTGCTTTTAAATCATATACTTTAGTGATTGATATTGAATACTGGACCATATAATTAAAACCATTTTTATTGTGAATATTAGTGATATAAATCATGTTTATAAAATTTTTCAAGTGTATATTTGTATAAGTGAGGTTATATTCACATAAGGGAAAGGTGGCTAAGAGTACGCACTTTAAGGAAACACGAAAATATCTTGACATGTTTAATTCAAAACAGTAAACATAATAAGCATACAGTTACTATAATGGTTCAGTTTCACAAAAATATGTACAAATGTTGCATAATTGCTTACAAAGACAGTACAAGTTGTTCAGTGTAAAAGTGCACTCTGCGTACTCTTGGACGACATGGAGGGCAAGAGTACGAACTTTGTCGGGCAAGAGTCCGCGAAAATCATCATCAACAATGATCGCATACATATGGTCCACTGCCTTCGTAGTCGGAACATGCCTCATGCCACCATGCACTACAGCTATTACACTGTACCCAGTCGTCATCAAAATCACATCCACAGCCTGGGCATTCATATTTCCCCCCTTGATTATCTTCTAGCACATTATCCGATCTTAGTTTTGCTGCCACAACAATTCCCTTCCTCTTCTCATCCAGTTTTCTTTTTCTTGCATTTTTCATTCTTTCCTTTTCTTAACTCTCTCGCTTTTTCAGTTCCATATTATTCTTCACTGGTGTTGACGTCTGTATTTCTGATTTTTGTGCTCGTCTTTTTCGTTTACCTGCCGAATTGTCCTTTGGAGACGGTTATATCTCAGATATTGGTGTGTGGAACAGCTGAGATTGATTACCTGTCGAGGTACTTGGTTGGTCATGTAAGTTTATCATAGCCTCTTTGTTAGCTTCTGAAGGCTGGCATAATGGGATATGAGAAGTGTCATCTACTTCTTCACAGCTAGCTGCATGAAAATCCGGCCTAATATCACAGTCATGTATCTCGCGGAGAGTAACCAGAGAGGGTGCGAAATCGTCAGCAGAAAATACATTTGCGTTGAAAGGGTATATACCAGTACATTCAAAGGATTTTATTGCTTTTTCTACAGTGGCCGTTCTACCATAAGCACTTCGAAATAAACCTGCTACGTGTTTAAGCTGAACAGCAGATGCATGGTTCCCTGGTTCCCTGGTGTTGTCATCCATGCCTCCACATCTCTAGCATAAGCACATTTTAATGGCCCAAAGAATACTTTGTCCAATGGCTGAAGCATATGGCTGGAATGAGGAGGAAGAGTTAACAATGTAATGTTATGTTCCCTGCAAAACAGAATTGCATCCAGGCTACAGTGAGAGCGGTCATTGTCGAGTATCAACAATGCCGGGTCGTCAGCTGATGCTTTCACGTGTTTCTGATAGTGATTTAGCCATTGTACAAACAGTTCTGAGTTCATAAATCCAGAATCCGATATTAGAGGAAGGGTTCCTTGAGGTGCGTCTTTGTATAGTGCATCGTGCATTCTTTTCCTTGGAAAAATTAATGCTGGAGGAACAGGAAAACCTGTAGCACTAACACAACAGACAGCTGTAACATTGTCACCTCTTTCTCCAGAGGACACTTTGCATACAGCCCGTTTACCTGTTGTTGTGTAAACTTTGGGAGTGGTGTTTGGCACCGTAGAAATGCCCGTTTCATCCATATTTGTTATGCGGTGGGGAGGAAAGTTGAAGTTTTCATAACATACCCTTAGGTTCTCAAAAAACCTGCCACACTGCACTTCATTAAACCCATTACTCGACCAAGACTACACTGCTCAGGTGCTCTCAAGGAAAGATGACGCCTTTTAACAAAGTCTACTACCCAGTCCTTGCCAGCCATTCGCTTATCTTTGTTAAAGGGATGTGCAATGTTATTTGCGTCAGCAAACTTATACACTAACACCATTAATTGTTTCCTAGTAATACCGTAAAATTTGCAGTCGAAGTCTTTGATGAGGTCTTCAATTTCCTGTTCTTGTTCATCGCTGAACACTTTGTGGAAACGCCCCAAGGATGTAGGAATTTTCCCCTATAAAAATATAAGAACATTCGGTATTATTAGCCAAATGTATAGAAGAGTAGTGTAATATTAACTTAACGTTTTATAGAATAATACTTACAGATCTCAGCCTCTTTCGCACAGTGGCTTCATTCTTGCCTAATCGAAGTCCAATATGGCATATGCTTAACTTCCTCCCTCAGACTTAGGACTATCTTAATGTCTTCAGCAGTGAAGAGCTTCCTGTTCGTGGTTCGTTTCCGTCTACCCATTTCTGCACACATAAAATACATACCTTTAGTGTTTACATGTATAAAAAACGAACATAAACAGATAATTCATTTCTTTAATCCTCTTCCCTCTGTTTATATTTATATCCTATGATGAACACTGCTGGAATAATGGATCGGGTAAGAGTACGCAAACAGTGCGGGCAAGAGTACGCGCGAACTCTTAGCCGATATCACCGTGAGTACTCTTGCCCGACTTTGTAATGTTTCCTTTAAAATCCGACAGATGGCATCAGATGCTACTTTACGGGAAACATACTCGGGGGCTACTACAGGAAGACATTCATCAATTCTTACACTACTTGACAATGCACATCCACCTTACCAGCATTATTACATTCCTTATTTTATAAGATATAAATATTACAGTAAACAAGCAGAAAATATGTTCTTACCTGTACACTCTACAAATCACGCACTACACTTTCCGTCCAACTACGACTGGAACAACAGTTAAGAACACAATGGCTGGCCGACACTAGTTTTTCGCCACATGTTGCCAACTTAACTGTAACGACACTGCGTACTCTTAGACGATGCGTCCTCTTAGCCACCTTTCCCCTATGTATAATTTATTTGCATTATAAATTTTAAATGATTACATTATTCTTTAATAAATAATTAAAATTAATAAATTAGATTAAACAATCGGCATATTTATTAATTTTCATTATCAATTAAAATGTATCTCGATTACTTTACTAAATTAAATAATCAATTTAATACATGTGTTTATATTAATATTGAATACTAAGTCTTTATTTAATTTTTTTTTATTTGAATGAATTTATACTTTACCAACCGTGGTTAAAATATCTCTGATGTCCTTTTATTTTTTTATTTATATTAATTATTTACATGCAAAATTAAATTAATTTTTTTATTGAGCAGAGTTAAGTATAACTTCTAAAGAACTTACAATATGGAAAGGCAATACAAAAACGAAATACATGCACGTAGGCAGAATCACAATCCTCTCTCAGAGGGGACTGATTATATTTAGTAATAAGCAGGACTACGAATCCCGGACGCCAGGTCACCATGATGCGTAACTTTCTTCTTGCTGGCAACTGACTACTGCCAAGATACCAACATATAACTCTACATTAGCCAATTTTGTTGACACAAATTCTTGTTGTACAAAAATAACTGGGTGCAAAAACCGGGACGGTATTTAAATTGCAATAAGTTAACTCTAATAACTGATAGTGTACCAAGTTGCTGTATAGGTACCGCATAGTACTTTAATGTTAAAATGAAATGTGAAAGTAGAAATACTCATAAAAGTACATGTATACTTTTTATCGCTGGCTCCTAAAGTTTCACGGATGTGTGTAGAGACCTGGTAATAAGGTACTATGAAGCTTCGTTAGGGGAATTTTAAAAAAAAATTGAATATGAGCACGTAGCACGCCTTGCTGGCATATAGTAAACACGCACTACATTGATGTGTATGATAATAAGTGGTGTATTACTGTGTAGCGAGAAAGGGCTTTAGCTCAAACCGAAACAGCTCTAGGCTATCGGCCGAGGCGTGGAGGAACACGAAAATCAAGTCCTGGCATTCTCACCTGGCAGCTCTGGGACTGGCTTGAGTTGGGCTTGCTATGACGTCGGTTCTTATGCACGATTCATTTAAGTAGCAGGCTGGTTGGCGCCACGCGCAATGGCGACCAAAACATTAACCAAACATTTCAAGCGTCTAAATTCGTTTGACCAGGTTCCGGATTCGAATACCACCAATCCTTTGATTCCTGTGCCGTTTTTAGTTACGTGATTAGGTTGGTTTGTGAAGTGAGTCACCATGATAAGCCTCGCCACTATAGGTCCTACCCAGTTTTAGTATTTTTAAAAATTATGGTTATAATCAATATTTAATTAGGGCTCTGGTGTAGGCTATATAAACTGATAATTGAACAATTATGTTAGCTGAAAAATGAAAATTATTTCTCTTTAGGTATGAAAGTTGACACGATAATCTTACGGAAAAATACTGTGCTCGGTTATCGCAAAACTTCTAAAAACCTTTCTTATTTTCTCCTTTCTTCTAATAAGTGTCTCCTTCGCATACTTTTAGACTTACCATTGCTGCCAGCGTGAACGACTTGACACCACAATTCAATATTATTTATTGGACATACTTCATTGCCAGCAGTATTTAAAACCAGTAATCCCCACAAAGAGAATCGCTCAGAGAATGAATTGAAACCACGGCATGGTTGGTAGCACACGGTCACGAGATGAGGCGGATGAAGGGTGACGCGAGGAGATACATGTAACAGCGAAGGAACGCGTTTGGCGGGGGGAAACCCACCCCATTCGCGGCGACGTACGCCACGTTTCCCCACCTGGGAAATACCCGCTAGAAATCTAACCCGGGTAGACTGGATGGGAGAATCCTCGCCAAGTAAGAAACAGGGCAAGAAGTGTGATAAGGATCCTGCGTGAAGCCGCTTTTTGTCCAGCTGATGGTCTGCGCCGTGTTTCTGCGATGATGTTTGTACGGTGGAAGCCGTTTTAAAATGACTGTGTTTATCGACGGCAGTTCTAATTCAAGGCTGGGTGCCACCATGTTTCCAATGCTGCAATATGGCGATGGTTGGGTGGAAAATGACTTAACAACGTCACACGTCAGAGGTGTATCTGCGTTAGTGAGGTGGGATTGTAGGTGCGACTCTCGCTGGTGTTTCTAGCGCGGTATCGGCTCTGAACAGGCGCGCAGTCTTTTCGCAGCGTATAAGATCTGAGTGGCAACCAGAACATTATATGACGGAAAAATGAAGATGAAAGGTGTAATGAAAGTCCCTTGAATGCTTTCGTGAATATCTACAAAAAGTTTCATACCTAAAATATTTTCTGAAAAAAACTCGTTTTAGCCCTTTTCACTCTTATAAAAATACAGTTTAAACACGAACCAAGAAAAAAATGTGTTTTTTCTGAAGTTCCGCACACCGTGTATGTATGTGTCCAGGTAGGCAGCGCAGTGGTAGGTCAATGAACTCACATCCCAGAGGACCATGTTTCAAATGACGCGGGGTCAGGCAGATTTCGGCTTTCTATTATTTCCCGGCATCGCTCCAGACCGATACTGGGATGGTACCTCACTACAGCCCATGGGAGATTGCGTTCCCGATACTCCTGGTCTGAGTTATGTTACTGTCTCTAAAGCTGTCGACTAGACGTGGTCTCACACGCCATGTTGATTTTTTTTCGGTTTTTTCGTCATTCATTTTTTCTAGGGGCTATTTCTGTCGTTCTGCCACAAATATTTTTAACATATATTTACTTAGTGCAGTATCGTGTGTGTAAACAGTCACGCAATTATCATCACTTGCATGACGTTTTACACTCAATATATTTCACTAAGTGAATACCTGTTGGAAATATATGTGGAAGAACAACAAATGCAAAGGCAGTATCGAGTTATGTTTTTTGAAAAAGTAATTAGATAAAAATAATTACAAAAAAAAAGCCGAAAAATCAACGTGGCGTGTGAGACCAAGCCGTAAGGGCCCTTCTAGTCAGGGGTGTGTCTGGGTTAGCGAGGCGGGATAAGTGCGACGCTCGCTGGTGTTTCTAGCGCAGTATCGCTTCTAAGCGCAAGGCTGTTGACAGGAGCGCAGTCTTCTCGTCATGCATAGGACAACTATGAAATTTGAGAGGTAACCATTAAGTGTCGAAGAAATGAAGATAAGGTGTAATGCAAAACCCTTGGATGCTGTCAGAATCTTTACCGGACGTTTCATATATAAAGATTATTCTGAAAACACACGTTGTAACCTTTTTCACTCTCCTAAAAACATTTCGTTTAAAAACGAAATACAGAAATATAACCACCCATCCGTCCCCAGCGCATTCTAAAAAGTTTTTAGTAAACAGACACCACTCGGATATAAAGAACAGTTTTCAAATCGCGTGGGTTTTTCTGAAGCTCTGTACGCTGTATCTGTGCTCAGGTAGGCGGGCGACTCGCTTGGATACAGACCAGTGAAGACTAACCTGGAGTGAAAATAAAAAAAAATCTCATAACCTGTGTGTCTCCATTTATTGCTATGGATATAAAAATGTGTTACAATCAAACAAAACAATTATTTCTCTAATACAAACGAAACAAATAAAAAGTAATTTCAGATACCGATGATGAAAACCAATATAATTCTGACAAGACGTCGAGAGACAGAACTACTTCTTATCTGCTGTCAACTTAATGGTTTTATATCAAGCATTGTTTGCGTTAAGTGATAAGCAGTTGCGTGCAAGGAGATTGATTACAAAAGTTTTAAAATCGACGAACGCAAATGCAGTACAGCACACACCTAGGGACATGCGAATTCCGCGTTATTTCTATTCACTTCAAATACCTTTGTGATTGGATAACGAATTATTTGAAACGCCCTGGAGGACTAAACGCCAATCACAAATACCTACCTAGAAAATATCTGACTAAATCACGTGCGACCTGGAGAAAAGGTGAAATAGGGCAGCAGCCAATGGACACATGTCATCCACTCGGTTTTGCATAAGTTTGTGGGGAAAAAACGTGAATTTTGTAGGACTCTCGCTCTACACACGCCTTGCCATTTCGAATAACATTTTCCCCGTGAGGCTGGGCTCCGCTGTTCTGTAGCAAACGTGCTAGAAAACCAGTCAGTTATTAACTTTCTGCTTCTTCTGCTGACTCCGCTCGGTGGAACGCAACTGGTGTAATAGGCACAATTATGAATCGCGACAAATAATCATGTTTAGAAGTAATAGGTAAAAAGACGATTTATTGCGAACTTATCTGCCTTATTGTTTAAAACCAAATGTAAATTATTCTTGCTCCTGAAGTTGGTATAAATATCGTTGACATGTTATCTTTCCCCCAGATAAATCAAAGACGTTATGTTACATAGTATACACGATCACAATGGCTAAACCAAGAGCTAAACCAGCATCTTTCGCCAATCTGAGACATTGCCGAAATGTTTTGGGCCATCTGAACGCTCATTAGACTGCAATAAGATATGCCCGAGCCAGCGGTTTTCTCCTTATAATTGGTAACCGTCTGCAAAATAAGCAAATGTCTTATTTGACTAAGCACGCTGAATGGTTGTGATTGTTGTACCAACCGTAAACATGTACCTGAAAGAAACTCTATCACAAAACACAGACTATGCTAGAGTGTTTTAACTCTAAGCTAGTCTCAAAATCTTTTCGCGAAAAATACATGCCCCTATAAATGTTGCATAACGCCCAAACAAAACTCTCAGAATCCTCCGCGATGAATCGTCTAACGTAATAGATCGTGATTGGAAAGACTGGTGAGATCAATTGACCTTCACGATCGACTCAATAGTCGCCTGTATAGTCGGGCAAGTATCACTGGCTGCTGACTGCAAGTCTCGACTGGGCTACCCGTGATTTGGTACTTCTTCGGTTGCCGACTTGTTATTGGCTTGAAAAACTCCGCATGTCTGTGAGTCCATTGCAGACAAGTACACGGTTATACGAGTTTGAATTTTAGTTTGTCACTATATGAATCTGCAAATTCTTTCGGTCTCTAGTATGCATAATCTTTCATAGACACTGTGCGCCGTATGGCGAGTAAATTAAACGACGTTTCATTTACAAACGTCAAATAAATATACAATTCTTTTAAATGTAGCTTACTAACCAAATTTATTGCAAAACCATCATGCATCCATAGTCTATGAAGCCAATATAGTTTTCTTTATGTATTTTGATAACTTAACACAACACTGTCACAAGCTTTGCCTGAATCTACTTTAATTAAGTTTTACTTCCTTACACTGAAAGCAAAATTACATTGACAACGGCGCAAGGAAACGAATTAATAAATCGGGCATGTGGAATTGTTGAATACATAGAAATGTTGCCATTAACGCACACAAAATAACGGTGAGTTAGTGCCTACACAAAAAACCCGTATAATCATTAACTAGATTAACTGCCGTAAGAAGCCCTAAATCAAGCCAACTAGTCTCCATACGTACAGCTTGTCACAGGTGATTTTACATGGCCAAGTCAAAAGACTAACGATATGTTTCACATTGCAAGGTTATGCACAGGAAAAGCGATGAGATATGCGAGATTGCAGTGCACTACCACCACTTACTTGGTAACCGACTCGGAGCTCGTAGTTGTTATGTCGCGCACGGCCGCCGAACGCCTGTGGCCAAGTTAGGTTTGCAACGAACACAAGCTTCACATGGCAAAGGTTGTACACAGCCTGTTTTCGCATTCGAATCATTCTCCAAACTCATCCTTATCGACAACTTGCACAAGGGTATCAGTTTAAACATCCAACAGCATAGTCAAACCAAATACTATGCGGGACAATACCGAAGTGGTTGTTGTAGATACGGAGAACAAAAATCATTTGGATGGTTAGTTCAACTAATCCGAAAAAGCCATTACTGCAAAAATCAAGGTTGGAAAATTAATAATCTGTCATCCATACGATACAAGAAATTATAAAAAAAAGTTTCATTTTTATTAATCATTTCCCAAAACTTTTAACATTAAGAGTTTCAAAGTTTTAAAAAATGCAGACTTTCACTTCTTTTAATTGCAAATCTGCCACCCCGCTTTCCTGAACTTAGCGAACACATTCTATATTCTCTACCTGCAGCTTGTTATCCGTATTTAAAGTTACGGTAATTTCCTAGAGAAGGTGCTATACTAAGGACATTTAATTCCGAAATGGTTTTTTTGAGAAACACTTTAACTGAAGAATACCGTTGAGTATTTTTAATGTCGCTAACCAAACCTAACCAACCATTCACACCAATTTTCAGTATTTTAAATGCATCTTACATAACCTATACAATCATTCACACAATTTTGCACTGTTTGAAGTATAACTACCTAATCCAGCCAATCATGCGATTAAACAGTATTTTTAATGTAACTATCCAAACCTAACCAACCGTTCAAATAAGTTTACAGTATTTAAAAAGTAGTTGACCTAATGCAACCCAAAATACTATTCCAATGGTAAACTACCTGTAAACTACTTGAAAAGTTGAAATATCTCAATGAAGCTTTACAGAATCATCACATATAATGAAAGTAACTCAATAATACAATTTTAAGAATCTTATGTAAACTTTCAGAAGATCTTCAACTCTAGAAAATTGCCAAAATAAATACTCAACAAACAAAACAAAACCTACTCTGAAGAATGAATATTTACACATTAAATTTATATTTCACAAATTTTTGTTAATGATGTCAACAGACCATTAAAGAAACTTATCATTTAATTAAGTGCAAATTATATTTAACATTTCCAACCAAAACTTTGGGACACGTTTATAATTTTTCCAAAGTCCGTGTAAGTTAATTCAATAATACAAAGAATATATAGCCCTAAATTAATTCATGTGGCAATATAAGATACATTTGTTGGCTAAATGAAACATAGTAAAAAGTAATGCTAATAATTCAGTTGCACCTGTATCCTACATTAAATTTTTTAACGAGGTTATAATTTAGAAAGTCATTAGAAATAAAACCAATACTTAAGTGTTGTGCCTTTGTTTAAAATAAATTTGGCTCAACTGTTCAAGCCAAGTCCTACACAAACCAAATCACATTTCCTCAAGATCAGTTGCTATAAAAAACGTAATTTGACCACACATTTAACCCTTCCTAACTTAATTTGTGTAATAACAATTATTGTCAAAATTTTTCTTTGTTTGCGCGAGAACACTCAATTCTCATAAGTTATAGTTTTAATAGGAATGGTAATGCTTTAAATAACTTTTGTTCTTTTACTATTATTTTGGCAACCATTTTACGTAGCATTTTGACATTTCATATTATAAATATAACACTCAAACCCGTGGTAGATTGGCGCCAATATCTTCTGCAGTACCTCCAATGTGACGTATACACGCAGAACGGGAAAAAAATTTGTCCGCGGATCGGACAGGCCTCTATACTTAGGCCATTCATCCGGTACAGTAATCCTAATTTCGGTTTTCGATTGTTTCCCGAAATCACTCCACATGTTGCTGGGAAGCTTCCTTAACCGATTCCTTTCCCCCATTTCCTGCGAACTTTTGTAAGCGTTTGTCTCTATTGTCTAATGAACAGCAAATCCCCAATAAAAAGAAATGGTACGTTTATTATGGAAACAAATTAACCTCTCAAGACTTTGGTATGAATTTTAAACAATGGTGAGCCTGCCTAACTGAACACACACAGGGAGTGGAGGGCTTCAGAGAAAAAAAAAAACAAAAAACAATCAAAAAACTGCTAAAGATATTCGAGTGGGGTCTGCTTACGAAAACCACTTACTAGAAAAGCTTACGAGAAGCACTAAAGGCGGATGAGTAGTTCTGTTTCCGGATTTCATTTTTAAAATGTATTTTTAGAAGACTGAAAATGTCTAAAACGCGTGTTTTCAGAATAATATTTAGGCACGAAACTCCCAGTAAAGATTCTTCAAAGCACTCAAGGTACGTGCATTACACTTTATCTTCATTTCTCCACCATACAATGTTATGGCTACAATTGAAATCTTATCAGACAAATGCCTTATGCACTACGAGAAGACTGCGCGCCAGTTCATAGCCAACAAGAAACACCAGTGTGTGTCACACTATCGTCCAGCCTCTACACCTCTGATTAGGCATTCTATTGCTACAAATGACTGTCACATAAAAGAAAAAATACATGTGACGACACGTGACGAAAATGAAAACAAATTATTTAGCATACTTGAGGGGCCACAAAACTTACATTTTTTTATCTTTATCTGATTATATTTTAATTAATATGTTTAATCAATGGAAGTTTGTATTTTTTTTTACTGATTAGACAGTCCAGCTTTTGTATGTTTCATTTATGACTGTAATAAAAGGCAGCCTTTAATGTTTTTGTTAGTTTAGAATGTTTGAGAGTTAAAAGTATTAAAATGAAATAAACTGTAGGCTATGGAGACCGCTCGTGGACGTGGGAACAAGTGGCTGACGAGGGTTGGGGCGGAGCGCCCACCGCGGGGGACCGCTGCGGTGACAGTGGCGACTCCCCAGTGCGACGATGAACGACCGGGCTTCAAACCTGCTAGACATGCGCCGGGACCGAAAGTATGGATTCAAGAACTTACACCTTGTGCACTACGCTCGTGTTTGAAGGCATACGATACAAATTAACAAAACCTTCTTTGTTTAGTCACTCTAACTAACTGGTCTTGTATCAAACGAAAAATGAATTAATTTACGGTATTCAACTCAGTGTCAAACTTTAGTCATACATCTGTCAAAAAAATTATAATTTTATTTAGAACAGAATATAAGAAAGGTAGAATACAGTGGTTAATTTTAACACCCAAAATTGGACAAAATGTTTTGTTGTTCACAGAAGTTAAGATTTTTTAAATCATTTAATTACGATTATTTAAAAAAAACTGCTAAAATAGATCAAACTATTTTCTAGAAGGTTAAATAGCGCTTTATAAGATCATACATAGGTTTTACCCTTTCAGGAATATTTGAACGCAAACATATGAAATGTATGTTACACGTGTGATACAATGTAATTTAACTGCAGCAACACGCCTACTGGAAATAATACACTACACACGAGCAAATTTTAATAGACATAAAACTAAGGAATGCTGCAAGATATTTTTAATGTGTGTACGGCACTTAACAGAAATTTAAATAATAAAATATTTAAGTTTTACTCAACAAATATTTCGTATATTCAAACAACGTGAATTATGCCTTCATGTCATGTCAATTAAGCCACATTAGTTAGCAAAGAGGAATGGCACATGTATTCAGTTTCAACCACAGACCCTCCGGATTAAAGAAAAACGAAACGAATGAACGGTATTCATAACATTACATTTAGATCATTCATTACGTAAGTGAATGTAATACAAATCACAAGACAGTTTCTTAAAACTACACACACTATTATCAACACATTATCGCATGAAAATCGTATAGTATTTTCATGTTAACTTAAAAATCGTCAATATTCGCCGAGTTAATTGCATGCGGGAACAGCAAAAAGACAAGTTTTTGATTAATTTATTTAACTATTGCAAAATCTTGTAAAATCTAGCATGAGGAAAGTAACCAAATTCGCTCTTGGATTTTGCGTTAAAATTATTACAATTCGGTTAGCAATTAATTTAGAGTTTGCTTCGCTTGGTAGAACACGGAAGATAAGTCACCTCCAGGTTCTAACGGTAGCAAATTTAAAATTAATTTTGACGAGAGGCTCAAAGTACCTGAACAAGTTGTTGACTTTCCTGATAATCCATCGACACTTCGTAAACGGTCTCGTCGTCGTACTGAGCTGTCCCAGCTGCTGATCTTCCATGTAGTTGACCTCGGCATTGGGGCGTCGAGCTCGGGACAATTTTCTAGTTTACCCAGAATACTTGTATTTTGTTTTAACTCATATATATTTAGCTTTATTTACAATGTCACGAGTGTAAAATCATTTATTTCATACCGCTCCGGCTTGCGGCTAAAGCAACAGACGAGTAATTTGATCACAAACGCGTTTAACTTATACAGGACCCTTAATCGGAAAGAGCGTACCATACAGCAAATATGCAAGAATTATTACAAGTATATGAAGTATCATAATTTTAATAAGTTGAACGCAAAATAATGCATTTAATTAAAATCATTTGCAAGGTTATTTTTTGCATTTTGTGATGTATTTGCAATTGTGATTGAATTTTGGTTTTTGAATAATATAATTTTCAACTTTTTATTGCATACTTTTCTGTTAAACAAATGTATTTCCTGCCTTTTATTACTTAATACAGTTGTAGGAATAAGTCTCTGAAAATATACATAATCTTTAATGAACATTACGACTGCTTATAAAGCTAGTTTTAAAATGGCTAGTAATTTTTGTAATAAATTACATATTTTCCATAGTTACATAAGTTAAAAAAAGGCTAACATTATTTATATGAAAATACACAAGGGAAATACTTGCGAGACCATGGCTGGATGATCAGATGTTTTATTACAAACTCAAAAATATATTAAAATTATAATTGTTTTCAAGTTCATATTGGGAAGAAATGTGCGCGCGGCAGCCGCCATGAATGCCGCGTGGCGGTAGTGAGCAGTTTAGTTCCGAACAAGCACGTGGTACTGCGGATAGGCAAACTGGAAGCAATCATAGAGGATATGTTTCAGTCACAAGGGTATCCTCTCCCCGCGCACGTACACACAACCTGCCCCCCCCCCCCCCCCCTATCTATCCTGAGCGGCGGGCTCCGGGCTGCAGCACGAAAAGAGTGGGAAACTACTGATAGTTTCACAAACACCGAAAAATAAATCTCGGAATTTAAGGCGACTATAGGATTTTAATACATTAATTTCTTCAGAAAAAAAAATACCTTTCTGCCTATGGTTTTACATTCTTTATTTCATCCACCCAATCAGTACAAAATTGACTGAAATTTGGACATTTGATAATTTTTTATTTTATATTTTGATACACAAAATTAAAAATTTTAAACCATACGCACAATTGTTGTAGTTTCTTTTCGTGGGAGAAAAGTTTTCATATTCGTAGTGTCGATAAATAATGTGCTATCACGTTCCCAAAACAAATATAGTGTTCACTAACTTCTGATGCCACTTAAGGGGTCCGCCTCGTCAGGAGTGTTTGTGTGTTAGTGAGGCGGGATGATAAGCGTGACGCTAGCTGGTGCTTCTAGCGCGGTATCGTCTCTTAACTGGCGCGCAGTCTTCTCGTCGTCCATAGGACATCTGTGAAATTTGAGCGAAGACCTAAACATTATATGGCAAAGAAATGAAGGTAAAGGTTTAATGCAAGTCCCTTAAGTTCTTTCAAGAAACTGTACCGGTTGCTTCACGCCCAAAAACAACTCTGAAAATACGCCTTTTAGCGATTTTATTTATTTTAAAAATACAGTTTAAAAACTTAATCCGAAATCAAAAGTACTTTTCGGCTCTCAGTGAATTCTTAAATGATTTTTTTTAAAACAGACCCCACTCGTATATGCTGAGCAGTTTTTAAATCGCGTTGTTTTTCCGAAAGCTCTTCACACAGTATTTGTGCCTGGACAGACGGCGCCCTTAAGTATTCGAACAAATATGTACCTTTTTTTTTACGAACAGCTAGTACAGAAGCATAGAACGATTATTACCTTTAGTTTGGTGGAACACTAAATAAAAAATTTGGCCGCAATTTTATTGAACTTAGTTGACTTTTATCTCGAGTATTTCAGCTTTAAGCATGTTTTAGTTGACTGTATAAATCCGCACACGTTCAACGAATTTGGTGTATCATACGGAAGTAATTTGCGACGAATATGAAACCATTTCCTTAGAAAAGGAACTTAAGGTGTACCTACTAGGAATATGGTTATGGTTTCGTCGTTAGTATACGAAACGGAGCGGGATTTAAGATTTTTATAATTCTTTGGAGATAGTTGAATTTAAGGCATTTTTATTAACTGTCATGTTTTTATTTTTATATAACACGTGGGTACTCATTTGCTTCGTGGAATGATTTAAATTCTGCTGGCTGACTTTTTTGGAGCTAATATATTTTGGAATTGGTTAGTAATATTTTCACCTGAAGATTACTTACTTAACCAGGTTTCAGTGGCGTATATGTCAAAAAGAGTTTGTAACACCATTTGTTACTGCGCGTTGGTTTATTAAACACAGTGGTAAGAGAATTTAATTTAGGTGTGTTATATTTTGTATTTACTAACACAATTCCATTCACCAATATTAGGTTTCCCCCATGCTTTTAATTTTTGTTCCACGTCGTTCTCGAAGGTTAGAGTATTTGATTGAATAAATTCGCGTAAATTTTGGACATTTTACTGTTTGGAACTCTGGCCAGAGCGACGGAGTTGTTCGGTTTTCCTGGTAAAGTGTTGCAAATCGCGCCACTTTACTTCGGGCTGCACTGGCTCCTCTCCTGGCTAGAACAGGAGTCCGCATTTGACTACACGCTAAATGAAAAACTGCTGCCCCGCAACTCGCACGTGAATGGTCGTTGCGAGTTCAGTATCGTTCCTGGCGCTCGACACCAACATGAAGGGACACGGTAAACGAATCTATCATTTACTGTGTAGAGTAGTTTTCTTTCGATACCGATACTTAGGGGCAGGCATTTTTCGCGAAAAGATCTGAACGTCTACTAGACTGCAACAAGGTATACCCGCACCTGTGGTTTCTTCCTTGTGATTGGCGGCCGTCTACGAGAGAAGTCGTTGCCTTATTTGACCGAGCCACTCAGGACGCGTTTACTTCCGCACTGAATCACTGTGATTGGTGTTGTTACAATCGCTATGTACCTGGGAGGAACTCACCCAATCACGAAACACAGGCGGTGCTACAGTGTTTTAACTTTATCTAGTCTCCAAATCTTTTCGCGAAATCTGCATGCCCCTACGATACTTTTTTTGCAAGCATCGAATAAAATAATTCAAGCTAAAAATGTATTTTTAGTAAAGGACACGTAACAGGTTATCGGCACGTGATTAGATAGAATATTTTTTAATGATTGTAAAAAAGAGGGGGAAGCTAAAAGGTTAGATATTTCTCTATTTGTATTCAGGTTTAAGTACTTTCCAATATTTTCACCAGTTCCTGTGATAGTATGTTTTATAACTTTGAGTCGTATTTAATTTATTTTGTTAGTTAGTCTGTAACTGAAATCTTATAATAAAATATTGATTGGTTTATCCGTTTTTTGACGTGATAACGTCTTATAAATCGATGAACGCCTGCTGCACACACGAAAAAGCGTGACTCATTGTCACGTTCCGCCTGAGCCGAGCGTGCAAGAACCGGCCAACCACCGTGCGAGAAAATCGTCTATCATATCAAACAGGCTAAGGCGGGATTTTAAAATCAGCAATTTAAAAAATTTGATATGACGTTATCACGTAAAATTATCGTCCGTAAACCGACTTTACAGACAACCCCCTTTTTTTTGTTATTTATTCATGTGTAACATCTTAGTTCTCGGGATACGGTATTTTGTAGAAGTAATTTCTTGAGTGAAATGGAAGTTGAAGGAAAGGGAAATGTGTAACCACGGTGCTGCTATCCATGGCGAATGGTGCTAACCAAAGTTCACAAATCCAAAGGAAAACTTAATAGTATTAACTGTTTAATGAATTTTAACAAGAAGAGAAAAATTTTAATAAAATTCCTTGTCGAAAATCAGGGGCAAAGCCGTTTTTTTTTCTTTCGCTTCTATCGGAGCCGTTTCTTTTTATGGTTCAAATTTCGATCTGCAAATGGAATGATTCGATAGTCTAAGTATCTTCTATAGCTACGAATTCTAGCGGCGGGTGCGGAAACTACGTGTGATTCGCGTCCAGATATTTAGTTGAAAACACAATTTGCGTATATTTCTCACGCTCGGCATTATTTTAAAGAATTTTACGTTAAATTTCGTGTACGAGTTTTGTATTAAAATTGTATTTGCAACAAGAGAAGACATGAATTTGCTCGTTACCGAGGTAAGATGTTACACATTGCTGACGAGTACCTTTAAGTTGGTATCGATACTTCAAAGCATCCCTACTAAGGTGATTTCTTTTTCGCCAGCTACATGGCAAGGTCACGGAATACCAAAATATGCAGATTTTTTGCTGGACGTATGCAGTAAGTCGTCAGAAAGCCGAACAACACGGGCCCGCTGTTGAGAAGCTAGGACCCTCGACTCCCGGCTGGGTCGCGCCTGACATTATTTTAGCAAATGAAAAACGTGGCGGACGTTGCCCAAGCCGGCAGGTTTTCTCAAGGTACTTCTGTTCCGCTCGCCCATTCATTCTCATCATATGAACCTTCACCGTCTCGAACGACTGCGTTGTCGACGGAAGATAAGCCCAATGCATTAATTAGTTACGAATGTCGAATGTGCATCTGATATGCCGGAATTTTCAGGACTTGTAAGTACATTTTCCGAGGAATTAAAAGCGTCTACGTAATGGGATATAAGCTACAATGAACGCTGGGTTTCTCACTGATATGGTATCTGTAATGAACATCTGAAACCCAACAAGTACAAAACGCTTATTTGGATGTTTTCATCAATTATTTCATGTACTAATGTGCTGCATGCAGGAGTAAAAACATATTATGGTTACTGAATGTTACTATTATGAATACTTCTGATAAAAATGAGCGTTACTCAATTGGATTATTGTAGTGAGAAGTTTTACTTCCAACGGGCGTAAAGGCCATTAACCCATTTTTTTTTCACTTTTACTAAAGTTGCCAGATTACGTGGATCCAAATTAACTACGCAATAGTTCAAGCTTTAATTAAAACCATTATTAAGGCTTTCGCTTCCTGTCCAAAATAAACTTTCACGTACAATAATTTGTAGTTTACATGCATTCATCACACCGGAAAATGTGGTTATTAACTACCAATAAACAATACGGATAATTACTATATTAAACATTGGCTTTTTGAGTTAAGTAAGAAAATACATAAATTCAGGCAAAAACGTCTGTCAAACGAATAAGCCACGGCCACTTTCCTGCATAATCTATACTCGCAAGAGTTCTTTTGCCGAACAGCCGCTAGTATCCATCCTATCTCTTCCAATATAATTGACGCTTCATAGTGATAAATTTGCATAACTTCGCACGCTACCAACTTAACGGTGTGTTTATCACTATATCAGACAACATGCGTTTATACCATTTAAGTGACGATGCTTCCTTCAAAAGATTGACTTCAAACAAACTGAGACACTGGTGTGTAACCAGGAAGGGTGTCACGTGACAAACATGACCACTCACCTTCTCCTTGGCGAGCGTGACGGGCGGCAGGGCGTCCCTGTTGCGGCGGCAGTCCGCCTGGCCGGCCAGCGGCGCGCACGCCGTGTGGAAGCACGCCTGGCAACCTGCGGAGCACAGACAGTTGCACAGGCAGCAGCACGACAGGCGGCACGTGCACAGCAATGCGTGGAACGACACGGTGCGCGCGCAGCCCGGGTTCGGCAGGCTGGCCTCGGCCGCCTCCGGGGGCGGAGGAGGCGGAGGAGGCGGCGGCGGCGGTGCCGACGGTGTCGGCTTGGCCAGCGAGCTGACCGTCTCGCGCACGCAGAACATGTCGAGGTCCAGCGGGCTGCGGCTCAACCGCTCCACCGCCGGACCTGGAGGCGGCGGCGACTGCTCCCCGCCGCCGCCGTTGAAGCTCAGCGACCGGGGGCGGCCGACGCGCACCATGTAGTTCTCCGCGTCCACGCTCAGCGGTGGCGGCATCTTGGCGTCGTAGCGCTTGCGGCCCGCGGCCGTGTCTAGGTTCGCGTCCACGTCCGACTCGCTTTTCATTGCCGCGTGCCGGTCCGATCCGCGCGCCGCGGCGTCCGTGTGCCGACTCGGCCGCCGGGCCATCTCGCGCGCTCAGCTGACTCCCTTCCCTACTTCCCCTACTTCCCCTACTTCCCCTACTCCTCCTACTCCTCCTACTTCCCCTCCCAGCCCCCCCCCCCCCCCCACCCTAGCTGCCGCTCGAGCTGCTAACGTTACACGTTCCGACTGCCGAGGACCGCGGCCGCCGCCTGTTACAGCTCCTCTTACATCACGGTCGCATCTTCCTTTTCATGTCACTGTATGACGATCGTGCTCCTGCATATCAAGGTTCGTCTCAAATTTTATCAACAGATATTTACTAAACGTTATTTATAAGAGGATAAAATTACGCGAGTGGTCATAATTATGTTCACTTCCGTGACATTTAACAGCTCGAAGGTAAAGTTTAGTAAATATCAGTTGAGAAAATTGGTGACCCATGAACAAATGCAGGAGAGCTATATGAATAAATTAACATGAAAATCTCCAATTTAATAGTAATAACAAAAAAACCTAACATGGAGTCTGAGACCGAACATGATTGTTGATATGTTGAGTTAAAACTAGTGTTATTTGAACTATAGTTTAAACTTTTATTACAGCGACGCTAGATATAAAAAATACGCCCAAGGGAGCGTTCAAGTATTACGTAACGAATTTGGGGGGGAGGGGGGGTCTTGTAAAACGTTACGATGCGTTACAGGGGAGGGAGGGGGGGTTTGACCTACGCGTTACGTCACATTGTTTTTTTTTTTTTAACCATTCAGAACGGTCGCGTAGAGACAGATTCTTTCACGCATTTTTTAAACCTTTTTTTCCCCGCAAAATTTCAAATGGCATGATAACTAAATTTTTTTTTTTACCTTCACAAAATTGCTTCTGCTTGCTTTACAGGATTAGAGAATGTTTATTTTTTTTTAACTCCAAACGTAACGCTATATATATATATATATATATATATATATATATATATATATCAACAGCTGTGATAGTTTTTCTCGTCACTCCAGTAAAGTAGTTAAAACAAAAAATACCGCTATTCGGATGGTTTCGTTATACTTCGGTTGTCAACGTAGACTCCAATCGCCATATTAGAAATTATATAGGTATTGATATTCAAAATACACGGTTTTCAGGGCCAAGTCAGGAAAACGACGTAATTAAATGTATGATTGCTAAATGTATGATTGAGTAGTAAAAATTTATTAGGACAAAAAAACATTAGAAAGCTCTTGCTTTTAAAAACAAGACATTTCAAATGTTAATAAATAACATTAAAGCGATTAAAACAAGAACAAAGGTATTTTAGTGACTTATTCCGGTACGTTACGCCACATAATTGTGACTTTAGGTAAAAATGGTCACTTTGGGTTACGTAACGTTTTACTAGGGGGGAGGGGGGGTTACAGAAAAACGTTACGGCGCGTTACATGGGGGGGAGGGGGGGTCAAAAATATCAAAAAATTGCGTTACGTAATACTTGAACGCTCCCCAACTTTCCGTATAATTTTCAGTTAACTGGGCAAAAACTACTTGCAAACAGATAAAACAATAACATAATTTGCCACAGTTTAATAAATAAATTCATGGTAAAAATGGGTATAGCTACAGCAAGGATTTTTGTTCCGTTTACAGAAAACTGAAGGTATGTATCCCGCGAGATACTACACATCCGTTTTTCGTACAATTCGTGCTCAAACCACTTTGATAAACTACTACTACTACTACTACTACTACTACTACTACTACTACTACTACTACTACTACTACTACTACTACTACTACTACTACTACTACTACTACTACTACTACTACTACTACTACTACTACTACTACTACTACTACACACTTATATATATATAAATCCAAACTGAAAGAGAAACTCTTTTTTTAAAAAAGTCCTTTCACAGAATCACTTATTTGTGTGCTTTTAATTTAAGTCCCCCCACCTTAAGTTGGGACTTACGCCGGAAGCATATTTCGGAAGTGCGCATGGAACGAGAGATTGTGACGTGTCAGCTAATTGGAAATGCGCCTGACGTCACGCAAGCAGCACCCACGCCAGACGCAATACACGCACCTATGCACTTACTACTTTCTCCTCTTTTTCAAGAACGCTGGGCAGACGTCGTTGACAGGAAGCAGTTTAACCTTACGCAACTTTTGTTTGGCTTAGCGGCGTGTGATCAAACTCGAGCCAATTTTAAGAAATACATTGTTGGAGCAGTTAAAAGTGTTTAGCAAAATTCACGTAAAATTAGTGAACATTCATTCAGTTATTAAAACAACTTATATTATGAGGAAGGGAAATATTTTGTACGCTGTACTAGCAGTTAACGATGGCAAGCCTCGATGCAAAAAGAAAATTATCTCTAAGCGTAATGGAAGATTATATTTTACACGTATCCCTACAATGGTGCATAATACCCAAAATAGATTTTTTACAAAAATTGTAAAAAAAAAAGTTAAGAGTGTGTCGAAGTTCAGCGCATAGTCAAATTCTCTCGCAAATACACGCACCTATCAATTGCCTAAATACAAAATAATAGGATGTGGAATCCGACAGGAAGCAGTTTAACATTACGAATATCAAAAAAATGTTTTAAAAGTATTTATTGAATTAATAAAAGTAGTACATATTGGCCGGTCCGGGTACAAGGAGTCAGAGTGAGGATCTTGAACAGATGTCCGCCATCTTGGATTGTGACGTGACAGTGGCCATATTGGAATTACATTCCTCAAACATGACTCAAAATGACTCAAAATTCCCGTTTTTTTCCCCATTTAGTTACTCCAAAATTTAAAAATTGGAAATTCGAAAAACCTTAAAACACTTTTGCCTTAGAATAAACCAAAATTCCATAAAGTGGATTAAATTCCCCGATGACAAGTCGCCCTAAGCCGCCTAGGTCATGACCTTGACCGTAAACTTGGAATTCTTTAATTTTTGACAAAAAATTCAAAAAAATTCAAATTTTTTTTAAATAGCTTACTTCAAATTTTTGGTTAAGTAATCGATTTCGGTCCTCAGTTAAATTCCCGGCGCAAGTATCAAAATTAGAAAAATCCTTGCTTACATCACCCACCATCTTGGATTCTGGAACGTTGCACTTTTCGTTACGACCATTATCTTGAAAATCCGTAATTTTTTTGCAAGGAAAAATTAAAAAACTTATAAAGACTTCAATTAATAAAATTATATATTAAAAAATATTCACCATTTCGAAAATTGTCCGCCATATTGCAAATCCGTAACTATAATATATTACTTGAGAAAATTTTATAATTTATAAATATAAATTAATAAAATTTTAATCAAAAATCATTATGGAGTCTTCGGTTCAAACCCGAATAAAAATGGCAACGGATCCTCCCTTCATGAAAGCCACTGGCAGACTGACCTTCCACCACTAATGCCAATGTATACATATCGTCAGCTAGTACGACGTCACATCCAACATCTGGTTTTCGACTGCTGGAGGCCGCCATCTTGTTTATTTCTGCTAGAGTGCACTGCTGCTATGCTAGTTTAATTTTTACCTGCTAGAGTGCAGTAATCATATATTACTGTGGCAAACGACATCTTGAAATTTGAATGCCATCTTGTAAATCCATAATTATTTAGCTATAAATTCGGGAAGAGTTCGAAAATTCATTAAAAATCAATTATGAAAATAAAGATGGATTAGATCGATTCCTAACTTTGGTTCGATAATTGATCGATGCAAAAATTTGTTATGTAAAAATACTTATTCGATAAATGACAAAAAATCCTAAAAGCCGTTTAAATTTCTCTACTTCCCACCTGTGGTAAGCCGATGATGATATATTGACAGCCATCTTGAAAAATCGAAATAATCAACCTAGAAATTCAAGAAAAATTACAAAAATCATTTTAAAATATCACTTATTAATTTACTGATTGAATATATTGATGACTTTGTTGCTTAAATCCTTGATCGATGCAAACAAGTTTATTTAATTAAAATTATAATAAAATTAAAAATTTTAATGAAATAACAAAAAATATATTACATAAATACTACACTACTACAGGAACACTAGCCAAAGTTAGCAATCTAATAAACATTTAGTTGTGCATTTGCTTGAACTGACTAATTCTCAGCTCCAAATGGTTTACCGAAGACAGAGACCAACCAAATCATTTCCTACATAGTCCTTTTCTTCCGGACAGAGTCTCTCGATACTGTGTTTAACAGACTGCTTCACATCGTCCGAATTGTAAATGACAGTATTCGCTGTCTTGAATGAGCATTTCTTCACTGTTTGGTCCTCGAATGGGTACGGTTTACCATACACAGTCCAGGCACAAATTATATTTTAAAGGCCCATATGTTGTTACTTCATTAGTAAGATTATTTATAATGTTCTGCTTGATATCGTCACGAAAAGTACAAACGTCTTTGCCTCCAACAGTTTTTAGATCTGTCTTTGGCTCCAACAGTCTTTAACTCCAACTGTCTTTTGGCTCCAACAGTCTTTAGACTCCAAAAGTCATTGGCTCTAACAGTCTTTGGCTTCAAATGTCATTGGCTACAAAAATTATTCGCTCCAACAGTATTTAGCTCCAACAGTCTGTGGCTTCAAAAGGCATGACTCCAACAGTCATTGGCTCTAAAGTGAATTCTTTAATACTCGAATTGCTCCAAGAGCTCTAAAGTTCTAATTATTCCAAGAGCTCCGAAGCTCCAATTGCTCCAATGCTAATTTCTCCAACTGCTCCAATTGCTCCAACTGCTCCAAATTCTCCGAATGCTCCCAGTGCTCCAAATGCTGTAAGTGCTCCAACTGCTCCATATACATTTAGCTCCAAATGATTTCAATTGCGTTTTTTGATCGAACTTAGCCTGATTGTTGGTATGACTTTATTATTACTCTCCATTTTTTCAGTCAATGATGATTTTTTCATCTTTAAGTTAGAATTTATATTACGAAAACTCGGAATTTGATAGAAATCATATTTCGAGAAACGAAAATATCACTTTTTTATATTCAAAATAAATTTTTTTATTCAATTTTTCCTTATGTAAGTAGTACAAGAAGTCATTATTGTATGAAGCCAGATTACCTCAGTTCTTTGAGTATGCAGTATACTTCTCTGATAAGCTAATAGTTTCCTGCACAAGCATGTAGAAGTAAGTCTTAACCTGTCGACCAATATGTTAGGATCTTCCCATGATGCATGATCAATCTCTTCTGCTACTATAATTTTCCTTGCATAATAAATAATAAATATTATTAATATCTCTGGAGTCATTCATTTTAACACCAGCCTCAAGGTCCCTTTCGTCATCAACCCAGTGATCATCGCAAGCTTGGTCAGAATAATTTATTTACACACGTCGTTTACATAGTTTTGGTCTCAACACTTCATCAAAGTCTTCAATCGTGTCAACCTCAGATGTGTCATAAATCTTCAATCATGTTAGCTTCAAATGTTTTATCGCAGTCTTCGATCTTGTCAGCTTCACGTCGGATTGTTTGCATTTTCATGGAGGCGACTATAATTTGGTGTAAATATCTTTATTTCAATTTCACATGAAGGTGGTACTTTCTTCTTTAGTTTTAAATTATGTTTTACTAAGATAGTATTTTAACATTAGCATTTTCACATTCTTCACAATCATTATAGTCGTTTAATATTATGCATTCATTCCTTTTCCTAGGTGTTATAGACCAGTCCTAATTAACTTTTGTCAGCTTAGTTATACAGGTCTTGCGCTGTTAATTCAAAAAATATCTTCGACCAAAGGGTTTGTGTCACTGACTGCTACTAAATGGTTCTTGCCAAGGACCCAAAATACACTCGCTTCTCTCATGATGTTTAACTTTTTTCTCGATGTAAACTCCTTGCCGCAATATCTACAGCGATGAATTTTCGATACAGCTACAGGCAACGAACCAGGATACATCTTAGGTTCTACTACTAATGCCAGATGCAAACTGGGAGTTTTAAATTGGAGCAATTTACATAAACAGAATTGTTGCTATTTTTCATCAGCGAGAGCTATTTATCTCAAACAAGAAACTTGTTGCAAGTAGTTCTAATTTCAATACCTGATGATGCCACGTGTTGCATAGTGGTAAATATTCTTTTTTATGTGGAGTATGGGATGCTCTCTCTAAATGGCAACAGAAGGAGGGATTCGCTAAACATTAAGGAGAAGGATGTTCGTCTTGCACGATAGTGTTTCTCAGTTGTTTTAACACCCAGCAATCGTTTGGTAAAGAATGTCTTTTTTTTTATTTCCACAAAATATAAAAAGAAATATATTGTAAATACTGATTTGGTAACAGAAATTCACTAAGTAAAATAAACTCTGAATAAAATTGCTTATCTCAAAACGAAAAAAAATTACATGCAGGGATGTTTTCTCAGGAATAACCAGAAACACTCGAAGAATATCAGCAGAAGTGTTACTTGATGTAAGTTTTTGGACATACGCCATTGCTAAGAACTTATTCTGTTGAAGAAAAACTAATAAATAAAATAAATAAATAAAAATACCCAAAAAAGACAAAAAACACACAAAATTAAGCAAAAAATTGCTGTTGTCAACAAGGATATAAACACCACAAAATATTCCGAAACAGGAATATGGTCAACAAACAAAGAAAAACAAAGAAAAATGTACTAAGAGAACGAAATAAAACCCACAAATGATGACAACACAAAAATATTGAACCCAAAATAATTCAGCACAACAGTTGAAACGAGACAAAAAAACGACAAAACGAAAAGACAAACAAATACAATAGTTTTACCAAAACAGAAACAAGCGACGTTTTAAAGATAACAGCAGAAGTCTGGCCATGAATAATCAAGAGCACACGGGAATACCAACAACAATCTTGTCAGAAATATCCTGGAGCACATGGAGAAAACCACCAATATATTAACAGAAATATTCAGGAGCACGCTGAGAAAACTAAAAAATAACGCACATTTTCTTAAACCAAGATCAAATACGGTCAAGGTAAAGGTCATGACCTTGGCGGCTTGGGGTGGTTTGTCGTCGCAGAATTTAAGCCACTTTGTGGACTTTTGGTTCTTTCTAAGGCAAAAGTGTTTTGAGGTTTTTCGTTATTCGATTTATTTATTTTTATTTTTTGAGGAATAAATACGGGAATTTTCCCCTCGAAAGAAGGAAATTTCTAGGAATTTTGAGACATTTTTTTTTTTAAATTTGAATACAATATGGCCACCGGAATATCACAATCCAAGATGGCGAACATTGAATCCTGCTCCGAACTCCGACTCCGTGTCCCTGGGCCGGTCAATATATACTACTAATACAAATATTTTATCCCATGGATGAAAAAAGATAACAGCAAATGTCTTTGTGTTTGGCTTAGTAGCCTGTCAGTTACTCGAGCCAATTTGAAGAAATTCTTAGTTAGAGAAGGAAAATAATGTTTAGTGAAAATTATGTGAAATTATTGAACATTCATTCAGTTATTAAATTACTTATATAACACGTTTTATAAAAAACTAGCGGACCCAACAGACGTTGCCCTGTACACACGTCTTAAATTTGAAAATTTTAAACTTTTTTGAATAAGCTGTAACAGTTTGGACAGTTTTGATGAAAATTTTTATTAACAATTTATTACGTCATTACATGTACAGTTACTACAATTCGACCAATCGATAGTGTGTGAGTATGTGTATACTATGAGGTAAATTGAATTTAGAAACTGTGTTCAATAAAAACTTTAACATGTATTAATTGCAGGTAAAAAAGTTGAAACTCAAAATATTTTATAACAGGTATATTTTTTTAATGTACAAAAACTTAATTTATCGAAATGCCATTGGATGTACAATATTTTTTTTAATCCTTGAGGGGTATAAACAAACAAATTCGATAGTTTGCCAACGCTGGAACACGCAACATATATTTGGCCGTGAGAAAAGCACGGATTTTATAAATCTACACCACAAATCGTCATTGTTTGACCTTGTGACTTATTAATAGTCATAGCAAATGCCAAGCGAATTGGAAATTCTAAACGTTTGAATGGAATAGGTGAATCAGAAGGAATCATTGGGATCCGTGGTAGAAGTACAACTTCACCTAGAAATTTGCCACCCAAAATAGTGGCTTCATGAATGTTGCCCATGATTTTTTTTATAACCAATCGCGTGCCATTACACAATTTTGGTGCATTCAAATTTCGAAGCAAAATTATAGGTGAGCCAATCTTCAATCGCAAGTTATATGGTGGCATTCCAGGTAAATCCGGTGAATTTAAAAACTCTACAGGATAGTTGACAACTTCATCAGGATCAACAAACAGTGTCAATTGATTTAAATGTAATCTCATTACCAGACAATGACTGTGGTATTTTGAAATTGATGGTGTCAACATCTAAATTTTTTGCGGATAAAATAGCTCGCTCACGTAGCCATGCATGATTAGGATAATTATGTCGTAAATCTGGAAATGTGCTTTTTATTGACTCATCTTTGGTAACCACCATGTTGCAAAAATATTCCGGGAGTCGAAAATATTGTGTATTTTCATACAATTGAATTTTACCATTGCCAATGTCTAGCAATTGTTCAGAGAATCCCGATGCTAATGGATCATTTTAAAGTTGAAAACGCATATTTATAGTAAGGCATAATTTACTGACACTTCGCCATAGATATGATTCTTTCAAACATGCGTTTATTTCGTCCGCATATGTAGCACGTCTGTCTGAAATCACCAAACAGCAGCAGTAAAGCACCACCAAAAAGCCTAGTATTATTCTTGATGTCTTTCAGCGACCTGTCGAGAGCTTCAAGCGAATGCTTATGAGCCATTGTGCATTCAACCCAGATAATAATTTTGCATTTTCTCAAAACTTCAGCCATGCCAGAATGCTTCTTTATGTTACACATTGCGTCGGGATTTGTATGAATATTCAAATGTAATTTAAGTGCTGAATGCGCAGTCCGTCCACCATCAAGTAAGGTTGCTGCAATTCCTGATGAAGCAATAGCCAATGTAATATGATTTTGTGATCGAATGCGCGCAAGTATCAGTGAGATGAGGAATGTTTTACCAGTGCCACCTGGTGCATAAAAAAAAAAAAAAAAAGAATCCACCTTGTCGCTTGTCGAGCTGCAATTGATAAGTTGATTTTATCATATACATTTCACTGCTCAGCAGTAAGCAATTGTTTATTATTAGCAACAAAAGTAGCCAAAGAAGTCATATCAAACTGGTGTTCACGTTGAACATCGCTTTTGATGATATCTGCTGCTGGGCGGTTCGGCGCTAGCATGCCAAAATGGATGAGTGGCATGTTCGAAATAAGAATACACATATCCTCAATGATTATTAATGCTTCTTTATAAATTTCAGCCGAAAATTCGATATTGGTACTTTGATTAGTAATTCTTATCCGATGCAAAAATATCCTCACTCATTGAGTTTTTATATTTGTTCCACAGAGAAGGTGCTTCAGACGGAAAACACGTTGTTAATATTATTAAAAATAATTGACGAATTTTTTGTGGAGATGAACTCAGTTCTGCATCTGCAAGTGTGAGATTCCAGTGGTTATCATCTTCCAATAAATGTAATTCACGACACGCATCGAAGAAAGTGTCGTATAAAATACCATTGACTTTTCGCAAATATTGGAAGGATGTCGGTCCAGGAACGTTCACCAACAACAAACCCAGAAAAAAGCATTCGCGTTGCTTAGGATGAACTGTATATAATCGGCCTAAAGTATTTGCCATAAATATGTCAGCGAATCCTGGGACTGGAATGCCTCATTTACGTGGTTCCCAATTTTTTGATTGTTTATTCCATGTAAAAAATTTAGGAACATCAGTATACATTAATGTCTTTGCGAACTGACCAACAACATCTTGTCGATTACAAAGGTTGAAAAATTCAGTAAGAGTTGTTTTTGGAGCTGTTAAAGCTTGTTGTAGAGCAGTCTGTACCGTGAAATAAACACGCTGTCAATTTTCAAGATGCACAGCCAAATGTATAACAGCAGGATACCTTTCATTTATAGGAAAATTAAAAATGCGCCAAATAGCTTCGTTACTACTAATGTATCGGCCCATTTGATAACGTGTTATTTCGTCATTATCGTTTACATTTTGAACAGCAAATATAGCTATATCACTCACTGCCCTTATGATCGTATTTACAAATGTACTTAATGGACTTCACCGAACTGCATAACTCAACGTTTATGTGTGCTTTGTAGGTTTTGCACAGCAATGGTGAATATGGAACCATCCAGCGATTATCAATGTCTACTCTTATACCGTTTGACAGACGTAATTCATATGATTTGCCGCCATTGTCTATGTCTCTACGACGGTAAGATGAATAACCATCGATATTGGTGATAGTATCAGTTAGACATGGTTTTGGAAAACGCTTCGTACTTTTTCCATTGTCCATACATGGTGACGTCATGTTTAGAGTACCACATGGACCATGGATCATGTTAGTAGTAACAATGACAAACAATTCTTGATGAATATTCGGATCCGGAATTTCCGCTGAAATAATTTTATCAATTTCTTCTGGGCGTACTTTATCCACCAACCAAATCAAAATATGGGCATGTGGAAAACTTCGTTTTAGCCATTCTACAGAGTAAAGCCAGCAACGTGTTTCGCCAAATACCGAGTGATCTGTAATCATATTCATCAAAGATTTTAATTTTTGTTTGAACACACGTGCAGTGATGTCATGGCGATGCATTGACGTTTGACCTAACAACAAGAAATTTTTAATTTCATCCCAGTTTGGATTACACGTAAATGTGATGGAAAGATCAGGCCGGCCGTATGCACGTACGTAAGTCATGACGTCTTGAATATATTCTTGCATATGACGCAGACTGCCAGTGTATGATGATGTAAGAATATATGCGGTACCGATGTTGTTGATGTCATTTTTTGCATGTACGTTACCGATTATGGCGTCACGTAAATGAATGTACTCCTCAGAACGAAGTTTTTCTTGATTAAACTTTATGCATCGTAATCTCTCACTTTCGATTTTCGCATACATATCAACAATGTACTGATGAAATAGCTGTCGGCATCGGAGAATGTTTTTATCTTCATTAGCACGAATCATTAACCGGTTTACGTAGAAGTTAATCGCGCTAACTTTCTTGATTAGTTCTACACCTGTCGTTGGATTCCTTTGTTTAATATTTAAATGATAATCATCCCCTAATTCCAAAAATATCAACGGATACTGCAATGCACCGTAAGAACGATGATTGTCTTGAATTATTTGCACCGTATTAGCTCTGCGTTGTATGCGTAAATATCTACGTTCAGATGGGTCACCAGCCATAACAACTGCAAATTTATTAATAGTTGGAACATTATATAAATGTGCCTGCGTGCTCTCCATATGGTACTTCATCTGATTTAGTGACAATGAAGTAGTTGTTGTTTTGCAGTCTGTTGGAAAGAGTCTTGAATAACCGTACCAATTGGTTATGATTTAGCAAAAATGTTTCCAAAATTTCCACACTTTCTCGCTCCTCCATCTGCTCTATATGGTTGTATACGCAGCGTGTATTAGTGTGTTGTTCCTCATCACCCATAAAGTATATTTGTAAAAATTTTGTATCAGCATCAGGCATTGGAAGCAATGAACCAATTTGATGGTAAACTTAACCTTGAATCTTAAATGTAGATTCAAAATTGCGACCATCTTCATTATGAATATTTTTTGTAACTCCAAATGATGTCATTTGGAAGCAAGAATTGAATTTACTAATTTTAAGCAAAAGCAATTTCGACTGACAAGGGGACCACCAAGTAGGTATGGTACAAACGGATTTTAATGGGTCTTATATTTGTTGTGGAGGGAGGCCGCCAGAGTACTAAGCTAAAAGGGTTTTGTCCAATGCACCTTAGTTTTCGCGAAAATGGCGGTTAAAGTTTTATACGAACGTTTTAGACTGGTACATTTTCCGTCGTGCCAGGCGGACCAGCCTAGCCTAGTTGATAAGGCTCTTGCCTAGCAGCCGGCCGGTCAGTGTTCGCTTCCTGCTCATAGAAATTTTTTTTTTAATTTCATAACTTTATAATAATTCTTATTTTAACGCTAAAATAAATAGTCAAAAAATACTTTATTTTTGCGTGATGTTACTTTTTTCAAACATACTTGGGCAACGATTGCTACCTGATTTTGCCGTTCCCAACCTTTCTTTTAATAATCGCTCTTATGCTGTAGTTACGGTAGGCGAGTCCTAATGGGATTCTAATCTTTTAAAGGGGAAATAAATGGCCAGGAAGTAATGAACTATAACACATCATTCACTCATTGTTATTTAATGCTATGTGATTTTAATACAATACTAGTACGAATTTAATACACCGTCGCTAGCATTAAAATAAGAATTATTATAAAATTATGAAATAATCAAAAAATAAAATTTCTATGAGCACGAAGCGAACCCTGACCAGCCGGCTGCTAGGCAAGAGCCTTACCAACTAGGCTAGGCTGGCCCGCCTGGCACGACGGAAAATGTACCGGTGTAAAATGTTCGTATAAAACTTTAACCACCATTTTCGCGAAAACTAAGGCGCATTGGACAAAACCCTTTTAACTTAGTACTTTTGGTGCCTCCCTCCACAACATATATAAGACCCATTAAAATCCGTCTGTACCATACTTGGTGGTCCCCTTGTGAGATGTGGCTCCAGCGAATAGTGTTTTCAATGGTTCCGATGGTGGATTTAATGGTGGAAGTGAAACTTTTCCAGATGCGCAACATAGACCAGCTGATTCACCTTTGTAATTGAAAGCATGATAATGTTGACACTCTTTGTCCATATTACCGATCATGATTAGTGCATGTGACGAATAGTCGATTTCAGGATCATATTCGAACGCAAGACGATTAAGTGATGCTTGTGTCAATGCTCGATGATCTTGCACCCGCTGTTGATCACGTGCTTTGTGTGCGTCGGTCGCTCGTAGGCGTGCCTCTCGTTGTCTTAATCTATTAGCCAGAAGAAGTTTATTGTGTTGATCTAAATTTTCATTTGCACGTGTATTTGCAACTTGATCTCTTAAATTTACATTATCCGTCGAGTGTTCTTCAACTGTTCTATTCATTAAAAAGATTATGGAACAATTGCGCATGTTGAGTACGTCGACCAATATTTCTTGCTCTTCCACGAATACGTGGCATTTTTCTGTAAAAAAGTACACGACTAATATGAGTAACTTCTTTACGATGGAATTTGAATTAAGTAACAGGACTGAAAATATTTATTGTACCAAATTTTAGATAAATAATGTATAATTTTATTTTTATTTATTTTTTATTTTATATTTCTGATAAGTATATATTTAAAATGAAAACAATTGAAAAAAATGTGTTATGAAATCAATGAACTATATAAATTAATTTGTAGGTTAGAATGTTTGTTAAGGGGCCCGCCTCGTCAGGGGTGTATGTGTGTGAGTGAGGCGGGATGATAAGCGCGACGCTCGATGGTATATCTAGCGCGGTATCGCCTCTAAGCTTAAGGCTCTGAACTGGCGCGCAGTCTTCTCGTCGTCAATTGATAACTGTGAAATTTGTGCGGTGACCGTATTTTTATATTACGGGGAAATGAAGATAAAGGTGTAATGCAAGTCCCTTAAGTGCTTTCAAGAATCTGTACCACTTGTTTTACACCTAAAAATTACTCAGAAAACATGCGTTTCAGCCATTTTAACTCTTCTAGAAATACAGTTTAAAAACATGATCCAAAATTAAAAGTACTTTTCGGGCCTCAGCGAACTCTTAAATGCTTTTCGTAAACATACCCCACTCGGATATCTTGAGTAGTTTTGAAATCGCGTTGTTTTTCCTGAAGCTCTGCACACCGTGTGTGTGACCAGGTAGGCGGGCCCCTTAATCAACGAGCGAGTAAATTTGATAGAAAATCATGTAAAATACTCATTTGAATACCACACTATATTTGCAAAATGTATAGTTTTTTTTACGTATACTTCAAAACCTTTTACACACTAATTGCATCTTAATGTAATATTTCAATTAGCACGTGATTTATTTTAACACAATAATAACACAATTGTCCTTAATCTGATCGCAGCGCCACTTTCGGGACACACTGAAATTAAAACAAAATATTTTTGAATATTTGACACTGCGATCGCAGCGCTGTCTGCCGGATCCAAAGTAAAACATTCAAACCGACGTTGTCCTCTTCAAACGTTGTAAATCCAAAATTATATATATTTTTAAATAAACTATAAATTAAAAATATAAAACTTCAATTTTAAATATACTTTAAAATATGATTACTATAAGTAATTTTTATTTTACAAATGTTATAATTTATTTTACAAACTTATATTTTTATTTTCAAAGAGGCGTTCAATACGTCATAAGTTGCACAGAATAAAATGAGAAGTGACCATTTAAAATTGTAGGTTAATGCACGTGAATACATTATTAAAAGTAATGAAAAATCGTGTAAAATACTCACTTCAAAAGTGCACCTCACAAATTTGCACAATGTATACTTTTAATTACAGTTTAAAATGTTATTTCAATAAATAATAACATAATATTCTCAATAAGCAATTCTATTTTAACTTTAATGTAATAACAACACTACGCTACGACGCAACAAAATAAAAAAAATTCATAGAATCCGATCGCAGCACCAACTATCGGGTCTAACTGTTTTGCCAAATATATATATATATATATATATATTCTAACACGCGATCGCAGCGCTGCCTACCGGATCCAATTGTGACCCTAAACCATCCAAAGATTAACAACAACACATAAATAAATACACAACACACACACATATATACTGTGAACCTAAACCATCCAAAGATCAACAATAAGAAATTAATTAAATAAACATTTTCCAGTGGACTGAATTGTGAATCTAAACCATTCTCTAACTCACTGGAATACACACAATTTTTTTTATCAAAATCTGTCTAGCCATTTAGGATGAGTTCAGTCACATACACACGGACAGAAGAATTATATATATATATATATATATATATATATATATATATATAAAAGATGTTATGCGTCTCATTTCGTAAAATAACAAATACAAACTTTCAGTAGGTAATTCAACTTTAGTGTACTATCATTTTCTAAAATTACTTTAATTTGTATTATTTTACACAAATGTTAATACAACCCAAATTGTACTAAAGCCCGGGTTAAAATATACAAATACACGCCACATTTTTAATTAGTTAATCACAATAACGTTTTAAATAATACGTTTTGATGTATACCTACCATACATACAGAGTAAGTGCTATATAAATTAATGACCTGTACGGCATATTTCAAACAAAGACCTTCTTGTCACCATTACAATGATGCGACATCTGGAAAATTGTTTCATGGTCCATAATCCACAGACCGCAATACCATTTACACCTCCAAAGTTTATATAGACACGAGAACTGCCTAACTTTGCACAAATTACTTCCAAACTGGCATAAAATAAATTAATGAAACTAAATGGGTATAAATGAAAGTAAAAAGAAAAACAGATAAATCATTATAACTTTCTAATATGACAAATATCGCATCCCTATGAAATTAATGTATCTTTAAATATAATATCAAAAACTTTGGCCCAGATTAATTTTTTTATATAATAAACCATAACTACAAGGAGTGAAAAAAAAACATGTTTGGAGGACAAAAAATTCAAAACTTCTTTAGTAAGGTCACCAACAAATCTATTAAAATTGTTTGTAAACCTTACAGCCAACTATTGCTGCAAAGGGTAAAGAAGAGAGGTGAAATGGCAAAAAAATTCATAACTTTATTACTACATAACTACACTAACAATCAAATTCTCTGAAACTTATTCCGAATCTCCTAAATATTATCTTAACCGTTGATCAAAAATCAATTTTTATCATCACTTATTAGTGAAAGAGATCAAATACAGTTTTGTAGGTAAAAAACTTCATAACTACCTTAGTTGTCATAGTATGAAATTCTATTCAAGATATTCAATGCTGAATGCATTGAATTAAAAAGATTGAAAACATTTTTGCTGCGTGGGATATGAGAAAAATTTTAATCGATTATTTTGGAACTGTGGAGAACATATATAATTTTATTTACATTAATCTCTCAAAACGTTACAGTAGTTTCTAAAAAATTCCACAAGTATCCAGAACGTTCCAGAAGATATTTCGAAATCTAATTGCATACCTAGGCTGCTCTGCTTGTATTTTTTCAAACAAGCTTTGTCTTTCAAATGTCTCATATCTACAAAAGTGCATACGGACATCAAAAAGGCTCATTAAATTCACATAAAATACTGTTTAAATTACACTTATTAAATACTTAGCCGTGTAAGTATTATTGCCATAGCTTCAAAGTATTTTAGTGTGCACTTTGTTCGGCAGGTCAAGATGTTAATCCAATAATCCGCTAGTTAATTCAGTACATTATAAGTATTTATTCGAACATTATATAGCGATGAAATTCCAAACGGTTTCTTAAAGTACAGATTGTAGTTAACAAGAGCTACATGAAATAAAATGAATTTTAGATGAAGTAAGTTTTTAAATGTTCTTAAGTTTGTTTAAATTTTTTATTCAGACAGTAAAATTTAACACTTCTAGTTTTTCAGTTACCTTATCTTATCCTAAACGTGTTAAAAATTTTGATTAGATAATAAAATATAAATACCACAGATGTATAATGTATAAAATTTATAAATTAAAATAATATGTTTATAGTGTACTCTTAATCACAAATAGAGATCACTTACTGGCATAGAAGCATATACATATAAGTACAGTAGTCTGTCTTCGATAAATACCTAATTGCGAATGACTATAAAATGTATTAGAATGGTGGTTTCCCTTGAAACAGATGTAATATTAATATTATTTAGACATCAATAATGGAAGAAAAATTATTGTTATGTTTTTTTCAACATTGCTTACAAGAACAATTAATATAATATATAATGTGAAATGTAATTATATGAAAGTCAGATATTTATTGAAATCTGGCCCTTGGCCGAACTGCACGTGGGTAAATTAAATAAAATATATAAATAAATAAAGTGAAAGAGGGGATATTCTACTGGAATGATTTGAACTGCTGTGTTGTGTGCTTATGTAGCTTCGACTTTTTGTGCTATATATGTGCAACTGTGTTATTTATATGATGTTAACGTGCTATTACGAATGTAGTCTAAGCTTTAAATGTTTTAACGCGCACCATTGTAGAGATACATGTAAAAGAAAAACTTCCACGTCGTCTATGAAACGTTCAAATTCTAGGGCTTCTGTGGACTATGAACATTAAAGAAGCTCCAGATTACAATTATCACTGATTATCAGTATTCTATGCATTATGTTAAAGTTTAGTGTCAATCTGATATCTGATTAGTAACTGTGTTTATCTAGTTGCAAAAGGTACCGTAACATTTGTCTGCACGTCATTTTTATAATTATTTCATCACTTGGTGTCGCGACCGTGTTGCCATCTGTGAACAGTCGCGGCAACCAACTGTACCGTAGCCTAGCGAGAAGTGTTCTAAGTTTTAACAAGTTTGTCAATATAAATATCCCAATAAAGTTATTTATTAGTTGACTACAAGTAAAAACTATTTCTAACACTCATAATTAATTAAATGTTTTATAAAAAAAATATGCTGCGTGTCAAGCGTTCGTAGCGTCAGGCGTAGGCACAGAATAAATGACATCAGAAGCGAACTAGCGAGTCGGCGCCTTTGATGTCAGCGAACTCGGGCGCTGATTGGCTAGTTATGTCCGCCATATTGTAACTGCGTTCCCGAGGTAAACAACCCATATACGACAATGTACTTTCGTGTGAAATGTTTATCGTCAAATATGTTTTTTCTTTGCGATTGAGATAATTAAAAACAATTTCATAAACACGCCGAAGCTTACGGTTCGTAATAGAAAAACGTTTTTTAAGGAAATGATAAAATTTTGATCTTAAACTTGTTATTTTATTAACCTGCGTAGCTGATGCTGACTGGTTATTTTACCCGAATAATCACCTGTTCTGATGGAAGACAAGTCCTTTTTATCTATTAAATGTGGTTTTGCACGAGTAATAGTGTTTGTTTTTTTGGGTGGTTGCAATAGTTGTGCAGTGCGCGACAGGTATTTTATTGTTATGTCAATTTACGAAGTGTAGGATTTCGAGAAAATAAGACATAAAATGCTACTAATTTATTAATACGTATTCAAAATTCATCGGAAATTTTAATGGTAAACGCATATATATAGAAATGCATGTTTTAGTTTGGCAACAGAACACATGTTCGTGATTCAAGGTTAGCACTGCTATAAATGAGTTATGCATTTAGTCGTTTGTTTATAGTAAATGTAGGCCTACTAATTAGTTTAGTGGTATTTATATAGTAGATATCACGCAGCTTCGTATTGAAAGTGTAAGTTATAATAAATGATTGGCTTGATGAAACCCTACTATAGGAAAACTGGCATATGCTTTTTTCACAACATAAAAATGAGATAAACATAAGTAGGCCTACTTACATTGCAAATTAATAAAAAGGTATTTGTCCATTTCTTCGTGATCCAATCACATCAGTTTGATATAGGTAACCAATTTGTGTACCAAGTGTAGGCCTCTGTTACAAAAGTCTCACGAAAGACTTAAAACTAAAGAAAAGTCCTCACATTTTGGCAATTAAAAAAGCTTCCAACAGCAGAATTCTTTCCAATACCTACCTTATTTATTTTCATAGAATGTCTTGAATATAATTACATGCTTACAGGAACTGTACAGGTAAGATTCTTAGGGTGGATGTGGGGAGGATAGGGAGTTTTTTTTTTTAGTTCAGATAGTTACACAAATAATTTACTGATTAATTTTTATTTATTTATTAATCCTAATTTCATCTCTAGGCTGTTTTACATTTGGTACATGTTATAAATACAAGATACATGGTAATAATTTTACATTCACAATTTAAAGTGAAATAATTTTTTTTTTAAATTTTATATCTTATGTATCCTAAAACCCTATGAGAGGGAATAAGAGACATACCTTTCACTGCCATCTGTATAATAATAAATACGTAGCAAATAAAATGGACATTTGTAAAAATCTTGCACAAGTACGTTTCCATAAAAAAAATTAAAAGTCAAAATTACTGCTAAGAAAATCACTGTAAACAAAAATACCAACACAAACTGAATTACCACTGTTGATGCAGTAACAAATAAAGTGCAACAATCACTTGGCATAAATGCAGAAACTACATAAATATAGGGTACCATGTTTACATATTTATATACTAAGAAGATGCTCAACTAACTGTGCTTTGCTACTAGTGTTCAAAATTTTAAAGACAAAACGTATCTCATGAGAATCTAACAATGATGCAATACAATAGAATACAGTAGAGTAACAGAAATTGGATTAACCAGAGAAAAATTAACTGTACTGTAATTTGCACTGTTTGCCATATACCTGTAATCCAAGAGTACACACACACACACACACACTTGTTGAAGCACAATTACCTGTGTAAAACTTCATTGGCTTTCCTGTTTCTTCTCTTCTGAAGTCGTTCGAAATATATTTCTCTGTTGTACAGTTTCACAGAATGGTATATCTTCATTCTTAAAAATAGCTTCATAGTAAATAATTATGGAAAACTGGGGCAAGGATGGCAGACGTCAACAAGCTCAAATGCTTGTAAAATTGTTGTGTGCAATTACATGTGTCTTATGTTTCTCAAACAACAGCTGGAACAATTCATCAAGTTTAACAATGAAACTAACAAAATCTTCACAAGGCATCATGAAAGCTCCAAAATCTCCACGATTACTTTAATATGCTCTGAAGTAACCTAACAACTGTGAACTGTCAGTGAGAATGGCATTAGCACGTGCATAGTTTTCACATAGGTACTCCACAAAAATGTCGAATGAGAGCTTTAGACATAAGATAGCCACTAATGTAAACTAACGCATTCTGCTCTGGAACATTCAGATGGCGGTAATCTTGAGCATTAACACAACAAACACTTGGTGACACTTCTTTTCTTGGCTTGCCTCCGGTTGTTCGAACAATTAAATGCTTAACAGTACGTTGTCCCGCGAGGATATTTACGTTTTTACATTCTTCCAAGAATCAAGTCATTAAAAAAATTTGAATGGAAATTCTTGCAGACATATTTACTTTCCTACGAATCTTAGTAGTAAATCCGATTGCACAAAATCACCACAATATTATTCCAAAACAATCTGTCGCTCTTATACACTAAGCACACGAATACGTTGGAAACGCAGTTAGAACATGGCGGCCGTCCACGCGGTCGAGTTCGTGATTGGCCAGTGGAGTTCGCTTCTGATATCCCTTATTTATTCTGTGGCGTAGGCGTGGCTTGGGTGACGTCACACGCTTCTCTGATTGGCTGACCGTTGCAAACTCTCGCTCCACGTGCACTTCCGAAATACGTATTCCGGAACTAACTTATCCTATATACACCCACGACCCCAAAGTTAAACATCAGGTACACAGAGGCCCCGTCAATAAAAGGGAGCTTCAAAACAAAACTTGATAGTTAACTCAGAATACAGTTATTGAATCAATTTTTGTAGTACATTTAACACTGCTAAGGTACCTTAGCCGCAGAAACACAGCCTGTCGATTACAGATCTTTTAGCCTAAGTCCTCATAACTATATAGCCCTTTTGTTATGATGGTTGCCTTATTACGGGGAGTGAAAAAAGTGATTACATTTCTCCTCGTCATTAGTTTTGGGCCTAACCTAGGACGTCATAACTATGGCGAATTTGCAGAAGTTCGTTTTACTAACGCTTCTATTTTGTTAACTCTTGGAAGCCTTGTGGTCTCGTTACCATGGTAAAACACCAGTTCGCTGATCAAAAACCACTAGTTAGGTACCAATTTTTTTAAATTATGATTTGTAAACATAATAACCGTAGTATTTTCAGTTTTGTAATTGGGCAAATGCTTAAACGCAAACACAGTACAAAATTTTTCTCTTGAAATATTCTAAGTTATGTTTTTGTATTTACTGCTTGTGATTGACTTAGTTCTTAATTTATAGAAATAATGTTGACCCTATTGGATTCTCGCATATAATAATTTCAAAGTGCTTAGTACATATGTTAAGTCTAGGCTAACATGAGATTTTATGTCGGTGGCTTTTTTTCCTGGCCAAAGCGTTACGCTCAAATTAATTTCTAGTAATTGAACATATTTGCCAGTGCAATTTTGTCATACTTTTAACTGTAGAAGTTTACTACAGCTGATAATAACAAATATTAGGTTCTTTATCTTAAACACACAATATTTATTTTAGTAAAACTGTTTTAGAGAGTTGTCCAACAAAGAACGTGCAATTACTTTCCCATATCAGATGAATTCTTAAAATGAAGTATGTGTGCATTTTCGTAAATATTTATAATGAATAAATAGTTCACATCAGTATGAATTTAAAATAAACCATTTTCAAATATGCCGTAAGCCACATCACAATGTTTTAGGGTAAATTTACAGAGAAGTACTTCTGGGAAAGAAGACATATAATAACTTAATTGAAAGGTTGGTTAGGTTAGCTATAATATTTCCGTATAAAGTATTGCTTACGTATTAAATACGTATTATTAATGATCTGACTTAACCCAACAAACCTGTTATTAAATAATTATATTACCCTTACTTCCTAGAAGCTGTTACTATAAAAAATTATCAAATTGTTTGTTTATGTGGTCCAATTTAGATTTGTACTTCTTATGAACCATAAATTAATCATAATTAAATGCTTAGTCCCCATAAGTTTGCCTAAGAATACTAAGTTCTTCAGAATGGCTAGGTTTATTTTAGTTCCTCGTGATATGTTATGAATATTTAATTTATTGAGTCTTGTAAATAAGGTATGACTTAACTGTGTACTCTAGTATTTGTGAATAACTAATTGTTTAACAAGCAGCCTTGATGTATTTTTGTAGAAACAATTTCTTAAGATGGTTTTATATGGTACACAGTTTTCACTCGATTTGTAGTAAGAATGATTTTGACTGCACAATCCAAACTATAGAACTGGATGTAAGGAAAGGGAAAACCAAGGATACTTAATCATAAATAATTTTTAATCATTAAGTTACTCTTGTACGATGTACTAGCCCACTTTCTGCATCTGCAGTGACGGTATTATTAGGATGCAAAGCACAATACGAGGTTAGGTCACGAGATGTCAACATATCGCAATGTCCGATTAATCAGTGTCAATGTATACTTCGTTGATAAACACGTATTATTTATTTCTGTTATACTTTGTGATAAAATTAGAGTTTAATGCTATCATAATTTAATGTATTTAAACATTCGTAAAATAATCTGTGAAAATACCTCGTGAAAAACACATTAATCAAAGAACACAAGACATCCCGTAATTGTGTGAAGAGATTATAATATCTTACAATCGTAATCATATTTTTTTAGCAGTAAGTAAGTTCAAATGTTTATAAAAACTCTCACATAAAAAATCTCGTTTATGTCTTATGACGCGACGTGTTTGTTAACTTATGACGCTGGAATTTGGGCGTCTTGAGTTGTGATGGAACGTCGAATATTAAGGCGTCATAAGAGACGGTAATCGTTATTTCGCTGGTCAATATCTGAACTATGACGCGTTATCGTTATGACGGGATAAAGTGAGATTCGTAATCGACCTACAGAAGTAGTATATATTGGGGGCTCCTGTCACAGGCGCCGGCGCGCGAGCCCGGAGCCGGTCCGCCATCTTGGATTGTGACGTCACGGCGGCAATCTTGGATGAACATGACCTTGACCTTTACCCAGGCGGCCATTTTGGATCCGCCATCTTGGATCCGACATCTTGGATGCAGTGTAACGGGGCACGGCGTAACGGGACACATCGTAACAGGGCAAGTAGGTACGGTCGCCATCTTTAAAATCAGCCATCTTTAAATCGAGTGCCCCACTCATTATGATGAAATTTTCGTCTCTGTCGCCATATTGATTTTTACTGTTCCGCTGGAGGCCGCCATCTTGGATACCGTCGACTCTGTTTATGTTGTTTGTTCCTAGATAGCGCCAGCATCGCTCTTGATTTTTTTCTGTTCCACTGGAGGCCGCCATCTTGGATACCGTCGACTCTGTTTCTGTTGTTTGTTCCAAGATAGTGCCAGTGTCGCTCTTGATTTTTTTCTGTTCCACTGGAGGCCGCCATCTTGGATACCGTCGACTTTGTTTCTGCTGTTTGTTCCTAGAGAGCACCATCGTCGCTCTGTCTCATCACATAAGGTCGATGTTCAATTACCTACCATAGCTATTATGATCCTTATCGACATATTAATTTTTTATGCAAAACACATTGGAAACGCTGTGATTCGAACCAGCGCAGCTCTGATCGCTAGGTTGGAAAACATACGCCTTTAACCGCTCGGCTATCGAGACATTTACCAGACTGAGAATTAAATAAGGTAAAAAAAAAATAACATGCATATTCGGACTTCAATTTTTTTTTAATTTAAAGTATAAATAGCACTACCTGTTCGAGACAGAACCGCCATAATGGATTATGAGGTCACCGTTGCAATTATCGTTATGGTCGCCATCTTTAAAATCCGCAATATTTATGTTAGAAAATCGGGAAAATTTTTAAAAATCATAATAAAATTAAATAATCGAATTAAATAATAAAAATCTTAAAAAGCACTGTTGCACTGATCGTTACGGTCGCCATCTTGGATTATATAAATGATGCATGTTTCGTTACGCCCGCCATCTCGGTTGTGTACGATGCCATCGCTACACTTTATGTTGCATCCGTCATATTGGATCCTATTAATATTGCAATTACCGTTATGCTCGCCATCTTTAAATTTAGACGCCATCTTGGAAATCCGTAATTTTTACGTTAGAAAATCGGGAAAAATTCCAATATTCGTCAAAAAATTAACTTATTAGAATTCTGATTGATTAAATCGATTCCCGTCCTTGGTTCGAAACCGTTAAGAGCATACATCCGATCCTTCCTCCACGGATGCTACCTTGACCGACCTCACACCACCAATACCAAGGTATACATCGTCATCTGGTATGACATCATGTCCGACACCTTGTCTTCGTCCGCAGAAGACCGTCATCTTGTTGTAGTCTGCTAGATGTGCTAGCAACATGATAATATAATTTTCTGTTCACCATACCTTTAACCTCGACTGTTGGCATTAAACTTTGTCATTGACCTTGAACCTTGACCTTGAACTTTGACATTGACCTTGAACTTTGACCTTAAACTTTGACCTTGACATTAAAAGATGACCTTGACCTTGAACTTTTAACTTGAACTTTGACCTTGACCTTGAAATTTGTCCTTGACCTTGAAATTTGACCTTGACCTTTGACTTTGACCTTGACGACCATCATGGATCCGTCCTTTTTATGTTTAGTACATGCTACCAGGAGCTACCACATGCTAGTGGTCATTGCCACCATCATGTGTGTACTCGTCTTACCATTCTAACCCGCTGCAGTGCAGTAATCATTTATTATTACTGAGTTGCCAGATATCTTGAAATTTGAGTGCCATCTTGAAATCATGTAATTATTTAGCTAGAAATGCGGGAAAAAATTCCAAAAGTCACCGAAAAATAAATTATTAATTTACAAATTTTTAGATCAGTTCCTGTCCACGGTTCGACTCATGAACAGTGACAGTTGTAACTAAATATTAAATAAATTTTATATTCTGTTTTCCATTACCTTTCGCGGAGTTTATTAATCATTCACTCTACGAAAATCAGCTCAAGACAATATACCTGACCAACGAATTAAATACAGTGCCGCTATGCTTTACATGAAAGTCTAGTTTTTTGATATTTAGATTAACCTTTAAAATGTTCATGTACAAAGTCATCCATACATACAGCCCAAGTGTCTCCGGACCTTGAGATCGAGTCATGACAATGTCAGTCATATAGTCCATGAACACAGTACACACAGGAAAACGTAATTTACACACAGTACACACAGGAAAACGGAATTTACACACAGGAAAACGGAATGTACACACAGGAAAACGAAACGTACACACAGGAAAACGAAATGTACACACATTACACACAGGAAAACGTAATGTACACACAGGAAAACGTAATGTACACACAGGAAATCGGAACGTACACACGGTACACACAGGAAAAAACGGAATGATCAATAATTATTGTATGTAGCCAGCGTTCCGGAGTTCTTTAAGTATGGACGATACTTCCTCGATATGCGAGTATTTTCCTCTACGAACAGATGCTACCATCAGTCTTAGCCGATCAACCAATATGTTTGGATCTTTCCATTATGTGTAATCAATCTCTTCTGCCACCATCTTCCTTGCACGTTTATAATAAATATTATGATCTCTGGTGTCTTCCGTTTTATCGTCAACCTCAGGGTTACTTTCATCATCGAGCCAGCGATCATCACAAGCTTGATCAGATTTATTTATTATAACACGGCGTTTCCATCGTTTCGGTCTCAGTACACCATCACAGTCTTCGATCTTGTCTGGTTTAGATGCTTCAGCACAGTCTTCGATCACGTCGACAGTTTCAGAGTCACTGTAGCAATCACCGTAGAAGGCATCGTCTTCATCCAGATTTCCGTAATAACTCGATATCGTCGATGTCGAAGTGTCTTCATCGCCTTCATGCTTTCCTTTTAGGAGTCCATTATTTTTACAAAGTATGGATGATGTACTGAATATCGGCTTGAATGTATTCTCACTTTTCACGGTGTTGATACTTCCATTAGTTTCAGTCTTCCCGAAGCCATCATCATCCTTCAATATTTGTTCTTCGTCACAATCGGGTGAGCTAATACCATCACGCTCAGGACAAGGAAAATTATTGTCGTAATGCAGATCTCTCTTCTTTAGTCTAGTGGATCCATCGATGTCCTCTATGCCGTAAGTAGGCTTGGCTTTACATGTTCTACCATGTCTTTTTAAGCTGCCAATTCGTGTTAACAACCTGCTACATCGATTACAGCTTATCATTTTGCGTGGTGGGTTTTTAGAACAATAATTCTTCTCATGACGTCTAGCATTCCTTCACATGTCAAAATCCTTACCACAGTATCTACAGCGGCTTCCTTCCGATTCAGCTGCAGATAACAAACCATGATCCATGGTAGCTTCTGTGACTAATGATAGATACAAACTGTCAGTTTTTCCAATTGGGACCATTTCTAAATATAATTTTTTAATATTTCATCTGCGAGGGTTAAGTTATCTAATGCGAAGCAAATTGATGCAAGTAGTTCTGGCTGTCATCAACAGATGTCGACACATTTTTCTTGCACGTAAATATTATTTTATGTGGGATGCGGGATGCTCACTAACGATCGCAATAGAAGGAAGGCTTCGCTAGACATTAAGGAGAAGGAAGTTCATCCTTCGTGATAGTGTATCTGTCTTATCAGATAATTTTTGGACTGAGTAATGTTTTTTTTTAAATCCACCTTATAAAAATGTTGACAGTTCTGATTTAATACCAGAAATTATCAAATAATTGCATCACAGGATAAAATGGCATAACTCATTAGGTAAAAAGTCCTTCATGCAGTGTTCTTCAAGAGATGAAGTATACTACCAGTTCTACATACAAATCCGTCCAATCAATAATTTGTTTGCACATTAGAAAAAAAACACGTTATTTTTACGTGTTTTACTAAATTATCACTTCGACTAAAATAATTACCACACCTAGTAATTTCTACAAAGGACTCTTTACCCATGACATTTTAAACATCATCTCTGAAAACATCCATGACCCATCTATATCACATAGTAAAAGAGGGTTAGAGGAGATAGGTCAAACGACAAGTGCTAGTCACCCATAGGGTAATAACCATGAGTTCGATACCTATCTCAGTCAATGTAGCATCTATGTATTTTTCTTACCTCATGTAGAAAAATATCTTACAATGCATACGAATTTAAACTTATTCACGTACGACCAGGCAAAGAATTTAAATCCAAGCTCGTTAGCTTCAAAGATTTTTAAAAATTCTCGAGGCTAGAGACAGAGGTTGTCGAATGAGATATGGAGACAGACACCTGCAAATTAACATTGAAACCTCGCGTGCGGGGAGAGACTTGCAAGCCAGCAGACTGTCACGGCAGGCAGATGTTCGCACGAGACACACAGCCCTACTCGCCTAGACATGACGGCATTCCGTAAAAGAAACACATGGTTGAAATCATAATCAAGCTCATGTAAAGTACTTGTCGAAATCAGTTTAAAGTGCAAAAACGCCACAAGTCTGTTAGTTTTATTTCGGGGAGTAATAAATTATTTCTCAGAAATAATAAATCAAGTTCCTATCAGATTTGCTCTAATGTTACGGTATTACATACACCAGCACTTTACCAAATCATTTCCCATAAAATATCCTAAGAATGCAGATGACATTCTCATTCAAAAATAATTTTAGCAAAATAAACTGTCAGTAGTATAGTTTGGGGGCTCCTGCGCCTGGGTCCTGGGTGTGGTGCCTGTGGTGCCGACCGCCATATTGGAATGTGACGTCACGGCGGCCATCTTGGATGGTTGTGACCTTGACCCCGACGGCCATTTTGGATCCGCCATTTTGGATGACGTAATTGTTTTTTCTCGAAAATTCCGGTGATGTGTTTTCCGCCATATTGGATGATGACGTCGCCATTGCAATTTTCGTTACGGCCGCCATCTTAATTTTTTTTATTTATTATCCGATTTTAATGAAAAACATTTAAAATTTATAAAAAATTCAAATGATAAAAATTTAATAAAAAATATTTAAAAATTGTACTTTTACGACACGGAGTTCGGAGTCCTCGGTTCGAACCCGGTGAGGGCAAAAAAAAAATGGCGACCGATCCTTCCCCGTGGTGGGTGCTGGCAGACTGACCCCCACCACTTGTACCAATGCATATACGAACTTACAAACCCCCCGCCACCCCTCCCCCCCTCCACCACCCTCCTAAAAAATTATTTTTTTTTTCGCACACAACGATCCACCCCTCCCCTTTTTTAATTTATTATTTTTCATCGTAATAGCCACCCTCCACCACTACTCTAGTTTTTTTCCCTCCCTCCCTCACTTTACCGTCATTCGCACCCCTACCCTCCTCCTCACCCCTATTCTACCTTTTAAAGTATAAATACCGGCTGCAGGACCCGGGGGCCTTCAGTTTTGCAGTAGCTCCCAGCCTGAAGGAAAGACGATGTTTACGTGTTGTGCGAGCGGAGCAAAGATCTTGACGGCCATCTTAGCATATGGTTAAGTGCGCACGCTTGCGGCACTGGATAAGGAGACGGAGTTACCTTATCTACCAAAGGAGTTTCTCCTGGTCTACGCCCCTCACGAGATAAGATACGTGTACAAGTTCCTACCGGTGTACCTGCAGCTAGATCCAGACATGCAAGACTGTTTGCCGTGCACAGAGTGCGACAGAGGAAGCTCCAGCGTCCCCGACACACCGCACATGAAATCGTGGTGCAAGATGCGACGAGATGCGCGGCGGCGGCAGCAGCAGCCTAGATCCTGAGCGCCGTGCCACAGTCGGCATCTAGGTACCACTCCAGCATTTCTGCAGAGCCAGCATCTTAGCAACGTCACTCCAGCCTCGTCGTATGCGTAACTGTGAGTAATGACAATATGACACTCTTTCTTGTCAACGTCCAGTGTCTTACGTCCCAAAAGGGGCCTGTAGTGAAGCAACTGTCTGTGACGTCCGTCATTGGCGGTGACGAAGTCAAGACTAGCGAATACATCTTTAAAACGGCGTGTGACTGGACTAAGCTAGACAGATTCTCTCAACGCGAGAACCGTCGTCTGACCTATGGAGTGAACGGACTCTCGTGGAATGAAGGTGATGTGGACTATGAACAACTTACATCTGTGCTACGTGATCTCGTCGAGCCGGAAGACGACGTTGTTTACGTCCTTGGTAATGAACAGAAACGTATTGTGAGTGATTTGTGTAGTGCAAATGTAATTGACCTACGTAAACAAGGCAACTGTCCTTCCTTCAAAACACTGTTAAAGATGTACGGAAACCAAATTGAAAAGTGTGATAAATTTTATAATGGTTTCCACTGTGCACATTGTAATAGTCAGTTACTGAAGCTGTGGCTCTATGAGCATCCTTACTACTACAGTGATGTTTAATTTTTTTATTCCTTATTGCAATTGTAAATATTGTTTCCAATGTCATCGACTGATGTGAGGGGTGATGGAATTATGTAAATAAAATATATATAAACCAATGTATTTGTCTATTTTCTTTTCACCTGTATTTCATTGGAGACTTTTTTTTGTAAAGTCTAATAATTATACTCTTTCGAAAAAAAATTAAAATATATTAATCATTTTACATTATTCTCAGCAATTTAATTCCAAGCATACATTATAAAAGAAAAAATAAATTAGCAAATAAAAAACAAGGGTAGTAGTATTATAAAAATAAAACTCAAAGTTCAAAAATTTTTACAGATATATTTTCGTTAACATATACAATTGAATATATCCATATTTTATTTGACATGTGTGAGAGTGTAGATGCGCAGGTCTCCTCCTCTCTCTCTCCCAGCAAACCATTCTCGCCCCGCCGTCTCTCCATCTCACCAGCTCTCTCCTCCTGCTCACGTCGAACTCTCTCCATCTCAGCAACTGCTCACCTGCTAAAATACTTAAATAGAATATTAGTCACTCAAACAAAAAGCTTGCATCGCAGCTCTCTGTGTTTGGAACGGGCTGGAGACCGACACCGCTAAACAGGCAGGTCACTCACAAGCCCCTTGCCTCCATATGCAATATACGTCACATATGTAGTCAAGTACTTATGAACAACGTCTCTATTTAGCCGTGGCCCATTACAACGATGCAAGCCTACCAGAAAGAACTAGCATATGATACATTGACACAAAGCACGTGCTTAAACTATCATATGTCACATACAAACGCTGAAATAGACCAGTAACAACGATGTATCAACGCCGAAATCTTGCATGCCAACGACTGTGGAACCCAGCGGCGTAACAGTCCAGCGTTGACACACAACGCCGAAATCTTGCATGCCAACGAATGTGGAACCCAGCGGCGTAACAGTCCAGCGTTGACACACAACGCCGAAATCTTGCATGCCAACGACTGCGGAACCCAGCGGCGTAACAGTCCAGCGTTGACACCATCGATGTAAGGAGCCCAACGTCATGACTCCATCGATGATAGGAGCCCATCGTAGTGACCCCATCATCATGACACCATCGATGTTAGGAGCCCATCGTCTTGACACCATCGGCGTAAGGAGCCCATCGATGCATAAAAAAAACGCATTGGTGTAAAAAAACGCATCAGTGTAAAAAACGCATCAGTGTAAAACGCATGAGTGTAAAAAAAAATATGTATTGCACAGAAATCAACGTAGGTGCATAAAACCACCACCTCCATCCCAACCAACCAACCAACCAAGAGAGTGCAGCATCGCAAACAACGAGGATGCAAAACACCACCACTGCCATCCCAACCAACCAACCAAAAAACGTAGCATCGCAAACAACGAGGATGCAAAACACCACCACTGCCATCCCAACCAACCAACCAAGAGAGCGCAGCATCACAAACAACGAGGATGCAAAACACCACCACTGCCATCCCAACCAACCAACCAAAAAACGTAGCATCACAAACAACGAGGATGCAAAACACCACCACTGCCACCCCAACCAACCAACCAAAAAACGTAGCATCGCAAACAACGAGGATGCAAAACACCACCACTGCCACCCCAACCAACCAACCAAAAAACGTAGCACCACAAATCAACGTAGGTGCAAAACACCACCACTTCCATCCCAACCAACCAACCAAGAGAGCGCAGCATCGCAAAACAACGAGGATGCAAGACACCACCACTGCCATCCCAACCAACCAACCAAAAAAATGCAATCTCCATCGTCGACCACAAATGCTATATCGCAGCGAAGCTGACACATTCTAGTGACGTCAGTCGCCTAGTGAGCAGACGAGGATGCAATAAACCACCACTTCCATCCATCCAACCAAATCGCACCACGAAACAGTGTGGGTGCAAAAAATTAAGGTAAAATAGCACCAGAAAACCACAAAAAAGTAGGAGCAAAAAAAAAAAATGAAAAAGATAGCACCACGAAACAGTGTGTGTGGGTGCATGAACAAAACAAGAAAAAATAGCACCAGAAAACCAAAAAATCTAGGTGCAAAAAAATTAAAAAAAAAAGAGCACCACGAAACAGTGTGGGTGCAACATAATTACAACGAGCGGACTCAGGAAACCAACGATGAAAAATCCAACAGGTACATGAGTGGCTAGCAAGTGGCAAACACCAGATCTGTGCTCACACATTCTGGTTCAGATTCCCGTCAAGGTCTTTTTATCAGCTCCCACAGCAGCCTGGGACCCCGACAGATAATCCTGCGCGAAACGAACGAGCACAGACGCAAGTTTCAACATTTCATGTTATAAGGTTTTTTATGTGAAGAAAAAAATTCATTAAAAACCATTCAGTCTTTATAGCATTCTCATTCTTTCACGTATGTATATATTTCTATTCAGTCCATATATCCGTACGGTAATGTATGAATTCCATCTTCGCAAATAATTCTTTTGTCATCGTGCCATGATAGTGCTAATTTATTAATACATTCTGTATATATTATCATATTATGTGAACGTATGGACCGGACGTTTGCGTGCTTCTCCGTGTGCTGCTGCAGGACCTCGAGAAAATCTTAAACGATATTTTATTTTTTACCACGCACTTCTGTATACCTTTGGCTCTTTTTGTTATATTATTATTGTATTTGTAGGTGTACAGCTTTGCCCTTAGGCCGACGAACTCCTCCATTGCCACTCCACTGCACTCGTCTTTGAACTTGCCTACTACCTTCTTGTTCGTAGGTGAGTAGCAGGGGTGGTCAATGGGATAGCTGCTGGTGTCGAACTCGTCCAGGAGCGCAGCGTCGTCGGCCAGGTCCTGGTAGAAGTCACGCGTCTTGATCTCGTATATGAAGCTGTCCGTGTCCATGTACGCCAGCGTGATGTCATCCTTATATTTTTCTTTCATTATGTCATAATGGAACCCATACATTAACGTCTTGGACAAGTCCAGGACCGCGAACCCCGCATATATTGGGCGGTCAAGAAAGATTGTTTCTTGCTGTAGTCTCACCAGCGTCAGAGACTCATCAAGGATGGTTCGGTCCTGGAATGCTGGCTTTGCCACAACTTTACGTAGCCTGCCTTCACTACATATAAGTTCCATACGCTGTCGACGAAATTTGTTCTCACTGAGTTTTCCAAAAGAAGAGTTGTTGGCAAGCTTAAAGAACTCCTTTTCAAAATCATTTGTAGCTGCCTGTCGTTTCAACGTATGTTTCGTAATAAATGGCTCCATCCATGCACGCTGCTTGAATTCGAGGACTCTATGAATTTTCTTGAATCTCAGTCCGTGCTGGATGGCCTGTTTCAGGTTTCTAAAATGAATTATATAATTTTCTTTCGATTCCAGTGTTGTGATTAATTTCGACTGACGCGAGCCGGGTGGGCACTGGCTGATGGGCAGGAACGGCAGATCTTTGTGGTCCTCGTGGAGGGCAGACGGATACTCCACATCGACTTCAAGGATGTAGCCCGTCTGCCCCTCGTCAGGTATCGACATCACGTCGATATCAGCGCCCACCCACTTGAAGCCGCTGACTGGAAGAGGCAACGACATAGCCCACCCATACAGATTGTTGGCGTCCAGGTACGCAACATGAGTTGATGGTTGGCTGGGATCGTAGGTATGGGGCAGGCAGATGTTGTTCGCCTTGCAGTGTCTCTTTATCACTTGCGCGACCCCACCCCTGATCCCAGCTTCGACGAACATGTACATATCGTAATCGCTCATCAACTCAAGTCGCACCCCCGTCTGCCTCAACATTGCGTCGAACGCGAACCCTGGTGCGCTGACGTAATGGCTGCAGTCAAGGCCGTACGTCTGCAGGCACAGCCGACGAAAGTTCTCAAACACGTCAGTCAACAGCAGCACGTCCGTCTTGAGGTAGACGTCGCTGTAGTCGCCCAGGGTCACGCAGCCGAATGTTTCCCACACTGCCTTTGCATGTTCGTAGTCATCATTAGTTATGTGCGAGTCATTCAATATATTATAAAATTTATCTTGTGGTGGCAGTTGCGGCTCGTCCAGTTTCTCCCAGCTGGAAACATAGTCATACGGAAACACACGAGGGCCATTTCGTCACGAGTAAAAAATTTCATGGTGTCCGTGAATTGGTCGGCTGGCAGGTACGAGGCAAGGGACGCCAAACTGTGAGCCATGAACCTGAAACTATCGACAAACTGTACAGAGAATTTGTTGCCCAGACTTTTCGAGAAGGTAATCATTTTTTCCTGCGTGTGGGGGATGATGAATATTTCTTTATTGTCGTAGCCCAGTTTCTTGATGATGAACTTCTCATCATAGGCCAGATTGTGGAAGTAGACCACGAGTTTCTTGGGCCGCCTGCGCAGAAGATTGCAGCTGTTGCAGGCGGCATCAAGGTACTTCCCACTGAAGTGGTCGTGGTCTCGGACCTTGTAATTATCCATGGTAAATACCGCATTGCAGTAGCAGCACTGATGGGCTGCGGCGAAGCTGGCATACTCCTGTGCCGTCAGCGTCGTCATGGGTATGCTGGTCTCATAAATGTTTTTTACTTGGTTTCCGATTTCAACAATCGTCTCCACGAATTTCTTCTCAGCATCGGGGCCCCTATATAGAATTGGTTCTTGCGGCAGCGAGGAAGTGAGCGTGGCTGGGATCACGCTATTGTCGACCTTTACATAGATACAATAGCTGTATGCTTCATGTTTTTGGTACGCATGAGTGCTCGATTGCTGGGGGTCTGGCTGGCATGATGAGATGGGAACGAGCATGGCTTCAAAGTCTGCGTATGCAACAATGGGCATCTTGGACATGTGGTGATAGTTTTTGAATTCCAGGACTGGGGGCTGGCCGTTCTTGTCAGCTTTAGGCATCTCGACGTGCACGGGAGCATGGGTTTTGCAGAACGTTTTGTGCGCGTCGAGACACTGCTGCCCTGACAGTCCCTAAACATGAGGCCTCTCATCGTAGTACGTGAAGCACCTCTTGCAGACATGTATTTTCTCTTTGTGGGCTGTGATCTGAGGCCGGACGAGTCTTGAGAAAATTTTTATAAAGCAGAAATGAGAGTTGTTTTCTACGTTAGACAGCAGCAGGAGATCGAAATTATTACGTTTTTCCTCCTTCCCCACACGCACCGGCGCGATCTTGTTGTCCTCGTCAATATTGTAGACGTTGACAGACACTTCTTTGTTGTTTCGCTCAAATACTTTGATTTGGTGGAGGGGGGTAGGGAACTCGAGTCCTGAAAAATCAAATTTTCCCTCCAGGTCGTGGTACCTCTTGTCAACTCGGTTGACATGTTCCCCCTCCACATATCGCGCCAGTATGGCCCACTTGAAGCACTCGTTGTCTTCCAGGTTCATGGGGTTTATGCACGCTTTCCTGTTCTTGATGGCGGCAGGCAGGTCAATGTATGAGGAGACTCGAAGAGGGACAAGCTTGTTGAAGCGGAGCTGGATTCGCTTCACGACAGACAAGGTCCACCCGGATCCCTTGCTGATGTAGTCCTCCTCCTCCTTGCATATTTTCAGGATACTGTCATCAATGGCTTCCTCGATTTCGCTTACCTCATATATGGGAATATTTTTTGTGTTGAATGCCTTCTTGTCGACACCTTCATCGAAGTGAGCAGGCTTTGCATAGTCGCACTCGAGCCAGATATTAAATTTTACTGGACCATTTTCATTGACTTCATTGGTTATCTGATTCATGAGATTATTCTTCATTTGGGCCATGTACGTGCAAATGTCTTTTGTCGCACCATTGTTTTCTGCGACATACGTCTTCAGGTTGCGGCGGAACGCAGTCTCCGCCTCAACGAACCCGGCACCGCCTGCCTCCAAGTCTACCTGAGCCTGGTCAGGCGCTTGCGCCTCCAAGTCTACTCGAGCCTGGTCGGGCACACTCGCCACGTATTGCGGACGAGTGCTGGGGCCGGGCTGTTGCAGGCCAGAGGTCGCGTCTACACGCCGTCTCTTAGGAGCCAGGCCCTTGCACGTCTTGCTGTGCACAAACAGTGTATCTTTGCGGGTAAATTCTCCCTGACATGTAGTGCATGTAAATGTAATGCGGCCGGGATTGAATTGGCACTGGCTCTGCTCGTGGTGTCTGGCATGACGACGATGTTCAAATACTTGACCACAGAATTTACACCTCGAGCCTGTGCTGTGCTCGACGGTGCCCTCACGTTCTCATATGGTGGATCAAACTATCTTTGCGGCTTAGTGTCATACCGCAGACATGACATTGGCTTGCTGTATTATAGCCAGGATTAGCTGCGTAGATGCGCTCGTGCCGTCTAGCACTACGGCTAGCTGAAAACAATTTGCCACAGAAAGCACACCCATTCCCTGGTGGTGTTGGTGCACATACCTGTGCTGGCCCCGATGTTGAGGGCTGGAGGGCTCCGGAGGCGGGCTGGAGGGCTCCCGATGTCGAAGGCTGGCCGGCTGCCACGGGAACTCCAGTCGATGTCCTCTTCATGATGAAGTCTGTAACACCAATGGAAAAATTATAGCAACAAGGACATCATAATTATCACACACACACACAAACAAATACACGTGCATAAATACAACCACACCTACACACACACAAAATACCCTTGCATAAAGACAGCTACACGCTCGTACAAACACACACACACAAAATACACTTGCAAAAAGACGGCTACACGCTCGTACAAACACACACACACACACACAGAGAAAAAAAATACACTTGCATAAAGACAGTTATACGCGCGCAGAAACAACTACACACGCATGAAAAAAATTAAATAAAACTTACCATACGAAAACAGGAACGACTCTGAGTGCACTGCACGCACGCACGCACGCACGAGGAGGACCGGAATGTCGTACAGCACACAGGAACCTGTAACACAGAAAAGAGACCACCTGGCTTAGCACTCGAATTTTTTGTTTCTAGACAGCGCAAAAACACTGATGTCAATATTTTATGTTTTATGTACTGACCGGAAACGTGGCAGAACCGCACGGAACTCCAGAGGGCAGACAGGCGTTCTCCAAGCGGATCACACTGGAGAGTAGCTCGACGCAAGGAGAAGCACTGAATACCTGCAACACATGCAATATTTTTACGTAAATGTACTACAATAGTAATTTACTGGTTTTTTTGTATATTTTTGTATTTAGTTGTGATTAGAAATTCTGTATTTTATTAAGTATAAAACATTTTTTTCTTTTTTTTTATGAAACAAAACATTTTTTTTCTATTTGATTATGATATCAAGTGCGCGTGCACCTGTTATTTTTTTTGGGCCAGGCGAGGGGGCAGGCAGGACGACTTGAGCGCTCCATGCGGCGGTGCACGGTAACTAGCCAGACGTAAGCTGCACAGCGCGGCGGAAACAGCGCTCCGTGCACCACGGGTGGAGGGGAGAAGCAGGGAGGGGGGAGGGCACGCTCTGCATGCTGCCCGTCGGTACGTCACGGGTGTGCACGGCATCCATCTTGTTTCAAGCTAAGTCGTTCATACATGAATAATAACTAACATGTATGCCAGGGAAAAAAATATTATTTCAAGATGAAATATAATGACTCTAATAATTTCGACTAGAAAAAAAAATAATCACGACTGTAAAATATTAATACTGAACCTAACGCAGACGTGACATCTAAACAGTACCACTCGCACATCATCTAAACAGTATCAATCTTGGACGTGAAAAAAGAATAAACACACTCAAAAAATTACGAGACGGAAATTGTAATAATCTCTAAAAATTTTTTGGAAAACAGACGGTTACTACTCCTCGTGCGTACGCCTTGCTTCTTTTTTATTATTATTATTATTTCTACTCTCTCTCTCTGTCGGCCGGCTGGCCGGGGAGCCGACGGGCGTCGCGTCAGCCGTGCGCGCTCGCTCGGGTGTTATCACCACGTCACGTACTAGCTGGCTCAGCAGCGGCCTTCACCCAGTGGCCAGCTGTTAGGCTTGCTGACTGAGTGAAGGACGCAGCGGAGGCATACACACACGCGAGACCGTAATGTTAAAATAAAAAAAAATTTCAAAGTTGAAAACGTTCGGAAAAATTTCAAAGTTGAAAACGTTTGGAAAAATTTCACAGTTGAAAACGTTCCGAAAAATTTCAAAGTTAAAATTTACGGATAAGTTGTACTTACCAAGCTGCTGGAGTTGTAGAGACGGAAAGAGATGCAACGAAGCTCAAACAGGAACATGCGGTGGCGGCGGCTAGACCAAAAGTGAAGCCCCCGACGTCTCACACGGCAATTTATAGGCAAATTCCCCCCTTGGTCACAGGCTCAAGCCAATCAGGATGCGTGGGAGCCGCTGCGATGTCAGCGCGATTTTTTGCAAATGGGGGAGGGGTCGAGGGGAAAAGTGGGAAGGGATTTGCGTGCAATGGTTAGTGCGATTTGAAATTTACGGGAGGGGGGGCCGAGGGGAAAATTTGGGAGGGATGTAGGGGAATTCGGAGGGAGGCTGACAATCCCCGCCTACTGTCGACTGCACGGTGGGGATATCCACTAACCAATCAGATTCAATCAGCTCCTGGCAGCTGGAAGATTCACCACGATACTCACTTTGCTCCAAAGGAAAAAAAAATTATTAAGTTATTGAAAAATATATATAATTCAAGTTAATTTATTTTATACAAATTTTTTTCAACTGTGTCATATTTAAATAACTGACTGTAAACTATCATCATTTATTATTTGTTTAGTTTTATGATTACCTTTTCAATCCCACATTATTATTTTTTAAACGGAAGGGGAAATAAATAAAAAGTCATTACGATAGTTTTGCATTTTTTTTATTACTTTAAAACATCTAACAAGGTAGAGAGTACAGAACATAGGGCGGTACGAATGGTTTTTACAGAATAAAATTCGTAAAAGTCCGTAGCATTATCACTGTAGATCTGCGGCGTATCGACGCTCAATCCACGTTTCTTGATGCTGCGGCGACGGGTTGTCGGTTCGAGTCTGGGAGAGGGTCGACGACGAGTCCTAGTCTTGAGTTCAGGTCTGGACAGGTCGCTGCGCTTCGTAGCGGCGAGTTTGGACAGGTCGCTGCGTCTCGTAGACACGGGTTTGGGCTGCTCACTGCAGCCCGGGGTGCCGGGGTCGATACCGCTACAGTCTTCTGGCGTGCGGTCGGATGCGTGTAGAGTTGTACCGAGAATTTCTTCCTTAGCGCATGGAAGAACGGTTGTTGGTATGAGGTTAAACACGACGCACTTTTCCGCTCCGCAACAGTTTATTTGTTGTTGGGATGGCTCATAACTGCGTGGCGAATGTGCCATTAGGAAATGTAATACTCCACCGTAACATATTTCCATATAAGTGCGTAAATTTTCTTCTTCATCCAGGAAACTGTATTCAATACAGCTGTAGTCTGGTTTAGCACTCAGGTACTCTGTTTCCGGGTTAAACGACGTCATCGTAACTGCGTTCGAACGTCAACTGATTGATAGAGCTCGATTTTCGAGCTATTTATAGTAAAAATAAAATTCAGGTGTGCCACTATTTGTCAAAAAAAATCGGGTTTTCCAAAATTTAAAAAAAAATTATTCCTGCTGCACGTGCCATTTCTGCATTAACTGCGATCAAACTTGTCACGTGGCTGCACGTCGTATTTTGCACTAAGCTTGCACAGGGAAGGACAGCCGTATTCATCCTGCAAATCTACGATTTCAGCTGCTCCGTCATCACACAGTTCTCGTAGCCATTTCTTCTGTTCAGGTCCGGCAACGTAGATTATTTCGTTTTGAACTAGTAAATCCTCGATAGTGTTTTTCACTTGGTGGTACGGAATTTTCCCTTCGTCCCACTCCAGGCCATGGTAGTATTTACATAGCCATTCGTTCGACCGTTTACTTTTTTCGTCTAGTAGTTTCCACGGATACGGGAGTCGGAAGCTGCGGGTTCGAGTCCAGCCGTCGTGAGTGACGGCAATTTCCTTGAGCACGAATCCATTTTGCCTCTGGAACCCCTGCAGGTTGCAGTACATCCTGAGACCAACTGATGATGTAATGATACATGCAGTCGTATTTATATGTTTTATTTTATCTAGTTCAATATTTTCACGAGGCCTGAAAACGCATCGTAATTAATTACTCTGTCGTGTAGGATTAGACAGAACGCCGTTGTGAGTGGCGGTACGTCATCTTTCGTGGAAATTTCCAATCGACAATCAATCGTAGAACTGCGAATCGATTCGTCTTGTTTGCTCACGTCAAATACGATCAGCGGAGCCAATGTTTTGTATGTGTCTGGACTCAGGATCGGACGCGATTTTCGTCCGTGGTACGAAGATTAGAACTGCGTGTACATGTGATACGGCAAGGAAATACCACCATTTTCAAAATCAATGTTCATGTCCACGTACGGGTAACTTTCGCTGTTTAAAAATAATTTTACATTTTCCATAAAACAGTGGTCAAACACCGATCTGTCAGTCTTGAGGTTCATTTGTCTGTCTGTCTGCAAAGCTAATATTATATATCTAGGTTTTTCTGTACTGCTCGACGTCTTGACGACCCAGTGATTGCGTCTATTCTGGGTCAGTAAGGGGCACGTTACGAGATTCCAGCTCCTGAACGCAATTTCGACCGTCTTGTCCTTTTTGACGTAACTTAAAAGTCTGACTCTTTCCTTCGTGCTGACGGTTATGTGCGGAACAAACCACTCGGTGCTCGTGACGGTGACTGCGACCGGCTGGGGGTCGTTTCCGGGTGCTCCCACGACAGCATTCAGGTGCGATGTCGCTAGAATTAACACGAGTTCTTGGCAGGCTTGAATTAATATTTTCTCGTAATCCTCCGCGAAGCCGAGAAGCATCGAAAGCGGTATGCTAACTTCGAATTTTCCAGATTCGTAGATGGGAATTTTGAAATCGGGTTCCATTCCAAAACCCGCGATTTTGGTCGCGCTCAGGTCGTTCGGTGTTAGAGACAGGTAATTTTTCATCGTGGCAGTAATGCCCAAGTCCCACATTTCATCGGTCGCAATATTATTTAATTCTAAAATAACTCGTTCGAATAAATGCAATATTCCGTTTCGTCCGAAATACGCAGTTGTGGGATGTGTTACGTCCGCCTTTGTCAGCGTGCCTCTTATACGAATAAACGACTGGCAGGGTAGAGTATAAACGTCTTGTTTCTGTACCGGGATGCGTATTTCCCTACCGGGCATATACGGCCCTTGGAGGTAGGGTGCGTAGCAGTGATATTGAAATTTATTTACATCGTCGCTAAACTGAGCTTTTTCTGACACGCTTAAATAATCTTCCATGCTTGTGAACTTTGTAGCCTAAACTGCGGAGATACTTAACGTTAAGAGGTGTTAGCGCGCCGCGGCCTCGCAACAGACTGGTCCTGAGTTCGTGTCGCTTATTTGATTTATAGGTCTTGAAAATCAGTCCCATCGCTTCAAGTGTAAACATAGTGTAATTTCTTCGTTTCTAAAATTTACTAGTTTATCGTTTTGATCGACAATGTCGACTACCGCTTCGTGTACTGTTTTGGCGAGCACAGGGGCGTAAATGATACTTTGCGGTACTTCGACCAGTTTATATCCGGGCGGAACCGTTGGCGAAAACTCGTGTAGCATGTTGTTTAGTCTTCCGTTGAGGTACGTTCCACTTGCCAAATTACAGTTTATGCGTATTACATTTGTCGACATGATATTTACAAGTCGCGTGGAGACATGCAAGGTCTTGGCTGCGTATATTTTCGGTTCAAATCCGAGCATGGTACCTATGGTGCCAGGTTTCGTAAAGTCGACATTTTCACTGCAGTAAAGTTCGCACTGTAGCGTGTTTGGGTTATCTCGCAATTCGAAAATTGTGTTTGGAGACAGGGCTTGCTTGATGTAATTTGTAATATCGCTCAACTCGTATGCGCCGGTAGGTATGGCAACTTCCCGAGCTGATGTTCCATCACTTTTCAAGAGGCACATTTTGCAGTTTTCTTCGTCAATGTTCGGTATGGCATTATACGTTTGAAAATCTACGAGTCCGATGCTCCATTCTCCGTTCAAGTCCAGCGGAGGGTAGAATGTGGCTCGTAGCTGCGAGCTACGACCTGTCAATATGAGTGTTACGGACATGACTGATTGATTTTCGCTACTGTACGTTTATTTTATATAAGAAAAAATATACTTGTTTTTCATACTTCATATTTGGTCAGAAATCTCAGGCACAAGTGTCCGCAAATTGTTTGATTAGGCCTCTGTTCCGTTTCGTAATTGTAAAACATCGTAGTGGTCCGACCCAGGTACTGTCGCAGTTCGGGCGGAGGTCTCAAATTACCGAAACTGTCGTAGTAAGTAGCTTTTTTCCCCGTCTTTACAAAGGCCACCCAGTGCGTGCCGCGACCCGCCGACGTGTCTAAATTAATTATGGCGCGTTCGTGCGTTTTTGGCTTGCTGGGCAAAGTGTCTCGCATAAACACGCCGCGGAAGTTTGGTATTTTAAGTTTGTGTGCATACTTTATTAAATCTACGTTGGTGAGCGGTCGTTTCGGTAGGGAACTTAGGATTTTCTCTTTACATGTTTCTTTTTGATGCCTCGGCCTGCCTTGTGAGGCCGTAGGTACAGTTCTGCGCTTTTTTTTTACCGATGGCAATGGCTTCCATGATTGAATTATGTCGTTGTGCTTCCTCCAACTGCTTTCGCTGATTCTTGCTAGTGTTGACTGCTCTAGCGATATTTGCTGCGGCTGCTGCGATCCCACCTAGTGCACCTATAGCAGGCACCAGCAGCGGTAAAAATCCGCCCTTTATCTTATTGGATCTTTGTATCTTGCGCTTCTTGGTCTTGCGAGACCTGGTCCGGCGACGAGCACCCATTCCTAATTTCGTCTTTGCCTTCATGATTTTAGATACGCTCCAGGCCGCGATTTTCTCTCCTAGTCCCGCGTCATGCGATTTGCTTATTTCCTCGGCTTCCTGTGCCAATATATGATCTGATCTGCTCTGTGCCTAGATTCCAGATCCTTGCTTAATGAATATGCAATATCGTGCTGCTTGCACTTTTCGTCGAGAGAATTAATGCCCACGTCACCGCGAGCTAACCTTTTCGCTAGTTTCGTGCCGGGGCCGCAAAATCTGTAGCTGGGAATGTGTAGCTCGAATGGTAGATTGTTTATCAGCGAGTTTACGAGTCCCGCGCCGATGTGTTGTTTGTTCCTGCCTCTTCGAGACATTACATGTAACTGACCTAAAATCAATAAATACGATTGCTCTTATAAGATTTTCGTCAGTACGATGGAGGTGGTCAAGCGAATCACGACATGGCGTATTATTACCGTCCACCGTACGTTGCATCATAGCAGGACCGTCAAACTGCGGTAAAACGTGCGTTTTACTGAGTTTACTGGAGGAGCCAAACGGTCTTCGGTTCGAGAATGTTTACTTGTATTCCAATTCGTTGCAACAGCCAAAGTACCAGCGCTTGGCCGCCGTTCTACGCTCGGTGGATGGTCTGGAGTATTTTCCATTTAGCGATAATACCGATGTGGTTTCTACCGACGAAGCAAAGCCTAATTCCGTGTTTGTGTTCGATGATGTGGCTTGTGAGAAGCAAGGCATAATACAAGAGTACTTTTCCATGGGCACACACGCCAAGGTAGACTGCGTATACCTGTGTCAGACGTACGGTAGAAAACCCAAACATTTGCTGCGTGATAATGCGAATGTTATAGTTTTGTTTCGCATGGACGAACTTAATTTAGGCCATGCTTACGACGATCACGTAAACACCGACATGTCGTTTCAGGAATTCAAAGACATGTGTTCCTTGTGTCGGAAAGACGAACACGGATTCCTAGTCATTGTAAAGGACTGGCCTCTATATAAGGGCAGGTACAGACAGGGTTACGATCAGTTTATCGTCAAACATGAATCATAGCATTTCTAAATTTGGATGTAGCAGTCGAGCTCCGCGTACCGAACTATGCACCGTGAAACACGATGCTGAAATACGTAAATACATTTCGCTACTTGGCCAAGAAATAAAACGCGCAAAGGACGAAATAATAGTGTACCTCGTAGCCATAGACCGGCGCGTGGAAGCTTCGGATTCTCGAATTCGCGACATGATCGAAGTTTCGAATGCACAAAGACGTGACGAACTAAAGTCTCTTCTGTCAAAACTTAATTCATGTCTGGTGTCTAAAGGTGCTTCGAAATAAAAACAAAATTATGGATGATAACACCGATTTGGCTAAGCAAATGCACAATGTCATCGAGGCCATACGAACAAAGTACTTGCTCGCCAAGCAACACAGATTAAGCGACGAGGTTCGAAGAGAGGAAAAATTGAAGCCCTTAGTGCCCGTCTCGATAGCTTCATAGCCAGGCGAGGGGGCGTCGAAAACAAGAAACCGACTAAAATCGAAGTAAAAGAAGAGCCGTCAACTACGTCCGCGGGCAAACGAAAGCGAAGTCCACAATTAACAGACGATTCCAACGTATCTACTAGCGAAGACGAAGTTCGTGTCGGTCGAACTCTTAGGAAGAAACCTCGAAATAAAAAAGGTTTCGAAGTCGGTCCTGTCGCTAGCGAGTACCTGGCCTCCTCTGTGCCTCGAAACAGCGACGCGACGTATGGCGTGCATAAACGAGGTAGTAAATGGGTCCTTGGTTCGAAGGAAGTACATTTCGTGTCCGGCGATAATATTGAATGTGCAAAAGAGGTGATAAAACTTACTCGTGGATTATGCGAACTTTTGTTTCGTAAAAAACCGCGGCGATATTCAGAGGTGGATTTGCGAAAATATAGAAGATTGCTAGATGCTTCCAACGCCGTTTACGCGAAAAATGACCCGAAAACGGGTCGTTTCAAAGATTATGAACATGAGAAATATCCTTTGATAGCTAGTCTTTTCTTAGACATCGAAGGGGCCGCACATTATAAACTCGACACTGGTAGAAAATTGGACTATGTATATTGGGACGAACCGAACGAGTTGGTTGATCGTCTTAGACTGCTACAGGCATCTCAGAGTGTGGGAAATAATTCGCACAACAACGAAATCACTTCCATACTTGAGGAATTACGGGAAGCGGGATATATTGAATAGTGATCATGTCAAAGTTTGCCATTGCGGGCGAATTGCATAAACCCACAAGACGTAATTATCCGCGTCGAAAAATCAAAATCAAAGGATTGGACGACAATTGGCAGTCTGATCTGCTCGAAATGTGCGAATATTCGCGTGTGAACAAGGGCTACAGGTACATTCTCATAGTCATAGACACCTATTCAAAGTTCCTGTGGGCTAGACCCTTAAAACGGAAAACCGCCGTGGAAGTTACGAGTGCCATGGCGAATATTTTGAAACATAAACGAAGACCTTCGTTACTGCAGACGGACGACGGGAAAGAATTCCACAATGCATCATTCAAGGCATTGATGAAAAAGTTTGACATTACACATTATTCTACGTTTAGCGGTGTCAAAGCATCAATGGCGGAACGTGTGATTCGTACGATGAAGAATAAACTGTATAGGAATTTTACAGCGAACGGTAATTACAAGTGGCTGAGTTTACTTCATAAACTCGTACGAGAATACAATTCTACTGTGCATTCTACAAAGAAACTCAAGCCGAAGGACGTAAAGGACAATCGACTGCTTCGAACTGTGTACTCCAAGACGAATATACTTGATTCGCGAAAGAAAAAAGCGAATGTCGGCGACATTGTGCGGATTTCGAAAAATCGCGGAATTTTTCACAGACCGTACAAGGGGAATTGGACTGGAGAATTATTTCGTGTATGTAGAATAAAAAATACGTATCCACGTACTTATTTTCTCGAGGATCTGAAAGGAAAACGTATAACAGGGGCGTTTTATGGAGAAGAGATTATGAAAACTAAATTTCTAGATAATTTTCTCGTTGAAAAAGTGTTACGGCGTAAGAAGGGTAAGGCCTTAATACGATGGTTGCATCATGGACCAGAGTTTAAATCGTGGAATGATGAAAAGGATATTTTAAAACGATGAGTTTTTTTTAAAATAAAAACTTGTGTGTAAAACATATTTTGTGTGTAAATAAATCTTTGTATGTAATAAATTGTATTTTTTTTTTATTTCTGTACGTGTATATATGCATCATGCGGGGAGCGTGCAAGAAGCGCGACCGCTCCGTTACGCGGTCGACGGGGCAGTGAGGCGACTTTTACCCCCTCCACAGCGCCCGTGGCGGTGGTGGGGGCCTGGCGTCCCCTGGCCGCAGTGGTGGTGGCAGGGTGGAGGTGGTGAAGATCTTACTTTGCAAAATATGCTCCCTCCTCTCCCCTGGTCCATGCAGGTGCATCTTCCCCCTCCATGTCGCTTGCCGGAGCGTGGGACACGGCGCTGAGGGCACAGACCTGATGTCCCTTCAAGTACACGTGTGCTGGTCGCCAAGTGCTAACAATATATATTAAAAATTATTTTATAAAGAATAACTTTTAATATTTATTCCAAGTATAAAGTTATAAAGAATTAATTTTCTTTACAAGTATAGAGTCATAAAGAATTAATTTTTTTTCAAAGTTAAAGATGTACTGTTATAAATTTTTTTTCCCAAGTATAAAGGTGAACTGATATATTTTTTTTCAAGTATAATGATGAACTGATATTTTTTTCCAAGTATAGACATGAGATATTTTTTAATTTGTTTTTAAAAACGTTGTGAATAGTGACTTGGGGATTAAAAATTATGATAAAACACAAACATTAAAATTTTTTTTTCCATTTTATTTTCTCTATGTAATCATACATACATGTATATATACATCACTCATTCATTCGTTTTTGCCCCAATTCCCCCTCCCCCCTTCCGAGTACCTTCTTCGTGCCGAGTAGACGTAGATTTGTTTTTTTATATTCATTTGTTTAACAAGTTTTTTTATACATACTTTAACATCAAAAACATTATAAGATTTTTTTTATATTTAGTTTTGTAGATATACATTTATAAAAAATTTCTTGATTAAAATGATTTTTACAAAGATACAAAAAACAAAATAATAATTATAAAGAACATGGCTATTTTTCTTCGTTCACGTTTTGATTAAAAAGATACACTGCATAAAATATACAACATCAAAAAAATTGTTTATAAAGTATATGACGGTTAATTTTTGCATTGCCTATGAAAATACATTGCCGCGTTAAAGTTAGCGTCACACAATAGTTTCGATCTGGCCACGGGACACAGTTCACGACAGCAAGGTGTCTCAAACTTTGAACACTAACCTAAATCATCGTGGTACATGTACCTACAATGTCTTAGTCCACCGCACTGTTCACTGTAGCGATATTTACGATTACCGATTTTCGATGTCTTTAGTTCATCAATCGAACACGGAAAATACGCTTGCGGATGGCATAGTTTGGTTACATAATTTGGGTTCGTACAGTCATATGCGATTATAGGTTTCACGGTACCGAAGGAATCCTTGGAATCCCATTTAAGCCTAAAGTGCATGTCGTCACGACACGATTCAAAATACGTAATGTTCGTGGCGAACACGTCGGTAGTGGAACCGTGATAAAACATTTGATATTGAACGCACTGCTGTCCTGATCGTACGAAAGAATAGTTTTCTTGGCTTATGTCGAACAAGGCACACTTTTCAGTCTCGTGAGGGCGTGGGTCCGGACAGAGGTCCCAGCACCACGTGATGACATCTTCGTCATCGTCGTCGCCGACGTCGTCGACGTCGCCGACGTGGTCAACAAAGTCTGGGTACCTGATAGAAGATGTCCTCTGGGCGAACCACGTTGACGATCTCCGGGGCAGCTGTCGCGTCACAACGGCTGAGACGTCCTCGTTTGGGACGTGCGGCTGCCACGGCCCCTCTGCGAAAGATGTCCAAAACGTGTCGGACGATGGCGACATCGATGGGCTCCGACGATGACCCTCGTGAACGCGGTCACCCGCCGCCGCCTCCGTCGTCGACATGTTGATGTTGCTGGATTTGTTACGAGGATGCCGCAACGATGGTGCCTCACTCTTCGATTCCGGAGTCTTGTGCATCATGCTGCTGCTGCTGCTGCTGCTGCTGCTGCTGGAGCTCTATAGCCGCCTCCACCGTACACAGGATGCGGTGGTGTAGATACAGGATGAATTCCTCGCATCCGGGAAATGCTTCAAGGGTACTTAAGATGGTTGCAGTTAGCGATTGACGAATTTGATCGAACGACATCCCTTAATATCCTGTGATTATTTCAGCAATGAATTCATGCAGTTCGGCAAGCGAAACCATGATTATATTTATTACGTGAAAAAACAAAAATCCGCCTCCGCGACGCGATGTAAGTACTCGGCGTCGACGGACGTCTCCGCGGCACGAAGTAAGTACTTGGCGTCGACGGAGGAGGAACTGAGGCAAAAACTGACGGCTCCCGGGTCCTGCGGCCGGTATTTATACTTTAAAAGGTAGAATAGGGGTGAGGAGGAGGGTAGGGGTGCGAATGACGGTAAAGTGAGGGAGGGAGGGAAAAAAACTAGAGTAGTGGTGGAGGGTAGCTATTACGATGAAAAATAATAAATTAAAAAAGGGGAGGGGTGGATCGTCGTGTGCGAAAAAAAAATTTTTAGGAGAGGGGAATGGAGGGGGGGAGGGGTGGCGGGGGGTTTGTAAGTTCTTATATGCATTGGTACAAGTGGTGGGGGTCAGTCTGCCAGCACCCACCACGGGGGAAGGATCGGTCGCCATTTTTTTTTTGCCCTCACCGGGTACGAACCGAGGACTCCGAACTCCGTGTCGTAAAAGTACAATTTTTAGATATTTTTTATTAAATTTTTATCATTTGAATTTTTTTATAAATTTTAAATTTTTTTCATTAAAATCGAATAATAATAAAAACGTTTAAGATGGCGGGCGTAACGAAAATTGCAACGGTGACGTCATCATCCAATATGGCGGAAAACACATCACCGGAATTTACGAGAAAACACAATTACGTCATCCAAAATGGCGGATCCAAAATAACCGTCGGGGTCAAGGTCAAGGGTAAAGGTCATAACCATCCAAGATGGCCGCCGTGACGTCACAATCCAATATGGCGGTCGGCACTACAGGCACTATACCCAGGACCCAGGCGCAGGAGCCCCCAAACTATACTACTACTGTCTTCAGCATTATCGGTAAAAAATAATAATACACGCAAACAAGTCAAAACGTGCATTTAAACTCCATCCTAAATTACGAGTCACATGTAGTTTATTACATTAAGTTATAACGATGTAGGTTAAGAAAAAGCAAATTAAAAACTCTTTAATTCTATAATTTATTTAAAATTGTACATTTTTACACAAATAAATCTGACACTGTATAGATATATATCGTATACATTTCTCAGTCCACGCAACATTGTTTTATTAAAATAAATAATTAAAGTTCGTTTTAATAGTGAAAAAATACAAATAATTCATACAGATCTCAATACATCAGTTGAGGAGAGTAACACCTTAGAGGACCAGAGATGTTGATGCTAGAAACCTTCCTTTACAAATTTTATAATGTTTTTTCAAGTATAATTTTCGTGTAACCTGTACACCGCACTTCTCACACAGAATCTTTACTCGGTCAATATTTCTTCTGCAGCCATGCTTTTCATGGATGCGTGTACTTCGTAGTCGTTCAAATCGTTTACCACAGTAGCGGCACTGATACAGATATTCAACTCAATTACCATCGCTTCCCCGCTGTACAACTTGCAAATGAACTTTGCTCTTACAATGCCTAATCAAATTACTTTTGTTTGTGAAATGTACACCACATGGGTCACACGAAAATGTCACACGATTAGCGTTTCTTCTAGACATGATTTTCATGTCTTCTTGCATGTTGACGGTATATAAAACTTTTGTCACAATACGTACACAGATGTCTAGTCGTTAGTTCTTGAGTCACCGACGGTTCGGAAAGTATATTACTTTTAATGTACACTGCTGTTGTAGGCGACGAAGTCACGTATGTTGCATGAGCTGGAGATTTCCCACTCGACATTGACAGATCATCTGTACTGGATGTCAAAGAATCTGAAGTATACATGACTGATGCAGAAGCTGGGAATTGCTCACAAAATGTTTTATTTACCAAATGCGGTGTAGTTGTAGGTATCAGAGTCTCCTCTGCCGTCGATGATGCACACATTGAAGTCTCTTGGAGTGAAGAGACAGTAGATACAGCCATCATCGGGATCTCTGGAGATGGTAGCCTCGTTACCATCGGAATCTCTGGAGCTGCCCTCATCGTTGTAATCGGGATCTGCTTCGTCATCGTCGCCTCCGTCGTCAGGGACCTCGGTGAAGACGCGAGACCCTCCGCCAAGATCTCTGCAGCCGTTGAGCCCGCCACCATTGGGATTTGTACCGATGTCGAAGTTGCTACCATTGAGTTCAGATACATATGAATATTCATATACCAGACTTATAAGCACTCAAGTCAATCCATCAGATCTGCACTGCACCACTACAAGAGGTGGACTGAGGGACCTGCTGTCCAAGACTCGCTTAAATAACTGTGTCCGCTTGTATAATACTCAAGTCAATACATCATCCATTGTTATTACTTAAAAAATTAGGGCTTTCAAGGAATACAAGTTTAAAATACATATTCAAACACCTAATCGCACATTATAAATACTCGGTTCATTTAAACTTACTAGAGGACCAAGAGTCGATGATCAATGGAACTTTCAATATCCAAACATAAATTAAACTACTCAAATTTTAATTTTATTATGTACAGCTACACATATCGTCCAACTGACTCCAAATGTCTACAACACATGACTAAAATATTTTATCCGATACCCGACTATGTCCAAAGTCAATTATTTTTTGTAACTCTCATCTGCAGTTCAGGGGTCCTTCAGTGTTAATATAGATACAACCAAGACATGCTTAGTACCACGCATCTTCAAAATACTAAGCATTACGACAATAGTCTCCGAAACAAGAGACCTACTCTATAAGTTTACTAGACATTTTTATGCCTGTCATAGCTCACATCGATAACTATCTTCGTAAATAACCCAAAATATTATCAGACCACTAGCATTCGATTTATGCACAAACAGTAGGACACCAACATATCTATCAACACAAGTCCATTCTAAATTAAGCTCCTCACTTATTTTCATCAGTCTACTCGGCTACACTCAGCGTACAAAAACTAAATGAAGTCAATTAACATCCTATTATTTATTTACATTCAATCATTTAACAGCATACCGACGGCTAGTTAAATAAGCCTGACAGTGATCATGTTAGCAAAGATTACATTTATATAAGACCAGGGACCCATTGAACCTTCAGAACCGAGCTACACATACTCAGTGCTGGATGCAAGTTAATTCTACACTCATCACTGACACTCATATTACATCATAGACACTTGAGTCAACACTCATTTTCCATCATTAACATACAATCAAATGCAAATTAACGATCATCGTCACTCAATTCGACACTCATTTTACATCACTAATTCCAATCATCGTCACTAAATTCAACACACATTTTCCATCACCAACACTCAATTCTACACTCATTTTCCATAATGGACACTCATTCTCCATCGTCGACACTCAATTTGACACTCATTTTCCATCATCGACACACAATTCGACACTCAATTTCCATTATCGACACTCAATTCGTCACTCATTTTCCATCATCGACACTCAATTCGACACTCATTTTCCATCATCGACACTCAATTCTACACTCATTTTCCATCATCGAAACTCAATTCGACACTCATTTTCCATCTTCGACAATCAATTCGACACTCATTTTCCGTCATCGACACTCAAATCATCACTCATTTTCCGTCATCGACACTCAATTCTACATACCCTTTCCAACTTTTACACTCATTTTCCTTCATCTACATAAAATTGAAACTTTCCATCGCCCACACACACACTTAGATATATATTAATATATTCATCCTCAACTCAATTCTTTAAAGTAGAAAACACATGAACTTTACAAGGGTATGAATAACGTAACATTTTTAATATCAATTTTTAAAATTATATTTATATGAAAAATGCAAAACTATAAAAATTCGTCAGTCAATACACATTAATAACATATTCTATATACCCAGAAATTCTAAGTTCATCAAGAATAGTTCACGTTTCTTTGATTGATAAAATTTCGTCATCTTGCGAAACAAGTAAAAGTCGCAACCTCTTCGCCAACACGTTCGTGTCTTTCCACGATATATAATCAATTTCACATATTGTCTCCATCTTCTTCGAGTGTTTGCTGTACATATTCTGAATGTCGTTGTAATAATTATTATGTTAATTTACATCTCCATCATCGGTGCTGTCCACATCTTTGTCAAACACACTCACATCTACATCTTGATTATCCCAGGATTTCGAATTTTTTGACATTAGAGTACCATCATTGCCATCAAGCTAACTTGCTAATTGTCCAAAAAAAAATATTCCAAAACCCGTAGAAGACTACCATAAGACGACTTGTCAGTAGTATACGAATGACGGTCCGAGATCAGGCTTCAGGCTGTGGTGCCGGTGCCGGTGTCCGCCATCTTGGATTCTGACGTCACGGCGGCCATCTTGGATGGTTGTGACCTTGACCTTTGACCTTGACCTTGAATTTGATCCTCAAAATCCGCCAAAATTGGGCAAAATTTGCCCAAAATTCCTCAAAAATCGCCAAAATTTCCATTTCTGTGGAAAAAAGTTCCGCCAAAAAATTTCAAAAAATTCCACAAATTAAAAATTTCTCTTTTCGAGGGAAAAATTTCCCGTTTCGAGGGAAAAATTCCCGTTTTTAGTCCTTAAAAATCCCAGCGGCTGAAAATTCCTAAAACTGGCTTAAGCATCCTTAACTCAAGCCTCAGTTAAGCCATTTCTAGGAATAAGGATACCATGACCGCCATCTTGGATTATGTCGCCACCGTTGCAATTTTAGTTACGGTCGCCATCTTTAAAATCTTCATTTACTATCCGATTTTAATGAATTTTTTTTTAAAAATTATAAAAAAATTCAAATAATAAAATTTTAATAAAAATATTTAAAAAGCATACATTAACGACACGGAGCTCGGAGTCCGCGGTTCGAACCTGGTGGGTGCAAAAAAAATTAAAAATGACGACAGATCCTTCCCCCTAGGTGGCTGCTGGCAGACTGACCCCCACCACTTTTACCAATGCACATATACCATCAGGTAGTATGACGTCATGTCCGCCATCTTGTCTTCGATGCTGGAAGCCAACATCATTGTATCGTCGGCTAGAGTGCGCTGACACCATGCTAGTTTAATTCTTACCCACTAGAGTGCAGTAATCATTTATTACTGTGACACCCGCCATCTTGTCATTTGGCCGCCATCTTGAAAATCCGTAATTATTTAGCTAGAAATTCGGGAAAAACTCCAAAATTCATTAAATAAATCACTCATTAATTTACATATTGATTCGATCGATTCCCGTCCTCGGTTCGATACCCGATCGTTGCAATAATGTTTAATCTTATGTAAAAAAAATAATTTAAATAAACCATGTTCAACATTCGTAAAGAATCTCTAAATCCTCTACGACCACCATCCTATCAGACATCAAGACCACCATATTGGAAATGTGTAATTTTAATGCTAGAGATCCGGGAAAAAGTTCAGAAATCATTAAATAAATTTCCGATCAATATACTGATTAATTTGAGCGACTAATGTCCTTGGTACGATCTAGGATGATGCAAAAAAAAATTAAATATAACATCAATTTAACATAAAAGTAACATGTTCGAGGAATTAAACACCGCAAGTTCTTTTACAAACATAATATTTATAACATAATTTCTATTCTACTACAGGATCACTTACGAAAGCCAGCAATATTATAATCATTTAGTTCCGCAGCGGTGTGAAATGACTAATTCTTAGCTCCAATCGGTTTATACTATACAGAGTCCAGCCAGAACCTTTACAGACATAGTCCACCTCTTCTTGACAGAGTTTCTGGATACCGTTTTTAACAGTTTGCTTCACATCGTTAGAACTGTAAATTACTGCAGCCGATGTCTTGAATGCACACTTCTTCACTTTGTCATCGAACGGATATGGCTTTCCATATATACAGTCCAACCACAAGTTATATTTCAAAGGTCCGTTTGTTGCTACATCATCAGTAAGCTGATTGATTATCTTCTGTCTGATATCGTCAAGAAAATTACAACTGTCCTTCGACTCACCGAACGTATTTAGATAATAGTAGTCTTTCAACGTTCCACGAAATGCAGACTGCGCCAAGTAGAAGCCATTTCGTTCACTTGTAATGCTCCGAACACAGTCTTAGGTTTAGTTCCATGTTCAGACGTCATAACAATCGGTTGCTGGGCATCTGTTTTTTTGGTTGTACACTTTCGTGTCTCCAATCTAAAGCGAGGAGTCGAAATGTCGGCAGGTAGTTCAGCAGTAGGAGCACAGACTCCACCTTTACATTTTTTCGCATGATGTCGCAAACTATCGATTCGAGTAAACCATTCATGACAATCATCACATCGAAACTTTATACGAGAAGGATTCTTTTTGCATTTGCTCCGCTCATGTCTTCGTGCATCATGGAAAAATGCGAACGACGTATCACAGTAGCTGCAAGGATACCGTGCTGATGTAGACGAACCTTTCAGACCCGATCCAGATATGGACGTTGCAACAGTAGTACCATTTCCAGGCATACTCTTATGAACATCGATGCATCGCTGTTGCACCGAAACCTTTACTTTCTGCCGCACAGCAGGACCTTTACATGCCTTCATGTGCGTTTTCATATTATCTTTTCTGGCAAACTGCTTATGACATTTCTCACAAACAAACATTTTACGATATAGGTTCTTGACACATTCGCTCCTCTCGTGTCGCCGAGCATTGCTGTTGTTTGAGAAAATCTTGTCGCAGTAACAGCACCGATGTTCGCTAGTTGTCAAATCAGCATCCATTGAAGTCTCCATCGAGGTCGTATCGTCGATCGTCGTGGTTTCCTGCACATCCAGCTCAGTAGTTATTAAGCTATCTTCTGCTGGTGGTATCACATCTATTGAAATCTCCTCCAATGTTGACGTCGTCGTCGTTGCCAACGAGATCTGCTCCACCATTGTCGTCGCTGACGTCAAGGTTCCCGTAGACGATGGTACAACGTCCATCGAGTTCGACGTTAAAGTCGGTAAAGATGCCATCGAGTTCTCAAGAACAGGTAATTACGCGACTTATGCACCAGATGAAATAATCTAGGTGATCCTTACACCGTCGACGACAGTAACAAACTGACCGACCTGCTGTCTAGGACTCGCTTATATACATGCACCGGATGGAATAATACGCTAGTCAAATCAAGAATCATTTACAATAATACTAGAGTCAAAACAACATTAAAAATAGAAGGACCATCAACGAAAAGGCAGCACATTTGGAAGCACCGACAACGAAAAGGCAGCACCGTCAACGAAAAGGCAGCACATTTGGAAGCACCGACAACGAAAAGGCAGCACCGACAACGAAAAGGCAGCACATTTGGAAGCACCGACAACGAAAAGGCAGCACCGACAACGAAAAGGCAGCACATTTGGAAGCACCGACAAAGAAAAGGCAGCACCGACAACGAAAAGGCAGCACATTTGGAAGCACCGACAACGAAAAGGCCGCACCGCCAACGAAAAGGAAGCACATTTGGAAGCACCGACAACGAAAAGGTCGCACCGCCAACGAAAAGGAAGCACATTTGGAAGCACCGACAACGAAAAGGAAGCACCATCAACGAAAAGGCCGCACCGCCAACGAAAAGGAAGCACATTTGGAAGCACCGACAACGAAAAGGCAGCACATTTGGAAGCACCGACAAAGAAAAGGCAGCACCGCCAACGAAAAGGAAGCACATTTGGAAGCACCGACAACGAAAAGGCAGCACCATCGACGAAAAGGAAGCACATTAATTTGTCATTGACTCCAATATTCATTGGCTCCAATATTCATTAGCTCCAATATTCATTGGCTCCAATATTCATTGACTCCAATATCCATGAGCTCCAATATCAATTGGCTCGAATTGCTCCAAAAGGTTCCATCAGCCTTTTGGCTCCAACAGTTTTTTGGCTCCGATAGTCATTGGCTCCAATAGTCTTTGGCTACAATATTCATTGGCTCCAATAATCATTGACTGCAATATTCATTGGTTCTAATATTCATTGGCTCCAATATTCATTGGTTCCAATATTCAATGGCTCCAATATTCATTGACTCCAATATTCATTGGCTCCATCAGTCATTGACAACTACAGTCTTTTGGTCCCAAAAGTCTTTTGGCTCCAAATATATTAGGCTAGAATTCTTCGAGTCTAAGAGACTACGAGACCACATGGTTACAGAACTACGTGACTACGAATCTTCAAGTTTACGAGACTGCGAGGCTACAGAGCTACGAAGCCTCTAGTACACAGGTTTACGTGACTGCGAGGATACAGGACTACCAGTCTGCATGAGTACTTGACTACGAAGCTACTCGTCTGCAAGGCTCCAATTGACACATCTGTCTTCGATGGAATTTTCTCTTTTGCTACATCTACACCATCAGCATTATGTTATAAGATTACAAAGCTACTTGCTTACGTAGCTTCAAGTCTACGAGGCTCCAATACATCATGACTACGAGACTACGAACCATGAGGTTACGAGACTATGCGATTGCAAGTCTTCAAGGTTACGTGATCGCGAGGCTATAGGACTACGAAGCTTCCAGAACGCATGGTTACGAGAATGCATGACTAATTGACCGCATGGCTACGAAACTTTATGTCTCTAACTGACTACAATAGCACTATTCAGTGGTGAGAGTTAATTTATTTCATGCAAAGGTACTTGCTGCAAGCAGTTCCACTTTTCAACATCAGATGACGTCATGTTTTGCTTGCAGGTAAAATAATATTTATTTATTTTATGCGGGATGCGGGTTGTTCACTATCGGTCGCATAAGAAGAATGGCATCGATAGTCTTCAAGGAGAAGGAAGTTCGTCCTTCCTGCTTCTCAGATTTCTCACGGTCCGCCATCTTGGATTGCGACGTCACGGCTGCCATCTTGGATGGGTGTGACTTTGACCTTTGACCGAAACCGCAGGAATGATCGCAAGCACACGGATTAACCATCATAATATTGATAAGAATAATCAGGAGCACACGGAGAAAACCATCATAATATTGGCAAGAATAATCAGGAGCACACGGAGAAAAACGACACATGTTTTCTTTGATATCATAAAATTACAGGGAAAAAATATTTAAAAATAAAAATAAATTAATAAAAAAAATTAAAATAAAAACAAAAAATACATAAAATTCTGGCTTGTACTAGAACTCTATCTTTGCTCAACAATGATAAGTTTACAAGCTAGCAGAATCAGTTTATGTATTTTTTGTTTTTATTTTAATTTTTTTATTAATTTATTTTTATTTTTAAATATTTTTTTCCTGTAATTTTATGATATCAAAGAAAACATGTGTCGTTTTTCTCCGTGTGCTCCTGATTATTCTTGCCAATATTATGATGGTTTTCTCCGTGTGCTCCTGATTATTCTTATCAATATTATGATGGTTAATCCGTGTGCTTGCGATCATTCCTGCGGTTTCGGTCAAAGGTCAAAGTCACACCCATCCAAGATGGCAGCCGTGACGTCGCAATCCAAGATGGCGGACCGTGAGAAATCTGAGAAGCAGGAAGGACGAACTTCCTTCTCCTTGAAGACTATCGATGCCATTCTTCTTATGCGACCGATAGTGAACAACCCGCATCCCGCATAAAATAAATAAATATTATTTTACCTGCAAGCAAAACATGACGTCATCTGATGTTGAAAAGCAGAACTGCTTGCAGCAAGTACCTTTGCATGAAATAAATTAACTCTCACCACTGAATAGTGCTATTGTAGTCAGTTAGAGACATAAAGTTTCGTAGCCATGCGGTCAATTAGTCATGCATTCTCGTAACCATGCGTTCTGGAAGCTTCGTAGTCCTATAGCCTCGCGATCACGTAACCTTGAAGACTTGCAATCGCATAGTCTCGTAACCTCATGGTTCGTAGTCTCGTAGTCATGATGTATTGGAGCCTCGTAGACTTGAAGCTACGTAAGCAAGTAGCTTTGTAATCTTATAACATAATGCTGATGGTGTAGATGTAGCAAAAGAGAAAATTCCATCGAAGACAGATGTGTCAATTGGAGCCTTGCAGACGAGTAGCTTCGTAGTCAAGAACTCATGCAGACTTGTATTCCTGTATCCACGCAGTCACGTAAACTCGTTTTCTAGAGGCTTCGTAGCTCTGTAGCCTCGCAGTCTCGTAAACATGAAGATTCGTAGTCACGTAATCTCGTAACCTCATGGCTCGAAGTCGCGTAGTCATGAAGTCTTAGGACCTCGTAGAATTGAAGCTACGTATCCAAGTATCCTCGTAGACTTGAAGCTACGTAAGCAAGCGGCCTTGTAATCTTATAACATAATGCTGGTGGTGCAGTTGGAGCAAAAGAGAAAATTCTGACGAAAACAGATGCTGTAATTGTAGCCTTGTAGACGAGTAGCTTCGTAGTCAAGTACTCATGCAGACTGGTAGTCCTGTATCCTCGCAGTCACGTAAACCTGTGTACTAGAGGCTTCGTAGCTCTGTAGCCTCGCAGTCTCGTAAACTTGAAGATTCGTAGTCACGTAGTTCTGTAACCATGTGGTCTCATAGTCTCTTAGACTCGAAGAATTCTAGCCTAATATATTTGGAGCCAAAAGACTTTTGGGACCAAAAGACTGTAGTTGTCAATGACTGATGGAGCCAATGAATATTGGAGTCAATGAATATTGGAGCCATTGAATATTGGAACCAATGAATATTGGAGCCAATGAATATTAGAACCAATGAATATTGCAGTCAATGATTATTGGAGCCAATGAATATTGTAGCCAAAGACTATTGGAGCCAATGACTATCGGAGCCAAAAAACTGTTGGAGCCAAAAGGCTGATGGAACCTTTTGGAGCAATTCGAGCCAATTGATATTGGAGCTCATGGATATTGGAGTCAATGAATATTGGAGCCAATGAATATTGGAGCTAATGAATATTGGAGCCAATGAATATTGGAGTCAATGACAAATTAATGTGCTTCCTTTTCGTCGATGGTGCTGCCTTTTCGTTGTCGGTGCTTCCAAATGTGCTTCCTTTTCGTTGGCGGTGCTGCATTTTCTTTGTCGGTGCTTCCAAATGTGCTGCCTTTTCGTTGTCGGTGCTTCCAAATGTGCTTCCTTTTCGTTGGCGGTGCGGCCTTTTCGTTGATGGTGCTTCCTTTTCGTTGTCGGTGCTTCCAAATGTGCTTCCTTTTCGTTGGCGGTGCGACCTTTTCGTTGTCGGTGCTTCCAAATGTGCTTCCTTTTCGTTGGCGGTGCGGCCTTTTCGTTGTCGGTGCTTCCAAATGTGCTGCCTTTTCGTTGTCGGTGCTGCCTTTTCTTTGTCGGTGCTTCCAAATGTGCTGCCTTTTCGTTGTCGGTGCTGCCTTTTCGTTGTCGGTGCTTCCAAATGTGCTGCCTTTTCGTTGTCGGTGCTGCCTTTTCGTTGTCGGTGCTTCCAAATGTGCTGCCTTTTCGTTGACGGTGCTGCCTTTTCGTTGTCGGTGCTTCCAAATGTGCTGCCTTTTCGTTGTCGGTGCTTCCAAATGTGCTGCCTTTTCGTTGTCGGTGCTTCCAAATGTGCTGCCTTTTCGTTGATGGTCCTTCTATTTTTAATGTTGTTTTGACTCTAGTATTATTGTAAATGATTCTTGATTTGACTAGCGTATTATTCCATCCGGTGCATGTATATAAGCGAGTCCTAGACAGCAGGTCGGTCAGTTTGTTACTGTCGTCGACGGTGTAAGGATCACCTAGATTATTTCATCTGGTGCATAAGTCGCGTAATTACCTGTTCTTGAGAACTCGATGGCATCTTTACCGACTTTAACGTCGAACTCGATGGACGTTGTACCATCGTCTACGGGAACCTTGACGTCAGCGACGACAATGGTGGAGCAGATCTCGTTGGCAACGACGACGACGTCAACATTGGAGGAGATTTCAATAGATGTGATACCACCAGCAGAAGATAGCTTAATCACTACTGAGCTGGATGTGCAGGAAACCACGACGATCGACGATACGACCTCGATGGAGACTTCAATGGATGCTGATTTGACAACTAGCGAACATCGGTGCTGTTACTGCGACAAGATTTTCTCAAACAACAGCAATGCTCGGGGACACGAGAGGAGCGAATGTGTCAAGAACCTATATCGTAAAATGTTTGTTTGTGAGAAATGTCATAAGCAGTTTGCCAGAAAAGATAATATGAAAACGCACATGAAGGCATGTAAAGGTCCTGCTGTGCGGCAGAAAGTAAAGGTTTCGGTGCAACAGCGATGCATCGATGTTCATAAGAGTATGCCTGGAAATGGTACTACTGTTGCAACGTCCATATCTGGATCGTGTCTGAAAGGTTCGTCTACATCAGCACGGTATCCTTGCAGCTACTGTGATACGTCGTTCGCATTTTTCCATGATGCACGAAGACATGAGCGGAGCAAATGCAAAAAGAATCCTTCTCGTATAAAGTTTCGATGTGATGATTGTCATGAATGGTTTACTCGAATCGATAGTTTGCGACATCATGCGAAAAAATGTAAAGGTGGAGTCTGTGCTCCTACTGCTGAACTACCTGCCGACATTTCGACTCCTCGCTTTAGATTGGAGACACGAAAGTGTACAACCAAAAAAACAGATGCCCAGCAACCGATTGTTATGACGTCTGAACATGGAACTAAACCTAAGACTGTGTTCGGAGCATTACAAGTGAACGAAATGGCTTCTACTTGGCGCAGTCTGCATTTCGTGGAACGTTGAAAGACTACTATTATCTAAATACGTTCGGTGAGTCGAAGGACAGTTGTAATTTTCTTGACGATATCAGACAGAAGATAATCAATCAGCTTACTGATGATGTAGCAACAAACGGACCTTTGAAATATAACTTGTGGTTGGACTGTATATATGGAAAGCCATATCCGTTCGATGACAAAGTGAAGAAGTGTGCATTCAAGACATCGGCTGCAGTAATTTACAGTTCTAACGATGTGAAGCAAACTGTTAAAAACGGTATCCAAAAACTCTGTCAAGAAGAGGTGGACTATGTCTGTAAAGGTTCTGGCTGGACTCTGTATAGTATAAACCGATTGGAGCTAAGAATTAGTCATTTCACACCGCTGCGGAACTAAATGATTATAAGATTGCTGGCTTTCGTAAGTGATCCTGTAGTAGAATAGAAATTATGTAATAAATATTATGTTTGTAAAAGAACTTGCGGTGTTTAATTCCTCGAACCTGTTACTTTTATGTTAAATTGATGTTATATTTAATTTTTTTTGCATCATCCTAGATCGTACCAAGGACATTAGTCGCTCAAATTAATCAGTATATTGATCGGAAATTTATTTAATGATTTCTGAACTTTTTCCCGGATCTCTAGCATTAAAATTACACATTTCCAATATGGTGGTCTTGATGTCTGATAGGATGGTGGTCGTAGAGGATTTAGAGTCTCTTTACGAATGTTGAACATGGTTTATTTAAATTATTTTTTTTACATAAGATTAAACATTATTGCAACGATCGGGTATCGAACCGAGGACGGGAATCGATCGAATCAATATGTAAATTAATGAGTGATTTATTTAATGAATTTTGGAACTTTTCCCGAATTTCTAGCTAAATAATTACGGATTTTCAAGATGGCGGCCAAATGACAAGATGGCGGGTGTCACAGTAATAAATGATTACTGCACTCTAGTGGGTAAGAATTAAACTAGCATGGTGTCAGCGCACTCTAGCCGACGATACAATGATGTTGGCTTCCAGCATCGAAGACAAGATGGCGGACATGACGTCATACTACCTGATGGTATATGTGCATTGGTAAAAGTGGTGGGGGTCAGTCTGCCAGCAGCCACCTAGGGGGAAGGATCTGTCGTAATTTTTAATTTTTTTTGCACCCACCAGGTTCGAACCGCGGACTCCGAGCTCCGTGTCGTTAATGTATGCTTTTTAAATATTTTTATTAAAATTTTATTATTTGAATTTTTTTATAATTTTTAAAAAAAAATTCATTAAAATCGGATAGTAAATGAAGATTTTAAAGATGGCGACCGTAACTAAAATTGCAACGGTGGCGACATAATCCAAGATGGCGGTCATGGTATCCTTATTCCTAGAAATGGCTTAACTGAGGCTTGAGTTAAGGATGCTTAAGCCAGTTTTAGGAATTTTCAGCCGCTGGGTTTTTTAAGGACTAAAAACGGGAATTTTTCCCTCGAAAAGAGAAATTTTTAATTTGTGGAATTTTTTGAAATTTTTTGGCGGAACTTTTTTCCACAGAAATGGAAATTTTGGCGATTTTTGAGGAATTTTGGGCAAATTTTGCCCAATTTTGGCGGATTTTGAGGATCAAATTCAAGGTCAAGGTCAAAGGTCAAGGTCACAACCATCCAAGATGGCCGCCGTGACGTCAGAATCCAAGATGGCGGACACCGGCACCGGCACCACAGCCTGAAGCCTGATCTCGGACAGTCATTCGTATACTACTCTTGTCACTTTTTCTGGAGATGTTACTTTCATTATCTTCTACCTTACTTACATCTTCAACACTATTTAAGCTATTTCCATTCTCAAGACCTGGAGAGATTTTAACACATTCGCTTTTAAGACTAGGTAGATCAATTTCATTGTAAGACATAATGTCTCCGAGCATAGCGTCTCCATCTATGTACTTTATCTCCTGCGCGAGCTTGGCTTTACAAGTTTTATCGTGTCTTTTTAAATTCTCTATTCGTGTCAACAGCCTACCACACTTGCCGCAACTTAGTATTTGTTCGAATGGGCTTTTAACTCAATTGTTCTTTTCATGTCTACGAGCATTATAGCTTTTATCAAAGTATTTGCTATAGTATGTACAATGTCCTTCAGATCGAGATTGATATTTGAGTATCGTACCTTCACTAGACTGTACGTTCTCCATAATGGTTGAATAGCGACTAAAAGTATTTTAAAGATAATTCGTATTTTTATGTTAGAGCATTCGTCAATTATTTGCGTCCATACATTTTTTTTTCATTTTGAAAAAAAAATCATGTCCAATGTCATATATCCTCATGCGATGTGTTGTAAAAGCAACCGATGTTGGGGGTAGGTTGTGGAATGCTCACTCACGAACAGTTTAAAAGGTGTGCTTCCCTAGATCTCAAAAGGAAGAACATTGTTCTTATTTAAAAATTAGTGAATAATATCAAAAACTAGCGAGAATCTCAAAATAAACTATTCACATATTAGCATCCAGCATGTATCAGTTGTCTGTATAAGCAGTCTCTGTTGTCTGTATAAGCAGTCATTGTTTTGTGTGGGATGCAGGATGCTCCTTAACGATCGCAACAGAAGGACGGCTTCGGTAGAACTCAAGGGGAAGGGAAATCTTCGTGTTTGATATAGTTTCTCAGTTGTTTCATGACGTAGTAATCGTCTGATTAATAATCTTCTGTTTTTGTCTGATTTCCACCTGATAAAAAAAATTTTAAGTACTGATTTGTTAATATGAATTGGAAATTTATACGAAACTCTGAATAAAATTACCGGTCTTAGACACCAAGGACAATGCAGTTTGTCTTACATGTTAATGCTTCTCAGCTGTCTCATAGCATATTATTTGTCTGAGTAAGGTTATTTTTTTTAAATCCACCTAATAAAAATATTGTAAGTGACAATTTATTAGTAGGATTTCACTAATTAAATGTAACTCTGAATAAAATGACATGACGTATTTAGTAAAAAATCATTCATGCAGAGATCGATTTCTCACAAATAATCAGCATCACTCGGAGAAAACCATCAGATGTCTAGCCAGGAATAATCAAAAGCATTTGGAGAAATCCATTAAAATATTTACAAGAATAATCGGGAGCACACGGAGAAAACCTTCATAATATTGACAAGGATTATCAGAAGCACACGGAGAAAACTACCATAATATTGACAAGAATAATCAGAAGCACACGGAGAAAACTACCATAATATTGACAAGAATAATCAGAAGCACACGGAGAAAACCACCACACGTTTTCATTGATATCATAAAATTAGAGAAAAAAATAATTTAAAAATAAAAATTTATTAATAAAAACTTTAAAATAAAAACAAAAAATACATAAATAGATTCTGCTAGCTTGTGAACTTCTCATTGATGAGCAATGATAGAGTTCTAGTACAAGCCAGAATTTTATGTATTTTTTGTTTTTATTTTAAAGTTATTATTAATTTATTTTTATTATTAAATATTATTTACCCTCTAATTTAAAAAGACATCATAAAACTTGTAAAGCCAAGCTCGCGCAGGAGATAAAGTACATAGATGGAGACGCTATGCTCGCAAACATTATGTCTTACAATGAAATTGATCTACCTAGTCTTAAAAGCGAATGTGTTAAAATCTCTCCAGGTCTTGAGAATGGAAATAGCTTAAATAGTGTTGAAGATGTAAGTAAGGTAGAAGATAATGAAAGTAACATCTCCAGAAAAAGTGACAAGTCGTCTTATGGTAGTCTTCTACGGACTTTGGAATATTTTTTTTTGGACAATTAGCAAGTTAGCTTGATGGCAATGATGGTACTCTAATGTCAAAAAATTCGAAATCCTGGGATAATCAAGATGTAGATGTGAGTGTGTTTGACAAAGATGTGGACAGCACCGATGATGGAGATGTAAATTAACATAATAATTATTACAACGACATTCAGAATATGTACAGCAAACACTCGAAGAAGATGGAGACAATATGTGAAATTGATTATATATCGTGGAAAGACACGAACGTGTTGGCGAAGAGGTTGCGACTTTTACTTGTTTCGCAAGATGACGAAATTTTATCAATCAAAGAAACGTGAACTATTCTTGATGAACTTAGAATTTCTGGGTATATAGAATAAGTTATTAATGTGTATTGACTGACGAATTTTTATAGTTTTGCATTTTTGATATAAATATAATTTTAAAAATTGATATTAAAAATGTTACGTTATTCATACCCTTGTAAAGTTCATGTGTTTTCTACTTTAAAGAATTGAGTTGAGGATGAATATATTAATATATATCTAAGTGTGTGTGTGGGCGATGGAAAGTTTCAATTTTATGTAGATGAAGGAAAATGAGTGTAAAAGTTGGAAAGGGTATGTAGAATTGAGTGTCGATGACGGAAAATGAGTGATGATTTGAGTGTCGATGACGGAAAATGAGTGTCGAATTGATTGTCGAAGATGGAAAATGAGTGTCGAATTGAGTTTCGATGATGGAAAATGAGTGTAGAATTGAGTGTCGATGATGGAAAATGAGTGTCGAATTGAGTGTCGATGATGGAAAATGAGTGACGAATTGAGTGTCGATAATGGAAATTGAGTGTCGAATTGTGTGTCGATGATGGAAAATGAGTGTCAAATTGAATGTCGACGATGGAGAATGAGTGTCCATTATGGAAAATGAGTGTAGAATTGAGTGTTGGTGATGGAAAATGTGTGTTGAATTTAGTGACGATGATTGGAATTAGTGATGTAAAATGAGTGTCGAATTGAGTGACGATGATCGTTAATTTGCATTTGATTGTATGTTAATGATGGAAAATGAGTGTTGACTCAAGTGTCTATGATGTAATATGAGTGTCAGTGATGAGTGTAGAATTAACTTGCATCCAGCACTGAGTATGTGTAGCTCGGTTCTGAAGGTTCAATGGGTCCCTGGTCTTATATAAATGTAATCTTTGCTAACATGATCACTGTCAGGCTTATTTAACTAGCCGTCGATATGCTGTTAAATGATTGAATGTAAATAAATAATAGGATGTTAATTGACTTCATTTAGTTTTTGTACGCTGAGTGTAGCCGAGTAGACTGATGAAAATAAGTGAGGAGCTTAATTTAGAATGGACTTGTGTTGATAGATATGTTGGTGTCCTACTGTTTGTGCATAAATCGAATGCTAGTGGTCTGATAATATTTTGGGTTATTTACGAAGATAGTTATCGATGTGACCTATGACAGGCATAAAAATGTCTAGTAAACTTATAGAGTAGGTCTCTTGTTTCGGAGACTATTGTCGTAATGCTTAGTATTTTGAAGATGCGTGGTACTAAGCATGTCTTGGTTGTATCTATATTAACACTGAAGGACCCCTGAACTGTAGATGAGAGTTACAAAAAATAATTGACTTTGGACATAGTCGGGTATCGGATAAAATATTTTAGTCATGTGTTGTAGACATTTGGAGTCAGTTGGAGGATATGTGTAGCTGTACATAATAAAATTAAAATTTGAGTAGTTTAATTTATGTTTGGATATTGAAAGTTCCATTGATCATCGACTCTTGGTCCTCTAGTAAGTTTAAATGAACCTAGTATTTATAATGTGCGATTAGTTGTTTGAATATGTATTTTAAACTTGTATTCCTTGAAAGTCCTAATTTTTTAAGTAATAACAATGGATGATGTATTGACTTGAGTATTATACAAGCGGACACAGTTATTTAAGCGAGTCTTGGACAGCAGGTCCCTCAGTCCACCTCTTGTAGTGGTACAGTGCAGATCTGATGGATTGACGTGAGTGCATATAAGTCTGGTATATGAATATTCATATGTATCTGAACTCAATGGTAGCAACTTCGACATCGGTACAAATCCCAATGGTGGCGGGCTCAACGGCTGCAGAGATCTTGGCGGAGGGTCTCGCGTCTTCACCGAGGTCCCTGACGACGGAGGCGACGATGACGAAGCAGATCCCGATTACAACGATGAGGGCAGCTCCAGAGATTCCGATGGTAACGAGGCTACCATCTCCAGAGATCCCGATGATGGCTGTATCTACTGTCTCTTCACTCCAAGAGACTTCAATGTGTGCATCATCGACGGCAGAGGAGACTCTGATACCTACAACTACACCGCATTTGGTAAATAAAACATTTTGTGAGCAATTCCCAGCTTCTGCATCAGTCATGTATACTTCAGATTCTTTGACATCCAGTACAGATGATCTGTCAATGTCGAGTGGGAAATCTCCAGCTCATGCAACATACGTGACTTCGTCGCCTACAACAGCAGTGTACATTAAAAGTAATATACTTTCCGAACCGTCGGTGACTCAAGAACTAACGACTAGACATCTGTGTACGTACTGTGACAAAAGTTTTAAATACCGTCAACATGCAAGAAGACATGAAAATCACGTCTGTAGAAGAAACGCTAATCGTGTGACATTTTCGTGTGACCCATGTGGTGTACATTTCACAAACAAAAGTAATTTGATTAGGCATTGTAAGAGCAAAGTTCATTTGCAAGTTGTACAGCAGAGAAGCGATGGTAATTGAGTTGAATATCTGTATCAGTGCCGCTACTGTGGTAAACGATTTGAACGACTACGAAGTACACGCATCCATGAAAAGCATGGCTGCAGAAGAAATATTGACCGAGTAAAATTTCTGTGTGAGAAGTGCGGTGTACAGGTTACACGAAAATTATACTTGAAAAAACATTATAAAATTTGTAAAGGAAGGTTTCTAGCGTCAACATCTCTGGTCCTCTAAGGTGTTACACTCCTCAACTGATGTATTGAGATCTGTATGAATTATTTGTATTTTTTCACTCTTAAAACGAACTTTAATAATTTATTTTAATAAAACAGAATGTCGCGTGGACTGAGAAATGTATACGATATATATATATATATATATATATATATATATATTTGAAGTTAACGAGCTTGGATTTAAATTCTTTGCCTGGTCGCACGTGAATAAGTTTAAATTCGTATGCATTGTAAGATATTTTTCTACATGAGGTAAGAAAAATACATAGATTCTACATTGACTGAGATAGGTATCGAACTCATGGTTATTACCCTATGGGTGACTAGCACTTGTCGTTTGACCTATCTCCTCTAACCCTCTTTTACTATGTGATATAGATGGGTCATGGATGTTTTCAGAGATGATGTTTAAAATGTCATGGGTAAAGAAACCTTTGTAGAAATTACTAGGTGTGGTAATTATTTTAGTCGAAGTGATAATTTAGTAAAACACGTAAAAATAACGTGGTTTTTTTCCTAATGTGCAAACAAATTATTGATTGGACGGTATTGTATGTAGAACTGGTAGTATACCTCATCTCTTGAAGAACACTGCATAAAGGACTTTTTACCTAATGAGTTATGCCATTTTATACTGTGATGCAATTATTTGATAATTTCTGGTATTAAATCAGAACTGTCAACATTTTTATAAGGTGGATTAAAAAAAAAAAAACATTACTCAGTCCAAAAATTATCTGATAAGACAGATGAGAAACACTATCACGAAGGATGAACTTCCTTCTCCTTAATGTCTAGCGAAGCCTTCCTTCTATTGCGATCGTTAGTGAGCATCCCGCATCCCACATAAAATAATATTTACGTGCAAGAAAAATGTGTCGACATCTGTTGATGACAGCCAGAACTACTTGCATCAATTTGCTTCGCATTAGATAACTTAACCCTCGCAGATGAAATATTAAAAAATTCTATTTAGAAATTGTCCCAATTGGAAAAACTGACACGTAGTATGTAAATGGTCGTCCGAGATCAGGCGCCAGGCGCTGGAGCCGAGAGCCGATCCACATCTCTGACATCACGTCCATCTCTGGCGTCACGGCGGCCATCTTGGATGAGCGTAATGGGACACAGAGTAACGGGACACATCGTAACGGGACACAGCGTAACGGGACAAGTATATCACGGTGGCCATTTTGTATGACGTCATTTTGGATGACGTAATTGTGTTCTCGGACATTCCGGCGATGTGTTTGACGCCATTTTTGATGATGACATCAACGTTGCAATTTTTGTTACGGTCGCCATCTTTAACTTTTGTATTTATTATCCGATTTTAATGAATTTTTTTTTAAATTATAAAAAAAATTCACTTAATAAAAATTTAATAAAATATTTAAAAAAACAAACATTTACGACACGGAGCTCGGAGTCCTCGGTTCGAACCCGGCAAAGGCAAAAAAATTAAAAAACGGCAACCGATCCTTCCCCCGCGGTGGCTGCAGGCATACTGGCCCCCACCACTTTTTTCAAAGCATATATACCGTCACCTAGTATGACGTCATGTCTGCCATCTTGTCTCCGATGCTGGAAGCCATCATCAATGTATCGTCGGCGAGAGTGCGCTGATGCCATGTTAGTTTAATTCTTATCCGCTAGAGTGAAGTAATCATTTATTACTGTGACACCCGCCATCTTGAAATTTGGATGCCATCTTGAAAATCCGTAATTATTTAGCTAGAAATTCGGGAAAAGTTCCAAAATTCATTAAATAAATCAATCATTAATTTACATATTGATTCGATCCGCTCCTGTTCTCGGTTCGATACCCGATCGATGCAATAATAATTAATTTCATGTAAAAAATAATAATTTCAATAAACCATGTTAAACATTCTTAAAGAGACTTTAAATAATCTACTACGATCATCCTATCAGACATCAAGACCACCATATTGGAAATTCGTAATTGTAATGCTAGAAATTCGGGAAAAATTTCAAATTTCATTAAATAAATTTGTAATCTATATACTGATTGATTAGATCGACTTAGGTCCTTGGTTCGATCCCTGGCCGATACAAAACAACTTTAATATTTTAAAAAAAGTACCACTAAAGTGACAGGTTTGAGAAAATAAAAACACTGCAAGTTCTTTCACAAAATAAACTTTATTACATACATACTACTACAAGTACAAAAAAATACACAGTCAAATTACTAAAGTTTTGTGGATTTCTCGATTTCCGCATCAGCCACCCACGAATTAAAGCGAGGTGGAAAGCCCCACCACTTGACGTAGGACAGTCCATTTCTTCGTTTTATAATCTTCTCCACCAAGTACGTATCGGGATACAACGTAGGCTGAATCTCTTCGGCATAGAAGCCGCCACGGATAGGTTTGTGGTCCAAATCTTCGAGGTAGTAGGTCCTAGGCTCTGATTCACGAACATGTGTCACAAGGAAAAGTTCAGGACTCCAGTTCGCAGTGAAACCTTTCTCGAAGATACCTTTCTGCTTGGAGATTCGCACAATGTCACCGACATTAGTCTACGCTTTCGTGGATCTTTCTTCTTCGTGTTGGAAAACACTGTTTGAAGCAGGCGATTGTCCGTTACGTCCTTTGGCTTCATTTTCGTGGTAGAATGCACCGTGGAATTATACTCGCTTATTAGTTTCGGCAAGATGTCAAGCCACTTGTAATTTCCGTTAGCCGTGAACTGCCGCCACATCTTGGAACGCAAAGTTCTGTTAAACCTTTCGACAACGGAGGCTTTGACGTTACTAAATGTACAGTAGTGTTTGATGCCATACTTCTTCATCAAAGCCTTGAAGGTTGAATTGTAGAATTCTTTCCCGAGGTCCGTTTGCAGGTGCGACGGTACACGTCCATCACGCAAAATATTGTTCATGGCCTTGGCTACGTCAGTTGCAGTCTTTGATTTTACAGGTCTCGCCCAAGCGAACTTGCTATAAACATCGATGACTGTCAACATGTACTTGAAACCTTTATTCAATCGGCAATACGGTATCATCTCAACAAGGTACGCCTGGAATAAATCATCAACTCCACGAACTATGACTTTGCGACGAAGGTATTTTCGTCTAGCAGGAGCATGAAGTTCGCGAGCGATTCCAGTTCGACTCATTGTATGTAGCCGGCTTCCCTCAGTTCCTCAAGTATGGAGACTATTTCGTTGATGTGCGAATAGTTTCCTACACTAAGCGAAGCATGTAGAATTCTAAGTCGATCAACTAATTCATTGGGGTCGTCCCAATATACATAGTCAAATACCTGACCACTTTCTAGATTTTTTAAACCTTCGCCATGTATCGTTAGTTCACTGAAGAGATTAGCGAGAATGTCGATTTTTTCATGATCTTCGTCTTTATATACACCACTATCTGGATCGTTATCGCGAAAATGTGCATTGGTTAGCTCTAGCAGTTTTTTGTACTCTTGTAAGTCTTTGTGAGAATATCCTTTAGGCTCCCTGCGAAACAGCAATTCGTACAGACCCGGAGTCCCGCACGTTTTGAACGCTTCTACGCGCACGATATTTCCTGGTAGAAAGTCTATTTCTTTAGCACCGAGGAACCACTTATTATGTTTTCTGTACACTCCGTAGGTCGTGTCATTATTCCGGCTCGTAAACGATATCAGGTATGGTCGGACCATTGCATTAACTTGATGTCCCTTTTTCGGTATTTTTTTCTTGTGCATGGACTCTGTACTTGTTAAGTCCTCTTCTTCTCGATCTGGTTCATACTTTCTCTTCTTTACAGTCGGCATTTCATCTTCAACTTCTGTCTTCACAATGATGGCTGGTTCTTCCTTGTCTTTAAGTTCGTCGAGGCGACTAATGATTGGTTTAAATATCTCCTCATTTTCCATCTCACGTGCAAGTCTGGTTCGTCTAGCAAGTAAATATTTTTCACGAAAAGACTGTATAGCTCGATAAAGGTCACTGGCCAGGTCCGACATTGTACTGGCTGGAAACTTATTGCAAGACCTCCTTTTATATTTTTTTTTTCGTTCGCAGAAACTTCTTTCTTGTGTTTGGCCAAATCTGAATTTGTTGACAAGTGAGATAGTGATGCTTTCAGACTACTTTGAAAAGTCCTCAGATCGTCACGTCTTTGTGCATTCGATACTTCAATCATGTCGCGAATGCGAGAATCCGAGGCTTCCACACGCTGGTCGATGGCAACGAGATACTGTAGTAATTCCTTTTTCAGACTGTCTACTTTTTGAGCCAGTAGCGAAATGTATTTGCGGATATCGCCGTCATGAGACTTGAGAGCAGTACGTAAGTCTCGACTGCTACGACCGAATTTCGAAATGCTATGACTCATGTTTGGCGATAAACTGATCGAAACCTCGTCTGTACCTGCCCTTATATAGAGGCCAGTCTTTGACTATAACTAGGAATCTGTGTTCGTCTTTCCAACACAAGGAGCACATGTATTTGAATTCCTGGAATGTCATGTCGGTGTTTACGTGATCATCATAATCGTGGCCGCGGTGCAGTACAGTACGGACGTGCTCTCTCCATTAAGTTTCGTGAGATTTAGTTATGTCGACCGGAATAGAATGTTTACCGACAGCAGCGGGGACCTCGATGGCAGCAACGATGATGGAGTCGGAGATCCCGATACCATTTGCAGAGGAGACCACGGCAGCGGAGAGCTCAATGGCTGAGGTGTCGACAGCTGTGGAGATCCCGATACCTGCTGCAGAGGAGACAACGATACGTGCTGTTCCACCATCAGCTGACGTTTCATCATCTGCATTCCAGACATCAATTAATGAAGAGCGTACATCGCATCAATGCAAATATTGTGGTGCATCAATAACCTGCAGTAGGTCTCTGACAATCTCTCGAGAGACATATAAGTGCGACAAATGCGATAAGGTTTTTTCGCCTTGTAACAGTCTGGACAGTCACAAGATTATGTGCATAGGAAACGAATCAAGTGATAGTATGCTTCCATACCATCAGACATAATCATTTATTGCCTTACCTGAGGCGATAGTCAACAAAAGAGCAGTAGTCAATTGCCAAAACTTGAAGGACCAGTTTTGTTTTAAATGGAGTATTTTGGCAATATTTGTCGAGGGAAGTCATCAAAACCGTGTTGATAAGAGGTATTATGCTTTGGAGAATAAGTACAACTTCGATGGACTGTGCTATCCGCCACCATTAAATCAGATAAAAGTTTTTGAGAAAAATAACCCTGAAGTCTCAGTTAATGTGCATGCGTAAATGATGATAATAAGGTGTGTCCGATTCGGGTAACCAAACAAGAAAGAAAAAATCATTTCGATTTGTTGCTTGTGACAAATGAAAGCGGTTCTGCACACTACTGCTACATCAAAAACTTCTCCCGACTTGTGAGACCCCAGGTTACAAAACATCAACATAAGATTTATATGTGTAAGATGTGCTTTAAGTATTTCGCTAATCGACCTCGAAAATCAGGACTCACAGCTATACAGTGTCTTGAACAGCACAATATTAAATGTGGAAATAAATCTTAACCAAGACTTTAGTAATTTGACTGTGTATTTTTTTGTACTTGTAGTAGTATGTATGTAATAAAGTTTATTTTGTGAAAGAACTTGCAGTGTTTTTTATTTTCTCAAACCTGTCACTTTAGTGGTACTTTTTTAAAATATTAAAGTTGTTTTGTATCGGCCAGGGATCGAACCAAGGACCTAAGTCGATCTAATCAATCAGTATATAGATTACAAATTTATTTAATGAAATTTGAAATTTTTCCCGAATTTCTAGCATTACAATTACGAATTTCCAATATGGTGGTTTTGATGTCTGATAGGATGATGGTAGTAGAGTATTTAAAGTCTCTTTAAGAATGTTTAACATGGTTTATTGAAATTATTATTTTTACATGAAATTAAACATTATTGCATCGATCGGGTATCGAACCGAGGACAGGAGCGAATCGAATCAATATGTAAATTAATGAGTGATTTATTTAATGAATTTTGGAACTTTTCCCGAATTTCTAGCTAAATAATTATGGATTTTCAAGATGGCGTCCAAATTTCAAGATGGCGGGTGTCACAGTAATAAATGATTACAGCACTCTAGCGGATAAGAATTAAACTAACATGGCATCAGCGCACTCTCGCCGACGATACAATGATGATGGCTTCCAGCATCGAAGACAAGATGGCAGACATGACGTCATACTAGGTGACGATATATATGCTTTGAAAAAAGTGGTGGGGGCCAGTATGCCTGCAGCCACCGCGGGGGAAGGATCGGTTGCCGTTTTTTAATTTTTTTGCCTTTGCCGGGTTCGAACCGAGGACTCCGAGCTCCGTGTCGTAAATGTTTTTTTTTTTAAATATTTTATTAAATTTTTATTAAGTTAATTTTTTTTATAATTTTTAAGGACAAGACAGTGGCGTACAGTGTGAAGCGCAACAGCTCGTATAAGAGTAATAAACATGTACCTAAACAATAAAACAATGGTTTTACTATTTAGTAAATTTAAATGTAATCATTTGGAAAAGCAGCAACATTTAAAGAATTGCCAAGATTCGTTAATTTAATAAAAGGCCTTCGGTGAGATATTTTATTGGCCAACGATTCAAAAGAATTTTTAAAGATAATGAATTATTGTTATCTAACAAAATTCTTTAGCTACGCAATTAATTTGTCAATGAAATACGGTTTTAAAATGTTTCTTTGGTGACATGGCTCTTGAAAAGGGTTTAAGTTAGAATAAAGGCATATAGCAGTATGTTTTAAATAAAATTTATTTTAGAGTTTTCTGTACATAATTCTACAGCTGAAAGTGGTTATTTGATTTGATTAATATACAGGCCTACCTATAAATCATGTGCATATGCTAAAATTATTGGTTTAAAACAAATTTTAAGAAAAATAGTTACAGGTAAGTAATGTTTTCGTGATGGTAGACCATCGATTTACATTTCCACCCTTTGAAAAAACCCTGCTCATAAATGCAGATAGTGTAAATTTATTTAGTAAATATCCAGTCAAGTTCGCAATGAGAGCGGAGAAGTACAGTTAAGTGCATTAACGTCTTATAAAAAGGATAATATTTAAATTGCTTGCTCCTGTAATTGGTTTACGTTTTTTTGAAGTTTGAAATATTTCCACATTTCTTCGCAATAGTTCTTGGACACGAGTCAGTACATCAAGTACGTAAGTTTCGCCGTTGAGCAGAGTGATGCAAAACAAGATAAAGAAGATTGTAAGCAGGGATTTCAAATATGTTCAGCTAAGCCATAACACATAATTTGAAATTTATTTATATGTAACCACGCCAAAATACACAGAATGAAACTCAACACAAATATGTTGACGTTACAAAATAACTCCTGTTACATTGCGTGATTGAACCGAAACTTAGTTATGGATATTCTACATGTGTAGGCCTACTACTATTTTCCTATTTTGCAGGGAAAAAAGTTTCAAATACTTTTACAGTTTTTAAAGTTTTGTCCAATCTGCACATTTATGTTACCAATACTGAGGGCCATATCAATTATTGTTAAAACACCCAAGACCAATAGCAAAATCAAAAGTTATGTCACTTCACTGCATTTACAGTTCGTAATGCGTAGTTGTTGTAAGAACAAGTGATGCTTATTCTTTGAGGTGCCTCAAAAGAGGAACGCTTATTCTTAGATTTGACTACTAGGAATAAGTGAATACTGAATAATATATTTTTGGGGTAAAAGACAGGTTTAATAGCGGATAGGTTACTTAGAGCGCAAAGAGGGTAAAATAATATCCTGAAAAAGACAATATCTTGCATTTGTTTGAAATCTGTCGTGTAAAATTTCAAAAAATAAATTTCCTAAAACATGCTAGCCTCAGAGGCTTATTAAAATACGCTGTAATTTTATCGATAGCTCCAGATGTTACAATGCGCTTTCACATACACCAAACGTAATCTATAAAAACTTGATCTTTATGTGATTTATCCTATCCTTTTATTTATATTTAATGTGGTTCACCACCACTTGCGTGTTGTGTGTCACTTATACCTACCTCTAAGCTTCGGTTGGTGTCTAAAAATGTAATGTAAATGTAATGTAAGCAAATAGTCCCCCATATAATAGTTGACTACAATGTATGGTTATTTAATGGTTATGTAAAGAACCGCCAGTTTCGTTGTGAATAAACGAAGGGTCAGAAATGAAAAATGCCATGTTTCGTAACTGACTAAAGGGTGAAACATGGCACGGAATATATATATTTTTAAATATGTTTTATGCAAGTTTTTAAATCGCTTCGTGAAATAAGTTTTGTACTAAAATTAATCTTCTGCAATTTTTCCGAATCATTGTATGTACAAAAAAAATCATATTAAACACTGTACACATATGATTGATTTGTTCAGTACGTCTCCAGCATTGAAAAAACAAGTTTAGAAATAAATCTTCATGAAAATATTTTTTATACATTAGGAAGCAGAAAATGTTGAATTGTTTTTTTGAAATTATATTATCATACATAAGTTTTGCAAATTGTTTAACGGTCAGACGACCAGGTGCAACTAATTTTTTAAATGAGGTTACCATGCATTAACAATCAATATCAGGCTATAGTCAACAAGGCAGAAAGTAATGTTCATCTGAAATGAAAGAAACACTTTCAAATTGTATGAAGCATTCAGATTCTTAAGATACATGGATAAATGAATTATCGACTTGACAAATTGGTTCGCAACAAAATTAAATAATTATATATATTCATAAATGATTTAATTATTCACTGAATCCCATAACAAGTAATAAAAGATATCAAACATCAAATAGTTTTATGGCAACATTTTTGTTGATATTAAAATATAGCTCAGGTTATCTTTCGCTTCTGAATTCGTAAGGCATGCTAAAGTAATAAAAGAGTTAATTAGTAGACAATGCAGTGTTTTAGAGTCATATCCCATTCGAGGTTTATGGATGTGTGCCAGTCAAATTAAACAAAAAAAAATCATGGTTACAATGCAAGAATTCATGGAAACAAACAAGTTTATTTACATAGTATAATGAGGCAAAATGCCTTTTAATTGAATAGTAAAACACCCTTTTTTATGGAATGTAAAAAATTATTAAAACACGTGATTATCATAGAATTCTTGATAATACCAAATTGTTAAATGTAATGAAGTGCGCCTGAACTTATACATACTTTAGATAACATTTTATGAACACAGGAACAATTCAAAAGATACTATTCGATTGAATAATCAGTAAGACACACTGATTCACGGTCATAATCATTTCTAATATCTCAAAATAAAAACTATCACTGACTGTAATTTTTCATATTATCGTAAGTCCTATGATGAAAAATCTTTCAAATTATCTGCGGCAAATTGATCAAACGTTCACAGATAATCAAGGATTTTTATAAATTTGGCATACTGCAATTCACTATATATTGAGTAGTACATATTATGTGTAGAAATACATTTAATTAAATTCAAATATACAAAGTAATTTCGGTTGAAAATTTTTAACGTACGACACACAACTGATTCACAACATTTACAAATAACCAAAATTGTGTGTAATTCCTATGGAAAGCATAAGTCTGTAATAAATTAGGAGTAAAAATATTTTTGCGAGTTCATTTCAGGACAAGCTACACTTGAAACACTCCTACATTTTAGTTACTTTTGTTATTGTTTCGCTGTAATATAGACATACCCTGAACACCACTAAGCTAATAACACATTTTGCACGGAATAACCGAGATAAACTATATGATTGTGTGAAAATGGAAAACGCTGAAGCAGTAAATGGAAACTGGCAGAAAATACGTACATATTCGTGTGGAGCATAGACGACCGGTCATTGAACCAGCGAATACTACGACTTAAAATGTCTTAAGCACACAACACTGTATATATGTTTTGTAAATAGCTTCGTGATTAATATTTTCCGGGATTCATATATGAGGCACTCTGAATATAAGTGATGTAAGTCCATAAAAACTATATTGATGTAAATTGGTCAAAAAGTATTATGAACATAATAAATTGTGCTGAAATTTTGTGTAAAGTATTGTCATCTCGAGGCACAGTAATTCAAATATAGACTTGTTTCATAAGTCCTCTGAAAAAAGAAAAAAAAAAAAGGTTCCTAGCACCCATATTTAACAAAAATACAGATTTGTTATTTTTTTGGACTTACACCACTTTCTTGTATTCTGAGCGCCTCATTTGTCGAAGTGATGATTTTTTATTCATGTTTACACGAAACATTACAGGTCATTTGAGTGTGCTGTAAATCGATGCCAATGCAGCGGATTTCATTTAAAATATATAGGTTATCTAATTTTTGTTACAGTTTGCCCAAAAATTGACTTAATTTTAAAGGGAAAATCTATGTTATTTTCACGGTTGCTACAATTCCCGGTTTCAGTCACTTGAACATTAGAATTTATAATCGTATCCTGAGTTTAATATTAGTTAATAATCCTGTATGTGGTTTAAAATTATCATCTGACCAAATACGAAAGTTATAAAATTCTTAGAAGCGGGGGAAGAATGAGGGGGAGCGAGAGGGAGAGGTTGACATCGCACAGTTTTTCACAGAAAGGCTAAAATCGATGGGACCTCTTAATTGCTGTAGGTTCTGATCTGCATGCGTCTGTACTCGGTGTTCATATTATACTTGAGCCATGCCATGGGCTGGGATGAAACTCACGTACCACGGCACCCCGCAACGTGGACATGACGCTGTAGCGATCACGGCCACCAAACACCTATGTCATTAAAGGAATCTACAAAATTGACAGGTCTCTAGTTGTTTAGTTAGTAAACTTCCTTAAAAGAGTATGTATTTTCGTTTCATCAAACGGATCAAAATTAAATTTCGTATACAAACTGTTTGGGTCCATATCTCGGTCAGGTTCGAAGATGAGCCGAATCGGTTTTCCACTTTTCGGCTCCCACTTCGTAAACCATTTTAGGGTAAAATATTATTTATCAGATTGAAGAAATGTAACTCAAATATTAATTCTATGATCTATTTTCAGTAAAGTCAACCCCCGACTATCTGCGGTAATGGCAAGACCAAGGCCGCAATTAATAAATCTGATTAAAAAATGTAAAAAAAATAGTTTTTCTTGATTTGTTTCGTGGTAACTAAAAACAGCGGCAGAGTAATGCAATACTGCTGCGCAGTATCTAACACAACCAACCATCCAGTGAAGTGTAAACCTACCAACTTCATTGTCGCTCCTTGCCGTTAATATTAATACAGGCGTAATACTTACTTCGCAAACTTTACTCAGCAGTTGTAACAAAAATAATATAATTTAAATAAATTAAACATTTAATAGAAAAATATTTAAAAGTTTTTTTTCCTCAAAATTTGCGTTCGGGGAAAATAGGGAGTTGACATTTACTAATTATAGAATAGACAAAAAAACAGAATCAAAACACTGTGATTTTCTGTAGATTTTTCTAAGAAAAGTGTTGATTTCCAGACTAGCAAGGCCGTTATGTTACTTTTCATCTAAAATAACGTGTTTTTATAAAAAATATTTACAAAGCCCTATTCAAAGCAGAATACATATGAATTTTTTTAGTACATACATAATACATAAATTCATGGAAAATATTATTTTTTTCTTATTGTGATATTGTACATAGTAGAAAATATTGGACTTTAATTGAGTAATAAAGTTCAATACAAGAAGAGTGCGAAATATGGAAAGATAAACTTATCTTTTTAAGGCGTCCTTATGCGAGCAAAAATCAGAATGAGACATTAGTAGTATATAATAGGGGCTCCGCGGACTGGCTTCTGGCTGTGGAGCCGGGAGCCGGTCCGCCATCTTGGATTGTGACGTCACGGCAGCCATCTTGGATGGTTGTGACCTTGACCTTTGACCATGACATTTGACCTTAAAATGTGCCAAAATCCGCCAAAATTGGGCAAAAATTACCCAAAATTCCTCAAAAATCGCCAAAATTTACATTTCTGTGGAAAAAAATTCGGCCCAAAAATCTCAAAAAATTCCACAATCCAAAAATTAGGATTTCAAAAATCCTCAAATGTTAATTTGTCTTAAAAAACACCCAAATGCCTGAAAGCGGCTTTAAACTCCTAAGAGATAGCCGCTTATAAGCCGCCAACCTTGAAAATAAGGATGTCACGACAGCCATTTTGAAATATGAAGTCATAGTTGAAATTTCCGTTACGGCCGCCATCTTTAACTTTTTTATTTATCATCCGATTTTAATGAAAATTTTTTTAAAATTTATAAAAAAATTTAAATAATAAAATTTTTAACAAAATATTTAAAAAAAAACAAACATTTACGACATGGAGCTCGGAGTCCGCGGTTCGAACCCGACGAGGGCAAAAAAATATAAATGGCGACCGAACCTTCCCCCGCGGTGGCTGCTGGCATACTGACTCCCACCACTTTTTTCAAAGCATATATATATCGTCACCTAGTATGACATCATGTCCGCCATCTTGTCTTCGATGCTGGAAGCCATCCTCATTATACCGTCGGCGAGAGTGCGCTGACGCCATGTTAGTTTAATTCTTATCCGCTAGAGTGCAGTAATCATTTATTACTGTGACACCCGCCATCTTGAAAATTGGCTGCCATCTTGAAAATCCGTAATTATTTAGCTAGAAATTAGGGAAAAGTTCCAAAATTCATTAAATAAATCACTCATTAATTTACATATTGATTCGATCGATTCCTGTCCTCGGTTCGATACCCGATCGATGCAATAATGTTTAATTTTATGTAAAAAATAATAATTTCAATAAACCATGTTCAACATTCGTAAAGAGACTTTAAATCCTCTACTACCATCATCCTATCAGACATCAAGACCACCATGTTGGAAATTCGTAATTTTAATGCTAGAGATTCGGGAAAAAGTTAAAAATTCATTAAAAAAATTTCCAATCAATATACTGACTGATTAGGTCGACTAAGGTCCTTGGTTCGATCCCTGGCCGATACAAAAAAATTAAATATAACATCAATTTAACATAATAGTAACAGGTTCGAGGAATTAAACACCGCAAGTTCTTTTACAAACATAATATTTATTACATAATTTCTATTCTACTACAGGATCACTTACGAAAGCTAGCAAATTTATAATCAATCATTTAGTACCGCATCGGTGTGAAATGACTAATTCTTAGCTCCAATCGGTTTATACTAGACAGAGTCCAACCAGAACCTTTACTGACATAGTTCTCCTCTTCTTGACAGAGTTTCCGGACACCGTGTTTAACAGTTTGCTTCACATCGTTAGAACTGTAAATTACTGCAGCCGATGTCTTGAATGCACACTTTTTCACTTTGTCATCGAATGGATATGGCTTTCCATATAGACAGTCCAACCACAAATTATATTTTAATGGACCGTTTGTTGCTACGTCATCAGTAAGCTGATTGATTATGTCCTGTCTGATATCATCAAGAAAAGTACAAATGTCCTTCGACTCACTGAACGTATTTAGATAATAGTAGTCCTTCAATGTTCCACGAAACGCAGTCTGCGCCAAGTAGAAGCCATTATCGTTCACTTGTTATGCTCCGAACACAGTCTTAGGTTTAGGTCCATTTTCAGACGTCATAGCAATCGGTTGCTGCGCATCTGTTTTTTTGATTGTACGCTCACGAGCCTTCAATCTAAAGCGAGGAGTCGAAATGTCTGCAGGTAGTTCAGCAGTAGGCACACGGACTTCACCTTTACATATTTTCGCATGTCGTCGCAAACTATCAATTCGAGTAAACCATTCATGACAATCATCACATCGAAACTTTATACGAGAAGGATTCTTTTTGCATTTGCTCCGCTCATGTCTTCGTGCATCATGAGAGAATGCGAACGACGTATCACAGTAGCTGCAAGGATACCGTGGTGATGAAGACGAACCTTTCAGACCCGATGCAGATATGGACGTTGCAACAGTAGTACCATTTCCAGGCATACTCTTATGAACATCGATGCATCGCTGTTGCACCGAAACCTTTACTTTCTGCCGCACAGCAGGACCTTTACATGTCTTCATGTGCGTTTTCATATTATCTTTTCTGGCAAACTGCTTATGACATTTCTCACAAACAAACATTTTACGATATAGGTTCTTGGCACATTCTCTCTTCTAATGCCGTCGAGCATTGCTGCTGTTTGAGAAAATCTTGTCACAGTAACAGCACCGATGTTCGTTAGTTGTTGTCGATTCGGCATCCATTGAAGTCTCCATCGAGGGCGAAACGAAGTTCGTCGAGTTTTCCTGCACAGCCAGCACTACCGGCATTAAAGTCTCTTCTGCTGGTGGTATCACGTCTGATGAAGTCTCCTCCAGTGTTGTCGTCGTCGTTGTCAACGGAATCTGCTCCTTCTCCGTCGTAGCTGTCGTCAAGGTTTCCGTAGACGATGGTACAACCTCCATCGAGTTCGACGTTAACGTCGGTAAAGATGCCATCGAGTACGCAAGAACAGGTAATTACGTGATTTATGCACCAAATTAAACAAACTAGGTGATACTTACACCGCCGTCGTCAGTAGCAAACTGAGCGTCCTGCTGTCTAGGACTCGCTTATATACATGCACCGTATGTAATAATACGCTAGTCAAATCAAGAACCATCTACAATAATACTAGAGTCAAAACAACATTAAAAATAGAAGGACCATCAACGAAAAGGCAGCACATTTGGAAGCACCGACAACGAAAAGGCAGCACATATGGAAGCACCGACAACGAAAAGGCAGCACATTTGGAAGCACCGACAACGAAAAGACAGCACATTTGGAAGCACCGACAACGAAAAGACAGCACATTTGGAAGCACCGACAACAAAAAGGCAGCACATTTGGAAGCACCGACAGCGAAAAGGCAGCGCATTTGGAAGCACCTACAACGAAAAGGCAGCACCATCATCAAAAAGGCCGCACATTTGTCATTGGCTCCAATATTCATTGGCTCCATTATTCATTGGTTCAATCAGTCTATTGATTCCATCAGTCTAGTGGCTCCATCAGTCATTGGCTCCTACAGTCATTGGCTCCAACTGTCTTTTGTCTCACCAACTCCAAATATATTTGGCTAGAATTCTACGAGTCTAAGAGACTATGAGGCCACAAGGTTACGAGTCTTAAAGGATCTAGCTGGTTACGAGTTATACATAGCTACGAGACTGCATGGCTAAAAGACCGCGTGGCTACGAAACTACATGTATTTGAACCTACAAGAATACAAGTCTACTTGGCTCCAACTACTCCAGCAGCATTATGTTATTATATTGCATGACTACTTGTTTACGTAGCCACAAGTCTACGAGGCTACTTGGCTACATAGCTACAATTAATTATACGAGGTCCCAAGACATCATGACTACGCGACAACGAGCCATGAGGTTACGAGACTACACGACTACGAATCTTCAAGTTTACGAGGCTGCGAGGATACAGGACTACAAGTCTACACGAGTACTTAACTACGAAGCTACAAGTCTACAAGGCCCCAATTGCGGCATCTGTCTTCGTCTGAATGTTCTCTTTGGCTCCAACTGCTACAGCAGCATTATGTTATAATAGTACAAGGCTACTTGACTACGAAGCTACAAGTCTACATGGCACCAATTGCGGCATCTGTCTTCGACTGAATTTTCTCTTTGGCTCCAGCTGCTACAGCAGCATTATGTTATAATATTACAAGGCTACTTGGTTACGAAGCTACACATCTACAAGGCTCCAGTTATCGCATCTGTCTTCGTCGGCATTTTCTCTTTTGCTCCCACTGCTTCAACAGCATTATGTTGTATGATTCCATGGATACTTTGTTACGTAGCTACAGGTCTACGAGGTTCCAATGCATCATGTTTACTAAGCTTCCAGAACACAATGTTACGAGACTGCGAGGCTACAGGACTACGAAGCTTCCAGGACACGAGGCTACATGGCTACAAGACTACATGACTCTAACTGATTACAATAGCACCATTCAGTGGTGAGAGTTAGGTTATCTAATGCAAAGCAAATTGATGCAAATAGTTCTGGCTGTCATCAACAGATGTAGCCACGTGTTTCTTGCAGGTAAATATTAATTAGTTATTTTATGTGTGATGCGGGATGCTCACTAACGATCGCTAAAGAAGGAGGGCTTCGCTAGACATCAAGGAGAAGGAAGTTCGTCTTACATGTTAATGCTTCGCTGATGTCTCATGGCATATTATTTTACTGAGTAATGGTTGTTTATTTCTTTAATTCCACCTGGTAAAATTATTGCTAGTGTCAATTTATTAGCAGAAATTCACTAATTAAATGTAACTCCTTTATGCAGAGATCGATTTCTCACAAATAATCAGCAGCACTCGGAGAAAATCATTAGATGTCTAGCCAGGAATAACCAGAAGCACTTGGAGAAAACCATCAAATTATTAACAAGAATAATCAGGAGCACACGGAGAAAACGTAATGACAAGAATAATCGGGAGCACACGGAGAAAACCATACACATATTGAAAAGAATATTCATGAGCAAACATAATGACAAGAATAATCGGGAGCACACGGAGAAAACCACAACACGTTTTCTTTGATATCATAAAATTACAGGAAAAAAATATTTTATAAATAGCAAATAAATAATAAAAAATTTAAAATGTAAAAAAAAAATATACAAAAATACATACAATTCTGGCTTGTACTAGAACTCTATCTTTGCTTAACAATGAGAAGTTCACAAGCTAGCAGAATCTGTTTATGTATTTTTGTATTTTTTTTTACATTTAAATTTTTTATTATTTATTTGCTATTTATAAAATATTTTTTTCCTGTAATTTTATGATATCAAAGAAAACGTGTGGTGGTTTTCTCCGTGTGCTCCCGATTATTCTTGTCATTACGATTTCTCCGTGTGGTCCTGATTATTCTTGTTAATAATTTGATGGTTTTCTCCAAGTGCTTCTGGTTATTCCTAGCTAGGCATCTAATGATTTTCTCCGAGTGCTGCTGATTATTTGTGAGAAATCGATCTCTGCATGAAGGATATTTACTTAATGAGTCATGTCATTTTATTCAGAGTTACATTTAATTAGTGAATTTCTGCTAATAAATTGACACTAGCAATAATTTTACCAGGTGGAATTAAAGAAATAAACAACCATTACTCAGTAAAATAATATGCCATGAGACATCAGCGAAGCATTAACATGTAAGACGAACTTCCTTCTCCTTGATGTCTAGCGAAGCCCTCCTTCTTTTGCGATCGTTAGTGAGCATCCCGCATCCCACATAAAATAACTAATTAATATTTACCTGCAAGAAACACGTGGCTACATCTGTTGATGACAGCCAGAACTATTTGCATCAATTTGCTTTGCATTAGATAACCTAACTCTCACCACTGAATGGTGCTATTGTAATCAGTTAGAGTCATGTAGTCTTGTAGCCATGTAGCCTCGTGTCCTGGAAGCTTCGTAGTCCTGTAGCCTCGCAGTCTCGTAACCTTGTGTTCTGGAAGCTTCCTAAACATGATGCATTGGAACCTCGTAGACCTGTAGCTACGTAACAAAGTATCCATGGAATCATATAACATAATGCTGTTGGAGCAGTGGGAGCAAAAGAGAAAATGCCGACGAAGACAGATGCGATAACTGGAGCCTTGTAGATGTGTAGCTTCGTAACCAAGTAGCCTTGTAATATTATAACATAATGCTGCTGTAGCGGTTGGAGCCAAAGAGAAAATTCAGCCGAAGACAGATGCTGCAATAGGTGCCATGTAATCTTGTAGCTTCGTAGTCAAGTAGCCTTGTACTATTATAAAATAATGCTGCTGTAGCAGCTGGAGCCAAAGAGAAAATTCAGTCGAAGACAGATGCCGCAATTGGTGCCATGTAGACTTGTAGCTTCGTAGTCAAGTAGCCTTGTACTATTATAACATAATGCTGCTGTAGCAGTTGGAGCCAAAGAGAAAATTCAGACGAAGACAGATGCCGCAATTGGGGCCTTGTAGACTTGTAGCTTCGTAGTCAAGTACTCGTGTAGACTTGTAGTCCTGTATCCTCGCAGTCTCGTAAACTTATGTTCTAGAAGCTTCGTAGCTCTGTAGCCTCGCAGCCTCGTAAACTTGAAGATTCGTAGTCGTGTAGTCTCGTAACCTCATGGCTCGTTGTCGCGTAGTCATGATGTCTTGGGACCTCGTATAATTAATTGTAGCTATGTAGCCAAGTAGCCTCGTAGACTTGTAGCTACGTAAACAAGTAGTCATGCAATATAATAACATAATGCTGCTGGAGTAGTTGGAGCCGAGTAGACTTGTATTCTTGTAGCTTCAAAGACATGTAGTTTCGTAGCCACGCGGTCTTTTAGCCATGCAGTCTCGTAGCTATGTATAACTCGTAACCAGCTAGATCCTTTAAGACTCGTAACCTTGTGGCCTCATAGCCTCTTAGACTCGTAGAATTCTAGCCAAATATATTTGGAGTTGGTGAGACAAAAAAAGTTGGAGCCAATGACTGTAGGAGCCAATGACTGATGGAGTCACTAGACTGATGGAATCAATAGACTGATTGAACCAATGAATAATGGAGCCAATGAATATTGTAGCAAATGACAAATGTGCGGCCTTTTTGATGATGGTGCTGCCTTTTCGTTGTAGGTGCTTCCAAATGCGCTGCCTTTTCGTTGTCGGTGCTTCCAAATGTGCTGCCTTTTCGTTGTCGGTGCTTCCAAATGTGCTGCCTTTTCGTTGTCGGTGCTTCCAAATGTGCTGCCTTTTCGTTGGTAGTGCTTCCAAATGTGCTGCCTTTTCGTTGTCGGTGCTTCCAAATATGCTGCCTTTTCGTTGTCGGTGCTTCCAAATGTGCTGCCTTTTCGTTGGTAGTGCTTCCAAATGTGCTGCCTTTTCGTTGTCGGTGCTTCCAAATGTGCTGCCTTTTCGTTGTCGGTGCTTCCAAATGTGCTGCCTTTTCGTTGTCGGTGCTTCCAAATGTGCTGTCTTTTCGTTGTCGGTGCTTCCAAATGTGCTGCCTTTTCGTTGTCGGTGCTTCCAAATGTGCTGTCTTTTCGTTGTCGGTGCTTCCAAATGTGCTGCCTTTTCGTTGATGGTCCTTCTATTTTTAATGTTGTTTTGACTCTAGTATTATTGTAGATGGTTCTTGTTTTGACTAGCGTATTATTACATACGGTGCATGTATATAAGCGAGTCCTAGACAGCAGGACGCTCAGTTTGTTACAGACGACGGCGGTGTAAGTATCACCTAGTTTGTTTAATTTGGTGCATAAATCACGTAATTACCTGTTCTTGCGAACTCGATGGCATCTTTACCGACGTTAACGTCGAACTCGATGGAGGTTGTACCATCGTCTACGGAAACCTTGACGACAGCTACGACAGAGAAGGAGCAGATTCCGTTGACAACGACGACGACAACACTGGAGGAGACTTCATCAGACGTGATACCACCAGCAGAAGAGACTTTAATGCCGGTAGTGCTGGCTGTGCAGGAAAACTCGACGAACTTCGTTTCGCCCTCGATGGAGACTTCAATGGATGCCGAATCGACAACAACTAACGAACATCGGTGCTGTTACTGTGACAAGATTTTCTCAAACAGCAGCAATGCTCGACGGCATTAGAAGAGAGAATGTGCCAAGAACCTATATCGTAAAATGTTTGTTTGTGAGAAATGTCATAAGCAGTTTGCCAGAAAAGATAATATGAAAACGCACATGAAGACATGTAAAGGTCCTGCTGTGCGGCAGAAAGTAAAGGTTTCGGTGCAACAGCGATGCATCGATGTTCATAAGAGTATGCCTGGAAATGGTACTACTGTTGCAATGTCCATATATGCATCGGGTCTGAAAGGGTCGTCTTCATCACCACGGTATCCTTGCAGCTACTGTGATACGTCGTTCGCATTCTCTCATGATGCACGAAGACATGAGCGGAGCAAATGCAAAAAGAATCCTTCTCGTATAAAGTTTCGATGTGATGATTGTCATGAATGGTTTACTCGAATTGATAGTTTGCGACGACATGCGAAAATATGTAAAGGTGAAGTCCGTGTGCCTACTGCTGAACTACCTGCAGACATTTCGACTCCTCGCTTTAGATTGAAGGCTCGTGAGCGTACAATCAAAAAAACAGATGCGCAGCAACCGATTGCTATGACGTCTGAAAATGGACCTAAACCTAAGACTGTGTTCGGAGCATTACAAGTGAACGATAATGGCTTCTACTTGGCGCAGACTGCGTTTCGTGGAACATTGAAGGACTACTATTATCTAAATACGTTCAGTGAGTCGAAGGACATTTGTACTTTTCTTGATGATATCAGACAGGACATAATCAATCAGCTTACTGATGACGTAGCAACAAACGGTCCATTAAAATACAATTTGTGGTTGGACTGTCTATATGGAAAGCCATATCCGTTCGATGACAAAGTGAAAAAGTGTGCATTCAAGACATCGGCAGCAGTAATTTACAGTTCTAACGATGTGAAGCAAACTGTTAAACACGGTGTCCGGAAACTCTGTCAAGAAGAGGAGAACTATGTCAGTAAAGGTTCTGGTTGGACTCTGTCTAGTATAAACCGATTGGAGCTAAGAATTAGTCATTTCACACCGAGGCGGTACTAAATGATTGATTATAAATTTGCTAGCTTTCGTAAGTGATCCTGTAGTAGAATAGAAATTATGTAATAAATATTATGTTTGTAAAAGAACTTGCGGTGTTTAATTCCTCGAACCTGTTACTATTATGTTAAATTGATGTTATATTTAATTTTTTTTGTATCGGCCAGGGATCGAACCAAGGACCTTAGTCGACCTAATCAGTCAGTATATTGATTGGAAATTTATTTAATGAATTTTTAACTTTTTCCCGAATCTCTAGCATTAAAATTACGAATTTCCAACATGGTGGTCTTGATGTCTGATAGGATGATGGTAGTAGAGGATTTAAAGTCTCTTTACGAATGTTGAACATGGTTTATTGAAATTATTATTTTTTTACATAAAATTAAACATTATTGCATCGATCGGGTATCGAACCGAGGACAGGAATCGATCGAATCAATATGTAAATTAATGAGTGATTTATTTAATGAATTTTGGAACTTTTCCCGAATTTCTAGCTAAATAATTACGGATTTTCAAGATGGTGGCCAATTTTCAAGATGGCGGGTGTCACAGTAATAAATGATTACTGCACTCTAGCGGATAAGAATAAAACTAACATGGCGTCAGCGCAATCTCACCGACGGTATGATGATGATGGCTTCCAGCATCGAAAACAAGATGGCGGACATGACGTCATACTAGGTGACGATATATATATGCTTTGAAAAAAAGTGGTGGGAGTCAGTATGCCAGCAGCCACCGCGGGGGAAGGTTCGGTCGCCATTTATATTTTTTTGCCCTCGTCGGGTTCGAACCGCGGACTCCGAGCTCCATGTCGTAAATGTTTGTTTTTTTTAAAATATTTTATTAAAAATTTTATTATTTAAATTTTCTTATAAATTTTAAAATTTTTTTCATTAGAATCGGATAATAAATAAAAAAGTTAAAGATGGCGGCCGTAACGGAAATTGCAACTATGACGTCATATTTCAAAATGGCTGTCGTGACATCCTTATTTTCAAGGTTGGCGGTTTATAAGCGGCTATCTCTTAGGAGTTTTAAGCCGCTTTTAGGCATTTGGGTGCTTTCTAAGACAAATTAATATTTGAGGATTTGCGAAATCCTAATTTTTGGATTGTGGAATTTTTTGAGATTTTTTGGCGGAATTTTTTTCCACAGAAGTGTAAATTTTGACGATTTTTGAGGAATTTTGGGTAATTTTTGCCCAATTTTGGCGGATTTTGGCACATTTTAAGGTCAAATGTCAAGGTCGAAGGTCAAGGTCACAACCATCCAAGATGGCCACCGTGACGTCACAATCCAAGATGGCGGACCGGCTCCCGGCTCCACAGCCAGAAGCCAGTCCCCGGAGCCCCTATTATATACTACTGACATTTTCAGAGACACTTTATTATAGCGACCTCTGTTCTTCTTGAATGCTGGACAGTAAACAAATAATCTTTAGTGTGTAGCTACATAAATACGATATTCTTGCTAACGCTACATAAGTTAGTTCGCGATGCTACCTACCACTGGAAACGCTGAAAACAGTAGTTCATTTTTATGTGATCGATACCATTCTCTATTTACTATTTCCAAATGGCTCTCTCACATTTCTTTAGTAAGATAAAAATAAAGGTATTTTATGTTATAGTTCTTCAAATTAATTTCCGTTACAATTTCATTAGAATATCTAAAGAAAGTGGCATGAATGTAAAAAATGAGACAGACTCCAGTTATAGAGCAGCTCTTACTCGTTGTCAATATTATGTGATATGAGAAACATTGGCATCGCCAATTCACTGAAGATATTTTCATTGCAAGTAACAGCTAGGTACACGAGAGATAATGTATCCAATTTTGAATTAAGTTATATGATTTATGATTTTAAAATTCAATTTCCTTAGAACTTTTGTAAGATATTTGATTTGAATGATATGATGACATTACTCATGTCTGCTGAAGGAAAAATCTTTACGCAGATGTTTTTAGGAACGTCGTGGCCTCAAAAAATGTCTCTGCTGCACTCTATGATTAACTCCAATAACTAAGCACTTCAAGAAATGCGATGACGCCCGAAGTGCAAACACAGAGAAGAGAAGATAACAAAAAAAATAATAATTACTTTTATGCCAAGTGACGTTTAGGAGATATGACTTTTAGGGCAAATGACTTTTAGGTGAAATTACTTTTAGGGCAACTGACGTTTAGGCCAAGTGACTTTTAGGTCAAGTGACGTTTAGGAGATATGACTTTTAGGGCAACTGACGTTTAGGCCAAGTTACTTTTAGGTCAAGTGACGTTTAGGAGATATGACTTTTAGGTCAAGTGAAGTTTAGGAGATATGACTTTTAGGGCAAATGACTTTTAGGTCAAATGACTTTTAGGGCAACTGACTTTTAGGCCAAGTGACTTTTAGGTCAAGTGACGTTTAGGAGATATGACTTTTAGGTCAAATGACGCGCACCTGTAGTATTTATCTGACGATAAAATTTTATACAAAACCCAATATTCAAAGCTTTCGTAAAGAGTTAGTTGCATTTACAGAAATTGTCCTTGATGAAACTTAATGGCATGAAACTAATATAACCCAACATAGCGGATGAAACCTGGCTTTACCCTTGACTTTTGGTCTCGTTAGAAACCCAAAGTAGACTACTGACAACAATATCAGCCCGCTTGGTAGCTAGGAAGCCGTAGACTCGAGTCCTCACGGGAGCAGATAGTTTCACAATATTTTAACCTGCATTTGTAAGGTTAAGCTTAGCAAGCAGATTAGCAAAGCCCGAAGGTAAAGGCGTCTACGTACCCGATTTATAAATCAAGGGTCATATGTTTTAAAAGAACATTACGTACGGGTGTTTCTGCACTGAGTTTAACTTAGGGCCATCCCTCATTAAACCTCCGGCATAAGGCGTGTCGTTTATTTGTTGTAAAAATAAAAATCAATGTGTTGGTGTATATGTCATTTTCCATTAATCTCGCCAACACTAATATCGAAAACGTAAGAAAAACATTTATACAAATATATGAAAATTAATCATTAAATTAAAAACATGTTTGAAGAAATATAATAAAAACATTTAATTCACATTTTTACATTTCTAATTATTAACAAGAAAGTTACGATTTACGTTATTTTATTTCGTTACAATACGTTAGAAATTCACATGTTATAGGAATTAGTGCGTTTCGGAGCCGCTGGTTCCTACAAAATGTCATTCGTCAGTCGATCCAAAAATGAAACAAAATTTGTGAAGATGAAAAAAATGTTAGAGTATTAGGTATCTTCTAATTCATACACACACAAACACAAACACACAGATATATGTATAATATGATACAAAAATTCTGTAGCACATTACTAACTTTATGCTCATTGCAAATAATTTAATATAAGAGATTAAGTTGGATTATAGCTAAATAGCTCATCCACATCGGCGTTAAAAAAATGGTAAGAGGTGATTAGCTGAGAATGAAGCAAAAACTAAATGTATGTGGTGGCGTGATTTGATGTGAATGAAGCAATGACTCAATGTATGTTGCAGCATCAACGAAGACGGTGAGGGTTCATTAACTGAGAATAAAGCAATGACTGAAAGTATGTGGTGGCGTCAACAAATACGGTTAGGGGTGATAAGATGAGAATGAAGTATTGACATGTATATTGTGACGTCAAAAAAGACGGCGAGGGGTGATCAGCTGAGTATGAAGCAATGTCTGAGTATAGATATGTGGTGGAGTCAATACAGACGGTGAGGGGTGATTAGCTGAGAATGACAGATAAAGACTGAATGTATGTGGTGTGGGAAACGGGAGCACTCAAATAAAACTCATCGGCTCACGGCAGCGTCCGCCACGTTTTCAACCGAGAGCCCAACCTACATAACCTAGTAGGGAGGCGAGTGATCTGCCCAATCATACACCGCGTCCCCCAACAGTGAAGAAAGTTGCAGAGTGGTTTTTATGTTAAAGTTTTTATATAATCAATAACAAATTAATGAAATCAGAATTCTGTCTGTGGAAAACATACTTTGCTGCATTTCGTATTGAAAATAATCGTGGCAATGGTAGTGTTTAAAAGTGTTGTTTCAAGGTCAATATCCATACAATATTCTATGAACCTTTTTAAACTAAAACTTTTACGATATTGTGTAACAACCGTTCACGAGAACACAATTAGTTCCATAAACACTACCATTCATTTAAGGAAAATTAATTACGTTTATCCGCACTAAACTATCACTGAAATGAACGGAAATGTTAACATTTTCGAGTACCTAAAATGTAATGACAGTTCAAATGCTCAAATATTCGTGTAACACCACACCTTAGAACTCCAATATTTCTGTACAACTATAGGGGAAAGCTAACGAGGCAATAAAACAGCAATGTTATTAGCATACACCATATAGGTTCAAGGCCTCGGCACTGTGCAACGCGTATTCAATAATGCAGCCCGGGTGTGACTTGTTTCTAAAAATACTTCCCACCGATTCCCGCACGAATACATCTCGCGGCACGAGGCGTGCAAAGCGCGCGAAACACTCCTGACCCACCTGACAGGAAACCGCGCACATTCGCATGCGACTCGGGTATTTTCGACCACGCACGACATAAACATACTCCGAAATTTCTCGCAGATTCAGTATCCGAAATTAATTTGTCCCCCAAAAAAATTGCAGTTGCAGTGATCTTTCTAGACATGTGGGATGTTAAAATTATAAGAAGAAGACGAAAAGCTTTGGGTACAAATCGTTACAACAAATATCAAGGTTCACACATTTCTTTGGCTTTCCAGGAAAAGACGCAATTCATACCTGAACAATGCATGTATACAGTCAACTATTTTTTTCCCAACGATTTCTGAATCGAATCAGCATAAGGAAATGGTTCTCGTGCAAACTGCAATAGTAAAATCAAGGCTCTATCTCAGTTTGTCCGATTCGAAAAATCTGAGCTACAAACCTGTCACTAAACCGTTAAGGCTAAGATTCAAAGGTTTGCAGCCACCAGGGAAATAATTTCTCCCGTGAATATCATTGTAGGTAAACAAATGTAAAGCCATAGTTTTGTAAAGAAAGCTTTGAATTTTTAAAATATGATAAAAAAATATTTTCTCAAAACTTATTTTTTATTAATTTTTAATTAAGAAAATTTTAAAACTATATATTGGGTATTTATAAAAACTGTAGAAGGCTTTTTTTTTGCTTTGCACACAATGTACATTAAGTATCCTGGACCATTCTATGTCGCTTAAATAATTGCATACCTTACAGAATTTAAATTATTTTAGTTTAAAACTTGTTATTTAACGGACGCGTGTAGCTCGTGAAATGGACGAATTATGTGTGAGTTCAGCATTACGACGCTAGATGTCAGGCACGATAGTTTAGCGTTTGCCCGCTAGATGTACCAACTATCGCAGAGAATTTCTGTAGGGAATAAAATTTCTTTGAAAATATCGACTACAAAACTGGTGTCGGTGACAGTAAGTCGTTATATTTTGAAGATAGAAGGAAGCTAATCGACGATAACTCTTCTATTTCCTTCGAATTATATTGAACACTGAAACATTTATTTCCTAATATTTCACAGATTTGATTTTACAGTACTCTGTAGAATAATTGTTAACATTTTATTCTCTATCATGGCAATTTTTGTATTTATATTAATAGTCCTATTGCATGAATCAAACATGACCTATTATATAATATACATTCAAAATATATTGTACGTGAGAAAACTAGGTAAATTATAAGGTTAGGAATCTGAAAGATGTACTAGCAAAACTGTGCCATACCAATGTAGCAGTTGTACGCTTACAAGCGTGCAGTGTTTGCTAACACATTTTAATTATTTGTTTCAAAACCGCATAAATATATTTTCTTTATTTTACTTTTAACAGCAACACACGTCCTCTTTCTCCCCATGGTCCGCTCTGTGAGTATCGGGTCACGCAATATTTTGAATGTTATTGTAATTTTGGCAATTTAAAATTTGTAATATATGTGTGTAGTAAAGTAATTTTTAATTTATAATTTAATGTTTTTATAGTTGGTTTTCTAATGGTATATGCGTTCCTTTATTTCCTATAATAAAATCATATTTTACTACTGGAATCTTTCCATATCATCTTCAAACTGCAAGAACTATTTCTCTGCATAAGAAAGGTAATAAATCCAATATATAAAATTATTTTCTGATAGCAGTTACATCTAATTTCGCAATAATATTTGAACAATGTGTTAAAATTATAGTATGAAAATTATGAAATACTATCAAATTTACAACACTTAGAAGCACTGAAACAGCTTGTGTCATCTCAAGGATTAGCTTATTTAGTATAAGCATGTCAAACTAGTCGAATATGTTATAATAAATTACTAAAAACTTGATCCTGCGTAACTTGCAGAAGAGACCAAATCTGAGAGTTTCGCCACCAACCCACCGCAGTAAAAGGTGCAATATATTTATTGTATATGTGAAGTGTTCTTTATATTTGTTTGCATATGTATGCACAAAAATAATATTTATTATAATTCTGCTGGGTTGCATTCTCTTACGCGCTTTGAGGGTCGAACGTTCGAAGAAGTCTGGGGAGAATTGACAGAGAAAACCGAGCGAAAATCTTACTTCTCTCCGAGGCGGACAGTTGGCTGGCTTCCCCCATCCACTTTTCAGGCTCGTCGAAGAACATGACACCCTGCTGGGCGATAAGGAATTCTGATAAAAGTGCGTTCTTTCCTCCTACTCCTCCACCACTACCCCCCTCGACTATCCATAGCTCATCCATACAGCTAGTGCTCTCTATCGAGGATTTTGGAACTACGTGTGTTGTGTTTTTTTTCTTTGCGCGCTCGGAAGAAACTCAGGAACTTAGCCTTAATACACAGAAGCCGTCCACAAATTTACTCAGCGAATCAAGGCTCATAAACGCCTTCGAAATGGTTCCTAGTTCACCACAATTTACACAGACTGCAGTGCCTGGTGTGTGTAAACCCGAGCTAGCACCTCACACCACACGCACGCGAGCCAATGGCGAGCCAGAAACAAGCCTGGCTGCTCTCACGCACACACGTGCGAATTTCCTTCGTCGTTCTTCGGAGGCGGACCCCAGCCAGAACTCGTACATCTACCTGCGGCCGTGTTCCAAAAGTCCAATTCTGCGGATTATTGGCTCCCGCTGTTATTTGCACATCGTGTGCGACGTAATCGTTAATAATTACAGACACTCCGCAACACAAATGATGGAAACTGGGGAAGGGATAGGCGATTACTTTTGCATGGATTCATCTCAGAATTTTGTTTAAAGAGGTTTTTAGATCACCGTACTATATGATGTTTGAACATAGGTCCTCCAGATAAGAGACCAGGTCTTGCCGCTGCGGCCGCCTTCACAGTTTCTCAAGTGATTTTCGTCCACCTAACAATAAATTATAGTAGAGTGACCAGCAGTAGAATGGCGTGACGTGACGTCACATTTTCAAATGGTTACGACCAATTGTGCTGGTTTTTTAAACAATCTTTCTCAGTAGTATATAAAAGGGGATCCTGGAACTAGGTCCTGGGTCGTGGTATCGATGGCGGCGTCTGCTGCCTTGGAACCATATCCGATGTACGGTGGCCATCTTGGATGACCTGGACCTAGTCATTTATAATTTGCAAAAAATTACTCATATTTTACAAACTTTGCCGAAAATTAGACAAAATTTGAGAAATCTTACAGTTTTTAGGAAAATCATTCCGCAGAAATATTAAAAATAGGAAAAATAAAAAAAATCCATATTTTGAGGGAATAATTCCGGTTTGAGGGGAAAAAATCCCATTTTAGTCCTAAAAAATGCCTGAGGCTTAAATTCTCCATCATCAAGCCTCCAATAAACCTCTTAATGGAAGCATTGACCATGACCTAGACCTTGGGCGCCATTGTTGCACTTTTCGTTTTGGCAGCCATCTTAAAAACCCATGATTTTTAAGCTTAAGTTTTAGGAAAATTTTGAAAATTATAAATATTATTTAATACAATTTAAATAAAAAAACCTCCACCCTTTTGAAAATTGTTCGCAATATTTAAAATACACATTTTTAATGCTAGAAAGTCGGAGAAAATTTTTAAATTTATAAACAGAAATATTTAATAAAATTTTAATTTAAGACACACATACATCATGGAGTACTCGGTTCGAACCCGGCGAGGTCATTCGATTAAAAATGGCAGCGATTATTTCCTTTATGGAAGCCGTCGGCAGACTGACATCCCACCACTAATGCCAAGACAGATATTAGGTCAGCCAGTATAATGTGATGGCAGCCAATTTGGTTTCGTCTACTGGAGGCCGTCAATTTCATTTCGTCTGCTAGAGTGCAATACCGATTTATTAGATTAATTTATACCTGTTAGAGTTTATATCACTATACAGTCAATTGTCGTGACAGCCGCCATCTTATCAGTCGTCTTGGCCGCCATCTTAGAAATCTGTAATTTTAAGCTAGAAATTTAGAAAAAAATTCCAAAATAAATAAGATGAATCGCGCATTAAGTAACTGATTGATTCGATTGATATTCGTCCTCGGTTCGATTCCTCGACAATGCAAATAATGTAATTTTTAGTAAAAACAAATAATTTAAAATATCATGTTTAAAATCCTAAAAGCGACTTGAGTTCTTCATTTACCAGGCTCCAGTAAGAAATTATGTCATATTACAAATTTGAAAAAATAAAAGTTTTACTTCTGTCAACGGTCTACACGACTGCCTTTTTTTTTTACCTGCTAGAGTATACGTCACTCATGGTGGCCACTCACAGTCACCAAAAATATTCGCTGATTTTTCCCTGATTTCCCTGATTAAAAATTCAAAATTTCCCTGATATTTACAATTACAAAAAAAACATACTTTTGATGAAAAAATATAATATTATAGAAAGAGATTACTCATATTTTAGCACCCTGCTGTATTTTCTTCATTATATACATACGGAAGTTCGTTAAATAACAAATACATTTTAAATGTCACTTTACATTATAGCGTCCCGTTCAATGACCTGCAGTCTGTGTTTTGTTTTATGTAATGGAGTATTTCAGTGGCGAGCGCTCAAACATTTTTTTCACACAACTTTTGATAACTGTTCTTTAATTCATTTTTGAAGTGTAACATTTCTAGTTGTGAAATATTCTTAGTCTTAGTACTCTCAACAAGGGAAAACAGTACAGTGCAAATTTTACCTTGTGTTTGATTTAAAAATGAAACAACTAATGGATAATTCTTCACTGCATTACAATCAGTACTCCCATCTGTAGCTAAAGCAAATGGTCCACTTACTAAAGATTCAACAGTTTCAATTTAGTTTCACCAGCCATATACTCCACTAAGGCAGATGTTTTTGCTCTCGCACAGCTGTATTTCTGTGCAATTTTTGAGTCCGGAAACATAACTCTATACAAATTACCCGAATGATCGGCTACTGCTATCGGTAAATTGTGTTCTACCAAAAAACTTGTAAACAATAACTCTGCGTTTGTTACTTTCGTTTCTTCAGATGTAGCGAAAAACGACGATATAGATTTATTGCTCGTCACGGCTTTAAAATGTTCTGCATGTTTCTTTGATTCAATATGCCGTCCTCAGTCATCCCTTCCACCATGCGCAATCGAAAAGTCACACGTGCATACATTACAAAAAGCGTGGCGTTCCAAAACATTTGAAGATGACAAGCATGGCCATTCTTTTATATAGTTTGGTCGAATGTTCTGAAGAATAACGTTCTTTTTTTTTTTTGCCCCAGATACACATTGTTCTGTCACACGCTTCATTTCTACAACCGGCACTGAAGAACACAACACTATCGAACAACATAAAAAGGTTTCACGTCTGTACACACGACAAAAACACTTTGATGAAAAAAATGGCTTTCAAGAAAGTAAATAACACAAGACAGGTTAGCCAAAGTACCGTACAAAAATTATCGTAATGTAAGTAGCTAACAAACGAAAATACCGAGAATATGTACTAGTTGTATCGTACAACTGACGTAATACCGTACCATTTCTATTACAAAACACAACAATTAATCTACTTATTTCGACAGTACATGCGCACATTTATCAGTTCCGTTATCTGCGCAACCACGTGATGTATTCGAACTGCGTTCACGAAACACGCACACCAGAAACGGAATTTTTTTCCGTTACCCAGCAGCACAAAGCCTCGTTTCCGTAATAAACCAGCGATGTTCCGTAATTCCGTAATATTGTGTTAAATCCGTAATAATTACGGAAAATCCGTAATGGTTGGCAGCTCTGCGGAAATACACATGACACAAAAATTTCCGGTTATTAAAAAAATTCCCTGACATTTCCCTGATAATTCCCGATCAACGTGATTTCCCTGATAAATCCCGGTTTTTCCGGTTTTCCCGGTGAGTGGCCACCCTGTACACTATATAGTCAACTGTCGTGACATCCGCCATATTGTCGGCCGTTTTGGCCGCCATCTTGGAAATCTGTTTTTTTTTTTTTTTTTTTTTGGAAATATCAAAGAAATTCAAAAATTCATATAAAATCGCTCATTAAGTTATTGATTGATTCGATTGATATCCGTCCTTGGTTTGATTCCTCGACGATGCAAAACTGGTAATTATATTTAAAAATAACTTATTTAAAATATCATGTAAAAAATCCTAAAAGCGACTAAGTTCTTCATTTACCAAGCTCCAGTAAGCCCATATGACAACCACATAAAAATTATTGTTTATTGAAATATGAAGTCGGAAAAAAACATTAGTAAATCATAAAAAAAAAAATCACTTGTTAACGTAATAATTTATTCGATCGGATAAATTCCACGATGTGATACCATGCATTACAGAGTTAAATAAACTGATTAATCATAAATTAAACAGTCTGAGGCCCGGGATACAATACCTAAAAGTCCTCAATAATACATGAAACAACAGGACAAAGGAGTTAGCATACACGCCAAGTGCCAGCCACTCGTGTAGTAAGAACCACGTGTTCGTTACATACTCGTCAACTCTGTATTTTTTCTTGCCTCATGTAGAAAAATAAATTCCAATACATGCAATTTAAAAGTATTCACGTACGACAAGTCAAAATACCTAAATTTAATGACGAAAACGACATAGTTTTGAACAAATTGTCAAGTATAAGAAAGAGGCCGTCCGGACGAGAATCGTCTACCGACACGCGGCGAATGATTCGCACGCAAGCTTGCAGAAGTTGCAGGTGAACGACCACCTGGCCTCAACACGCGGCGCACAGGCCTCGGTACCCGGCCGTGTCACCAGCACGTATAAAACGTCGCTGTGCTGTGAGTAGTGTAATAAAGCCGATTCAAGGACAGGCGTAGGATCCAGGATCCGGCGGCCATATTGGATGACGTCATCTAATCCATGCTAATCCGTATGCCAATCTATGCTAATCTGTATGCCAATATATGCTAATCTGTATGCCAATCTATGCTAATCTGTATGCCAATATATGCTAATCTGTATGCCAATCTATGCTTATCCATGCTAATCCATCCTAATCCATCCGCCATTTTGTATTTCTAGAAATTTCTACCAACTTCGAATCGTGACATCACCATTTCAATTTTCGTCATCTTGGATTCGAATTTTTTTTTCGAACTTCAACTTTTCGAAATTCGATGTAAACATAAGCCGCCATCTTGTTTCGTCTGCTGGTGGCCGCCATATTGTTTTCGTCTGCTGGAGGCTGCCATCTTGTTTCCGTCCGCTGGAAGCCGCCATCTTGTGACGTCATATAGTTCTGTTGGTCGTCACCAGGTAGCAGCAGGGATTATTTTTTTCTTTAACTAAAATATTCTCATAGATGTGGCTGGGATTCGATCCGTGGGACGTAAAAACGTCGAGGACATTGAGGTTAGAAAGCAGGCACCAGATCACGAGACCAGCTGGGATATAAAGAATAAATAATCTATATATGCTACATACTGACGGCAAGTTTATGATAAAAGGTGGGAGGGGGGTTTTGCCTTCCTTAATGCACACCTAAGGCGCCACATTTGAAATTCAAATTATCATACCGCCGCCATCTTTAATTTCAGCACAGACTACCAGACATTACCACCAGATGGTGCCAAATTCAAATATTAGTTAGGGAGTCGGCAGACAAGTGTCGCACGCCGCCATCTTGGTCTCAAGTTGGCTGGTATATGTCGCTAGTATCGCGCGCCAAATTCAAAAATTAGTTGCCAGAGGCGCCGCCATCTTGGTTCTCAAGTTGGCTGGTAGATGTCACTAGTATCACGTGCCAAATTCAAAAATTAATTGTCAGGGGCACCGCCATCTTGGTTCTTAAGTTGGCTGGTAGATGGCGCCACCGTCGCCATCTTTTAGTTCATATAATCAATACCAGATGAAGTCACTGTCGCCATCTTTAGTTCCTACTTTTGCTACCAGAGCGCGCCATGGTCGCCATCTTTAATTTTCAAAGTAACCGCCGGAGCGTGCCAAATTCAAATACCTAGTCGGTAGATAGCGTCACTAGCAACCAAATTGGCCGGAGAGGTGTGGCATGATGCGTCAAAGTATACGTACCCTTATGCGCACCAGATTCACACACGAGAATTTTCATTGTCAAAGTCCCTGAATGTATGCTTGAAGGGGATTACTCGTTGAACTGTATATACCTATTAGGTAAATAACCTACAAATGTTATGTAGTCAGTCGAGACAAGTCCAGATGGAGTAAGTCTAGACAGTCGAGACAAGTCGGGGGACAAGACGAGACAAGTCGGTAGCCTGTACTCACCAAGTTCTCCGTTGCTGTCACTGCCACCCGGGTATCTGACGAGTTCTAATTAATATACTCGTACACATCCTACCTCTATGACTTCTACAAACAGACTGACCGTACCTACTCCAAAAGGACATATATATATATATGTATATATAACACCCACATTAAAACATTTCATAACCATCAAGAATGCCAACATACAAAAATTAATTAACCATCGCTGAAACAAATTTCCCAACATTAATTACGATAAAAAAGTCAGGTAAGATACTGTATTTTGTCTATAATTTAATAAATAATGATAGAGTATTTATAAAATATTGGTATTTTGAATAGTGTTGTGTAGAGTCTCTCTCTTCTTCTCGTAGTGGCGGAAGACATCTCGAAGGTAGTGTTAGAATTTGTGTATTAAAGCAATAACTCTAGCTGAGGAGGTTAATAACTTATAGTTACAATTTTTTAAAAATACTCTGAATTTAAAACAATTTTTAATAAGAGGGACCATTAAATGTTTTTTTTAAAATTAAAGCAAACAACGTAAATGTTAAACACATATTTATTTAAATCTTATTACAAACAGCAAAGGATAAGACAAATCACTGATTTAAAAGAAGTAAATAATGAGTAATAAAATTACATAATATTCACACACTACACATCATAGTGATAAAGTCAACGTAACCTATTTACATAAACTTGAGACCCAATACCTAAAAATTAAGCATAACTACAAGTTACATAGAGTATAATATACTCTGAAGTACATAATAAAGAAAAAATTGATATAAATAGCATTATGCTTTGCTTAATAGTTCCAGAAGTAATGAACACACTGCTACACGAGCAATTTCAACAGTTCTTTCATCACTAGTGTTTTCTGTGGAACATACTTGAGTGGTGTCTTCACTGATCGGACCTAGATGACTGAGATCTCGGGTTCGACTCTTGTGAGATGTAGGAAGGCGAAGCTGATGCCGGCATTTAGGCTGGACTGCTACTGATGTGGTAGGTGCTGGCGATGTGGGACTCATCTGGGTACAGGCAGTCGATGTCTGTACTGACGAAGTCTGACCACATGCAGATGCTGGCGGTGACTGAATAGCTGGTAGGTTGAATGCATGTGCGAAAACCTCTTCAGGCGTTGCAGGGAGAACTGTATCGTCTCTCATCATATTCACACAACAATGTCCATAGCCCAGACAGTTGATAACTTCTAGAGGCATATCTTGAGGTCCTGGGTTTAAAACCTGTTTCACGTGAAACACAGCGTCACAACTCTCCGAAAAATGTTTTAAAACCCCGTCGATCCACTCACTATAATCAACAGTGCCTAGCCCAGGTGTTACACTGGAGTATATCCTGTTCGGTTTAAAGTTAGACATCTTGGTTAACTACTTCTGCTGTAGGTCCTTACACCACCACATTTTCAGCTCGACTGCCATCGCACGAGTCGAGGGTCGTATTTAAAAATATGTGTATCACTTGGATAAATATGTCAGTTATGCAATTCCATAGAGTAGAGCATTTATTAGAACAGTCCATTGTGAAAATAATTTTCAGTTGTATGTTAGACTCTATGAGATGTTAATACAGTTCATACAGTTCATACAGTTAGAAGTTAGATTCGCTCCTAGCATGAGATGCAATGTCCGTGCTGGTCTCCCCACAATTGATGGAGGTGATGATCTCTCTGTAATTGATGTAGGAGGTTATTGACGAAATGCAATTGGCAGTAGTTCGACAGCATCGTTACTAACGATGGTTGGTGGTAACATTGGTTCACGAGCAGGATGATTTGAGGTTACATCACCAAAAACTTGACATGATGACTATTGGTGATCGATCACGTGCCTTCATGGCGGCCTCCAACATTCCAACACGGTGATCAACCATCCAAGCCCTAAGCATGCTCGCATTGTGTCTTGAGTTCGGACCTGGACATCTATTATTATTATTGCACGCGTACAATTTATTTAATTCTTTCAATGATGGACAGTCATATTCCACTTGTACATCTAATATTAACACATGTTGCTTACAATAGTTAGTTAGCCACCATTTCTGCTCTATTCCTACAACCAATACAGGTCCGGTCAGATGACTTGCCAATATGTTGGGTATTAAAGTATAAGGAAAGAGTCCGTGTTCCCACTGTAAACCATGAAAATTTCTAGTGAGCCAGGCATTTGTTTTTTGATGCTTCCTGGTGAGATATCGCCATTCAAATGGAGGTTGAAAGTTACGTGTTATTGCATTTCCTTCTTCATCTGCAATGCTAAGTTCCTTGATAATAAATCCATACTAACTAGAGAAGCCTTGGAGGTTTACACATTTCGTCATTGTGGTCGAGACGAGACTAAGCCGGTAATGTACTGTCGGGTCTTAGATAATGGACGACACAATCTACCTTGTTGCAGGATGTCTCGATGATGTCCGGAGCATCCTCGTCACAATCACTGGTCCAGTGATGACCGAAGTTGCAGACCTCTATTTGGAAGTAGCCATCCTCGGTGACGTAGTACACACGGCGGAATCCCGGCGTTACTTCCGCGTACTTAACAGTTGGATCGAACAGCATTTGCTTGAATTTGTAGCAGCAGTTCTATACCCACACGACTATGTGTTGACTGCTGTGTCTAGGGTGTATACCTCAATTTATACCGCTAGGTCCCCCTCCAGTCCAGTCACATGTACCGTTGCTTCCGTTGTTGTCCCCCCCCTTCTCCACGTCTTGCTCGCGGCCTCCAACATTCCAACACGGTGATCACCCATCCAAGCCCTAAGCATGCTCGCATTGTGTCTTGAGATCGGACCTGGACATCTAAGTTACATAGAGTATAATATACTCTGAAATACATAATAAAGAGAAAATTGATATAAATAACATTATACTTTGCTTAATAGTTCCAGAAGTAATGAACACACAGCTTGACCAGTGACAGGTGTAACTAAATATTAAATACATTTAATATTTTATTTTCCATTACCTTTCATGGAATTTATTAATCATTCACTCTACGAAAAAAACACTCGAGACAATATACCTGACCAACGAATTAAATACAGTACCGCTATGCCTTACTTGAAAGTCTAATTTTTCGATAATCTGAATAACCTATAAATCGTTCACGTACAAAGCCACACATACAGGCCAATTGTCTATGGACCATGAGACCGAGTAATGACAATAACAGACATATAGGCTAGTAATTTCAGGACCGCAGGACCTTCTTCGTCTTTAGATAATTACAGTCATTTAGACCATCATGACATTTTTATACACACTAAAGGACCAAGTGACCTTGAAAAATATTTTAGTAACACCAAGAGGTTTTGCACTAGTAAATATTCAGTCACTACATATTTTACTACGCGCAATCAACAAAAAGGAAGCACAGTCAAAAAAGGCAGCACATTTGGAAGCACCATCAACAAAAAGGAAGCACATTTTGGAAGCACCATCAACGAAAAGAGTACATTTTGGAAGCACAATCAAAAAAGGCAGCACATTTGGAAGCACCATCAACTAAAATGAAGCACATTTTGGAAGCACCATCAAAAAGGCAGCACATTTTGGAAGCACAATCAAAAAAGGCAGCACATTAGGAAGCACCATCAACAAAAAGGAAGCACATTTTGGAAGCACCATCAAAAAGGCAGCACATTTGGAAACACAAGTTACGAGAACTAAGTCTTAGTTAGAAATCAGAATACAAGAAATAAAAACATTAAATTTTTATTTTCAATATTTAATTTATTTCTCCACATTATACAAATGCAAGTAAAACAAGCCGTTATTGTATGTAGCCAACTTTCCACAGTTCTTTGAGTATGAAGGATATTTATTTGATGCACGAATAGTTTCCTGCACAAACCGAGCCATGTAGAAGTCTTAGCCGGTCAACCAATATGTTTGGATCTTTCCATGATGTGTAATCAATCTCTTTTACCACCATCTCACTTGCTTGTTTATTATAAATACTTTTAATATCACAATCGTCCCAGTAATCATAATAAGCGTTATCAGATTTATTTATTATAACACGTCGTTTCCATCGTTTCGGTCTCAGGACAAAGCCAGATTTTTCGATCTTGTCAGCTTTAGGTGCTTCATCACAGTCTATGCTTTTGTCAACAGCCTCAGAGTCACTGTAACTATCACTGTAGAAGACATCCTCTTCACCGAGATTACCGTATGAATTCGATATCGATGATGTCGAAGTGTCATTATCGTCTTCATGCTTCCTTTTTTAGGGTCAAACATTTTTACAAAGTAGGAAAGATCTACTTGAATTCGGCTGGAATGTATTCTCACTTTTCACGTTAAGGATTCTTCCATTGTCTTCATTCTTCCATAAATCATCATCGTCCTTCAATTTAAGTTCTTCGTCGAGATCGGAAGAGCCACGGACATAATCTCTCCCAAGACAAGGAAAATTATTGTCGTAATGCAGATCACTATTCCTTAGTCTAGTAGATCCATCGTTGTCCTCTAGCTTGTACGCAGGCTTGACGTTACAAGTTCTGTCATGTTGTTTTAAGCTCTCTCTCCGCGTAAACGACTTGCTACATCGAACGCAACTTATCATATTGCGTAGTGGATTTTTAACACAGTCATTCTTCTCGTGTTGTCTTCCATTCTTTCTCAAGATATATCTTTGCTGCAAACTTACACCTGTGTCCTGTCGATACAGCGACATACACCGAATCAGGATTCATATTAGTTACTGTGACTAATGTTAGATACAAACAGACAGTTTTCCAATTGGAACCATTACTTAAATATAATTTTTTAAATATTTCTTCAGTGAGAGTTAAGTTATCTCATGCATTGGTACTTGTTGTAAGTAGTTCTGCTTTTCAACAACAGATGACACCACGTGTTGCTTGCAGGTAAATATTATTTCTTTCTTTCATGCGGGATGCAGGATTATATCGGCGTATAAGCGCGCTGTTTTTAAATCGAATCGTGATGCTTATGGCACGTCGTTTTCTTATTTATTTTCAACAATAGTGAACCATAAATAAAAATACAACAATATTTCATTTTAATAGAAACGAATACATACATACCTATGTTTAAAATAAATGAATGCAAGTAGACAACAAATTGCAAAACTTTTCAGAACATATAGGGGAAGGCGGGGTAGCTGCAGGCACTTACTTTGACACATTATAATTATGTCAATAAAGTTTAAAAAACAATATAATTAATTTGTAGCAATGAGACATTAAGTCAGTTGAAATATAGCCGAGTACTAGTACTATGTTTAAAAGAGAAGTGTGTTTTTTTACCTAAATTATTAAAATATGTACTGCGTACGATTACCCGTCTTGAGTGGGTAATCGTACGCACTAAATTTGTGTTATGCCCATTCTGGTACATAAAAATTTTCCCGAATATTCCCTGAAAAGAAATATAATTTTTTAAATATGACAATGTACCTACATAACAAAATACACTTTTTGTACTATACTGGGGAAATACATATTTATTTTACTTTCAAATTAAATACTTACATGACTTGATTTTAATTTTTTTTTAATTTTTCATAGCCTCTATATTATTTTTTAAATATTTATGTAGGTGTTTGGATGACATTATATAGTGTTTAGAAAGCAGCTTACTTATTGTTTGCATTTTTAATGTACAACTAGGGAAAGCTAACACAAAACATACTTACACACTGATGAACCATAGTTGCAAATATATGGAAAACTTTAATTTTCGTCAAAATAACTAATCGCAGTTGTTATATATGACAAAGAAGTAGACTATTTCAGCAACAAAGTTATTGAAATAATTATACTTTCGCTTGACAAAAATCGCATACAAAATTAAAGTGATGTTCTGCAGCACTACAGTCTGAATGGACACAGCCCGAACACCTGCCACCTGCCAAGTACCACAGTTCTCTGTCCTTGCCAAACTCTCCACTAAACATACAGATCGCATTAGTGCCATTTTATGTTGGAAATATGGAGCCACCATATCCATATATTCAATTTCATCATCTTGACAAAGATCTTTTGTATTATTTCCTTTGTCTTCGCTAGAAGAAACGGACGAATCGCTGAAAATAATTTTCTTAGTTTTCTTCTTTTTTTTTGGATTCCCTATATCATGCTCAGCTTGTGTTTCGTTTTATTTTTCCTCTTTGTTTCTACTTCTTCCTGCATCGTTTTTCTTGCAGTGGCTGTTAGGATTTCCAAATGCTTTTTTCGTCTCGGCGACTTCCTGGTCCCTGTAGTCCTTGATGTTGATGGTTTTGGAACTGGAGATTAGTATACATATTTGTTTCTGTTATTTTTATAATGTACAAAACCATTGATATGATCTATTAAAAATAACAGTTATCAAATTTCGCATGGGTGAATAAAAAGCAGATGGGGAATTGGTATGCATGCCTGCGTACGAATACCCCAAACGACACCATATCAGTTTACTGACAGTCACAGTTGAAACGATCACAAAGTACAAGCCCTTACCGCGTTAAGTTATAGCAAAAACCCTACTAATTATTTATAAACATCTAAAATTCTACAAAAGTACACAGTTTTTCCTTGCCTCGAATGCAATGAATGCAGGATCTTATTGGAAAAATCTCAGATTTAAAAAAACACAAATATCCAACACAACTTCAGCCGCACGCCATTGCAACTCGACTAGAACGAAGTTACTCCTTTCGCCGCATAGTAGTGCCAGCACTCCTGCGTGATACTGACCTTCGTACCATTACCGCCTTCCCCTAACACAAAATGAAACATCGTAAATGTTTGGTAATTATTCATTTTACATTAACAGTTAACATAAGTCCAAAAATCCAAACGTTGCTCAAACATGTATGTAAAAGGTAACTAAATACAAAGTCCAAAAAAATAATAGTGTAGGATTTGTATGTTACATATTGTTCATGTGGATATAATCAGTCATATTAAAGTGGTTTTCTTCAGAGTTCTGGTCATGGTTTTGTACATTGTCATTATCCCTTGGGAACTGCAGGGTACCTGGGATGCGACTTGTGCTGGCAGTGTTTGCTTGGAATACATATTCTGAGCAAGACTGTGACGATGGGGAACACGATGGATTCAAAAGTTAATCGGTTAGTTGTATGACTCTTATTTTGAATTTCCGCTTTTGTGCCTCGCCCATTGCTTTCATATCCGGCAAAAGGCTGTGCAGAAATGCCATTTCTGGATCAATTGGTTCGATTAGCTGAGAAGTTTGCCTTTCCATCATAAGTTTTTCTTTTGTTTCAAAGTATTTACAAGCCCGTTTCTTCAGATCTGATAGAGTTCTGGCTGCTTTTCTCTTCCTATAACTCTCACCTGGAGTCATGTGGTGGTTGGCTCGTAATGGTTGGTTTGGAATAGAAGAAGGTGGACGATGCTCTACTGTTTCAGATGCAGAACTTCCATGTTGCAAAGACCCGTCTTCTGAGTTTTCATTATCAAAATCCTCTTCCTGATGCACGCTGTTGTCTGTGTCCTCTATAGAGTGTGACGTCTCACTGACCATAATATTGCCTTTGCTTTCACAGGATTTTCGAAAAGTGTCCAAGAAATGAAGATGTGGTGTTAAGTAGTAATCTTTAATTTGTTTAACACCATTTCCGGATGGTAGATTTTTCTGGTTCTTGCACTTGACGTACCTCCCTCTAATATTCTTCCATCGATCTTTGCAATCAGCCGCTGAAAAAAACAAAAGAAAGAAACAACTACAGTAGTAATAATATTACTAATCATTGTAATAAGTATTATCAGTAATTTATTAATAATTATAATGATTATTATAGTTATGATAACAAGTACAATAGTTTAGTTATTTAATTAACTTAGAGCTCATTTCTTAATGTCTTTTGTTTTAGGTATTTTGCAACTGGATGTACCTTTAAAGCACTTTCCTACTATTTTGTGAAAGGACATAGCACCATTTAAAAGGTAGTGCATGTAACATGTAACATCTCGGGTAATTTGGGAAGAATTACAGCCAGTTTATATGCCCGTTCCCTCAACAGAAAAGTGGTCATAAATTTCACGTCGGTACTACGAATAGAATTTATTTAACTGTGTTGGAAGTATCGATGGAAAACACATCAGAATCAAGACACTGCCGCGATCAGGTTCTGCCTTCATTAATTACAAATGATTTTTTTTTCCATTGTATTATTTGCAGTAGCAGACACAGATGGAATGTTTGTGACGATTGATGTGGGTGAATTTGGGCGCAACAGTGATGGCCGAGTGTTTCGGAACAGTAATATGGGAAAAGCTCTGCAGCGAGGACACCTTGGTTTACCTCTTCCAGCAGCGCTACCCGGAGAAAAACGAAAAATGCCATACCATCTCGTAGGCGACGAAGCCATTCCACTCACAAAAAAGCATAATGAAGCCTTATTCTCGACAAAAGTTTACCAGTGATCGACAAAAAATATGTAATCTCAGATTGACGAGAGGACGAAAATCTGTAGTGTGTGCTTTTGGCATGTTGACTTCAAAGTTTCAAGTTTTAAACACCCTCATTCGTTGTGACACAGGTAGAGTTGATAATCTTGTCCAAGCCATGTGCGTGTTGCACAATGCCATACGAGATTGCGATGGAGTATTTTCAAGACCTCAGTACGAGAACGTTATTGTCAGCAATCCCATTGACAATCTGACGCCAACAACTGGAAATGCTAACAATATGAGGTATTACCTCATCAATTACTTCAAAGAACGTTCCCCAATTCCAAATCAGACCAGATATTGCTAATAATATGTAGGATAGTGCACAGTTATTTGAAAAATGAGTGTTTTAAAGCCATTTTACTCCTCATTTATACAACAGTAGAGTGAATATTGTAATCAAAAGGTAAATATTCATATAACTACCTAATGGTTTTAAGGATTTCATTTTCAAAGTATAAGTGTAAACTGAATGTGTAGATTATTGTAAAGGGCCTGTTTTAAAAATATTTATATGCTTTCCCGTTTCCAATTTTTTTTCTTCATTTTTGGACAAATAACATGGAATATAAAATTAAAGCATGCGAGTAATGTAATTATTTCATTGTTAAAATATATGTTACCAGTGCCTGTTTTATTACCTGATATATAAAAATATGTTTTTAATGTATTACTAAATATTTCATTAATCATTCTCAAACTACAGTGTGTTCATCAATTCAAGACAATCTGTATCAATTGTGTCCAAAACATATCCTAGAACCAAATGACTTCAGTTTAGCTGATTTAAGTTTTATTAAAATAATTGTGTTGTAGTTACTTTACAGTGCGCTTATTTTTTACAATCCATTTGTGTGTGTTTCTTTCAGTAGTTATTTCGTTCAACAATGGTTAAAGAAAAAAGTAACACCAGTGGTTCATCTGGATGCAAGTCCCAGAGCTATGACAAACAAACTTTGCTTTCTTGGATGTGTTTCATAATTTTTTAATTTATCACGGAATTAGGATACCACTATCAAGGAATAAAGGCACCTATCATGGATTTAGGAATCCATGCTCTGTTAATTTTTTAAAAAAATATTCTGTTCAAATGAGGTTATATAAATGATATTTGGGTGTACTGCCTGTCGAATAAGTAAACTTTAAATAAAAAAAAATTGTTATACCTAAATAGTCTCCCCAATAATTCAGTAAATTCATTAGAAATAACTTATAATGGAATAAGGCAACCTTACCCTACATCACACATGTTGTCACGCGTTTTTTTAACTAGGGCCTACATGTATAAAAATACAAAATTATAGGCACAAGAGACAAGAGAGTATAAATAAATACATGCGTTCATTATAAAATTGTTTTGAAACTTACGTATTTCGTTTAGGTTCTCTCCAATCTTTCCCCATGCCTGATCTTGACAGGCTCGATTACTGTAGTCAGAACGAGTTTTATCATACAGACACGGGAACTTCTCCACCAACTCACAAAATGCAATATCATATTCTGGGTCGTCACGCGTTGTCACAATTTTAACACATAAAAACGAATACCACAATAAAATCAACGTGGGATATTCGAGAGGCGTTGGACAGGCACGCTTCTCCAAGCTGATGCAAGCGGTGCGGAAGAGGCGCGAGCCCCCACCTCGTCGCCTGTGTGTAGATTAAGTCATTTCTTTACGTGGAAGAGGCGTTGAAGCGGCGTGTTTCCCGCCTCGCCTGCGCTGCGCCTCCGCCTGTCGCCTCTCAGGTGTGAATCGGGCCTAAGTGTTTCCCCTACCAAAAGTCGCTCATCGCGGCTAAAGAAGTTTTCACTTCAATAAAAATTAAACTAATATTTCGGTAGTGTACTCTAGCAGACGAAAAGAAAATGGTGGCCTCTAGTAGATGAAACCAAATTGGCTGCCATGACGATATTCTGGCTGACGTAATATCTGTCTTAACACTAGCGGTGGGAGGCTTCCATGGAGGAAGGATCAGTCGCCATTTTTAATCGGATAACCTGGCTGGATTCCAATCGAGGACTCCATGACGTAAGCGTGTTTTTAATTAAAATTTTATTAAATAAACTTGTTTATAGATTTTAAAATTTTACCCGTTTTTTTAGAATTAAAACTATGGATATTAAATATTGTTTTCAAAATGGCGGAGGTTTGTTATTACAGTTTTTATTCATTAAATTTTTTATTAATTTTTTTCTTTAATTTCTAGTTACAAAAATTACGTATTTTCAAGATGGCGGCCGTAACGAAAAGTGCAATGATGGCGCCTAAGGTCAAGGTCGAGATCAAAGCTTCCCTTCAGATGCTTACTGGAGGCTTGACGACAGGGAATTTGAGCCTCAATGGGGAATTTTCAAGTCTCTGGCATTTTTTGTGTACTGAAACGTGAATTGTCCCTCGAAACGGGAATGTTTCCTTCAAAATAGGGAAATTTGTACTTTTACGATTTTTTGAGATTTCTGCCAGAATTGTTTTCCTAAAAACTTGAGCATTTGGCGAATTTTCGGCAAATTTTGAAGGTCTAGTTCATCTGATATATAGATTCCAAGGCAGCAGAAGCCGCGACCGCCACCACGACCCAGGACCCAGTGCCAGTAGCCCCTTTTATACATTCTCCTCTGGAGAAAATATGAATACTGTACTGTAATATTATTTTAAAACAAGTATATTTTCACACATTAGTAACGTACTCACAGTTAAAAATTTTAATTCACGTTTTCAGGATTTATAAAGTAGTGAAATTGTTTTACAAAAGAGTCATTGCAGGTTTTTTATGCATGATTTTTTTCCCCTTTTGCTAAAATGCCTACCTTTAAGCAGGAAGGCTTAAACAAGTAATTGTGGCAGAAGAGTTTTACGTAAGAACTATAATAATTTAACGATTGCGCAATATTGCCATTATAAAACTCATTGTTCAATAAATTTTCTGTCTTATACAGTTAACGTTTATCCCAACCGTGCAATATAACCTAATCGTAACATTGTAAATTTGTAATTTGGTATGTTTACCTATAGTAAGCATGCTGTAGTTTCACTCGCGTTATAAGTCATTCAGTTATTAAAGAGCTATTTATGAATCAAAACAATATTAACCTTTAGAACCAAGAGCGTACGCAGAATTTCATTTCGGGGGAAATAAAGCCACTTTATCATCTTTTTTTCTATTTCTTTCCTTTTGTTGGTGGGAATGAGAGATTTTTATAGATTTTTTATTTCGAGGGGAGGGGCACCCTATTTCCAAAAAAGGCATGCAATAAAACTGTAATACGACTAAAGTAGTGTACAAATGGGGCTCCTACGCCAGGCTTCAAGGCTTGGATCCAGGGAACTCGACCAACATTTTGGATTGTGACGGCCAACTTGGACTCAAATTACCTCAAAACGACTCAAAAAATACTCAAAATGACTCAAAATTATTAAATAAATTCCCTACTTTGAGGTAAATTTCCCGTTTGAAGGTAAAATTTCCCGTTTCATTCCTCAAACACTCGGAATTCGAAAAACCTCAAAAGATTTTTGCCTTACAAAGAACACATATTCCTAAAAAAAAATGGCTTAAGACTCCTAAAACCAAGCCATCCTAAGCCACCGAGGTCAAGATCTTGACCTTGAGCATAAAATTAAATTCTTAAATTTTTGAGCGAAAAATTACGAAAAAATTTAAAAAAAATTGCCTTATTCAACTGTTTAGTTACATAATTGATTTCAGTCCTCGTTTTGATTCACTGCGAGAGTAAACACGTAATTAATTAATAAAAAACTAAAAATCTATTAATAAAAACTTAAAAAATTAATAAAAAATTCTTCATCACATCCGCCATCTCGAATTTTGACCTAATCGCTACAATTATCGTTACGTCCGCCGTCTTAAAAATCCGCAATTTTTATGCTAGAAAATCGGGATAAAAACCTTCAAATCATGAAAAAAATTAGTAATCAAATTTCAATAAATAATTATTAAAAACGCACTTATATATTTGGTTAGAACCTGGTAAGGACAAATACAAAAAAGGGATGGATCCTCCCTCCACTTAAGCCGCCGACAGACCGAACTCCCACCCCTAATGTCAAGGCATATATATCGCTAGCTAGTATTATGTCATGCCCGTCAACTTGTTTTCGTCTGCTGGAGGCCACCATCTTGTTTTCGTTTGCTAGAGTTCACTACCGCCATATTAGTTTAAGTTTTTACCTGATAGAGTGCAGTAAACTTTTATTATTACTGTGACACATGCCATCGTGAAATTTGGATGCAATCTTGGAAATTCATAGTTATTTAGTTATAAACTCAAGAAAAATTTCAAAAATCATCGAATACTAATTGATATACTAATTGATTCCATCAATTCCTGCCCTCGGTTCGGTACTTGAACAATGCAAAAAAATTACTTTTATGTAAAAAATAATACTTTAAATAAATATGGTGGAAAGTCCTAAACTAAGCTTAAATTCCTCATAAAACAGTCTCTTACAGGCCGATATGATCGCCATCTTGGAAAATCGTAATTATTTAGCTAGAAATTCTGGAAAAATTCTAATATTCATAAAAAGTCACTTATTAAAATAATGATTGATGCGATAGATTCCGTCTTTGGTTTGATTCTCGGCCAGCGATAAGAATAAATAAATCTTAAAATAAATGTTTTAATTCTGTTTCCCGTTAACTTTCGTGGAGTTTATTAATCATTCACTCTAAGAAAAAAACACTAGTCAATATACCTGTCCGACGAATTAAATAAGTTGTCGCGCTGTCTAACATGGAAGTCGACCTATAGTCCAGACATTTCCGAACATCAAGACCTTCGCAGATAGCTAATATAACACATTTCAAGCATACAAGACAAAGAACATTGTAGCACTTGGGGAGCATTGGAGAAATTGGAGCATTGGAGTAGTTTAATCAATTGGAGCTGTTGGAACATTGAAGCAGTTGGAGCATTTCGAGCATTGGAGCAGTTGGAGCACATTAGAGCAGTTGGAGCAATTGGAGCTGTGGGAACTTTGCAGCAATTGGAACAACTGGAGCATTGGATCACTTGGAATATTGGAGCAGTTAGAGCTGTTGGAGCACTTGGAGCATTGGAGCAGTTAGAGCTGTTGGAGCACTTGGAGCATTGGAGCAGTTAGAGATGTTGGCCAATTGGAACATTGAGCTTTGGAGTTAACGCCTGTTGAAGCCAAAGAGAGTTGGAGATTAAGACTGATGGATCCAAAGACATTTGTACTTTTCTTGACGGTATGATACAGAACATTATCAATCATCTTACTGATGAAGTAGCTACATACGGACTTTTGAAATATAACTTGTGGTTGGACTGTGTACATGGTAAGCTATATCTGTTCGAGGACAAAAGTGAAGAAGTGTGCTTTCAAGACATCGGCTCCTCTAATTCACAGTTCTGACGATGTGAAGCAAACAGTTAAACAAAGTAACGAGAAAGTCCGTCGGGAAGAAAAAGACTATGTAGGTAAAGGATCAGGTAGGTCTCTGTCTTTAGTAAACCGATTGGAGCTAATAATTAGTTAAAGCCAATGCAGAACTAAATGGTAATAATATTGCTAACTTTAGTAAGTGTTCCTGTAGTCGTGTAGAATTTATGTAATAAATGTTATTTTGTAAAATAATTTTCGGTGTTTTATCTCTCGAACCTGTCACTTTTGTAGTATTTTTAATTAAATTATCTTTTTTTTTATCTAACCAAGGACAAAAGTCGATCGAATAAGCCAGTATATTAATTGCATATTTTGTTTATGAATTTTGGAATTTTTCCCAAATTTATAGCTAATTACGAATTTCCAATATGTCGTTCAAATATTAAGATGGTGGGCGCCACAGTAATAATAAATTATTATTACTGCACTCTAGCAGTTAACAATTAAACTAACATGGTGGCAGTGCACTCTAGCAGACGAAAACAAGATGGCACTCTCCAATAGACGAAAACAAGATGGCGGACATGGCATCATACTAACTGGTGATATATATACCTTGGCATTAGTGATGGGAGGTAAGTCTGCCAGCGACTTCCATGGAGGAAGGACCTGACATTTTTTTATTTTTGTTCTCGCCAGGTTCGAACCGAGGACTCCATGATGTAAGTAAATTTTACAATAACATTTTATCAAAATTTTATAAGTTAATTTTTTTATGAATTTTAACATTTTTCCCAATTTTATAGCATATAAATTACTGATTTTCAAGATAGCGGCCGTAATGAAAATTGCAACAGTTACATCATAATTCATGATGATGTCAGAGGCTTATCGGAGGCTGTGGACATGGATTCTTAATCCTCAAAATGGAAATTTCAAGCCGTTGGCATTTTTAAAAACTAAAAATGGGACATTTACCCTCTAAACGGGAATTTTTCCAGCGAAATAGAGAAAAATTATTTTTCGAATTTTTTGTGATTTTTTGGCGAGATTAAAAAAAACCTGGAAATTTTGGCGGATTTTGGGCATAGTTTGGTACATTTTGGCAAATTTTGGAGGTCAAGGTCATGGTCATCCAAGATGGTTGCCGTGACGTCAGAGAGGTCTGTCTGAATAAAATTGCATGTCTCATCTCGAAAACAAATATTACCTGCAGGGATTTATTTCTCAGTAATAACCAGAAACACTCAGAGAATATCAGAAGAAGTCTCGCCAGGAATAACCAGGAGCACACGGATAAATACAACAAAATATTGCCACGAATAATCAGGAGCATACGGAGAAAATCAACAAAATATTGGAAAAAAATAAGGAGCACATTGAGAAAACAAAGAGTAGTCTTGTAAATCCAGCTCAATGAATGTTACATTTAGACGATATATATGATTTATATGTTTATATAGAGTATGTTTGGGATAATAATATACTACATCTGTTAAAAATATTCATTTGTATAATATGTATATAGCTTTCCTTGGACTATTATAATATTAAATTTGCAAGCATACATATATTTAAATGTATTCACTGAGATTGATTATCAAGACTTCTCTTTGTTTTTTCCCTGAGCTCCTGATTATTTTTGCCCATATTTTGTTTGTTTTCTCAGTGTGCTCCTGATGATTCATGTTCATATTTTTATGGTTTTTCTCCGTGAGCTTCTGATTATTCGTGGCAGTATTTTGTTGTATTTCTCCCTGTGATCTTGGTTATTTCTGGCGAGACTTCTACTGATATTCTCCGAGTGTTTCTGGTTATTACTGAGAAAACAATCTCTGCATGTAAATTTTTTTCGAGATGGGACATACAATTATATTCAGAGTTTCGTATAAATTAATGAATTCCTGTTACTAAATCAGCACTTACAATATTTAAATCAGATGGAATTTAAACAAAAAAATAGTCATTACATAGTCGAATACTATTCCTTTAAAAAGCTGAGAAACACCATCATGCAATACGGTTTTCCTTCTTCTTGAGGTCTAGCGAGACCCTCCTTCTCTTGCGATAAAATGTGAATATCCCGCATCCCACATAAAAAAAATACCACAAAAAAAACACGTGGCGACATCTGTTGACAGGAATAGGAACTACAGGCGACAAATTTCTTGTATAGGTTGAATTAACTCTCGCAGAATACTAAATAATAAAAAATTTATTTTTAAGTAATTATTCCAATTTGCATCTGGCATTAGTCGCATAAGCTAACAACGACCATAGTTCAATGCTTGCAGCTGTATCGGAAGGACACAGCTGTAGATCCTGCAGTGAGGAATTTGTCCTGAGAAGGAATGCTGAAAATCATGAAAAGAATGATTGTTTTAAAAACTCACTACGCAAAATGTTAGGCTGTGATCGTTATAGCAGTTTTTTTACACGAATTGATAGCTTGAAAAGACATGGCCGAACTTGTAAAGTCAAGCCAACTAACATAATACAGGACAGCGATGGAGCTGCTATTCTAAAGAAGAGTGTGCTGCACAATGTAAATAATTTTCCTTGTCTTGAACGTGATTATGTTCATACCTCCCCCGATCTCGACAAAGAACTTAATTTGAAGTATGCAGACAGTTTAAGGAAGACTGGAAGCAATAGAAGTATCATCACCGTGAAAAATGAGAATACATTCAAGCCGAATTCAAACAGATCCTCCATTCATCGTATAAATGATGGACTATTTAAAAGGAGGATTAAGACGATGAAGAAACTGCGACGTCAACGATTTAGAATTCTTACAGTAATCCAGGTGAAGACGCTGACTTCTACGATAATGGCGACAGTAATTCTGAAACTGGTGACAACACCAAAGACTGTAATAAAGCACCTAAAGCTGGAAAGATCGAAGATTGTGATTAAGTCTTGAGACCAAAACGATGGAAACTATGCGATAAAATAAATTATTCTGATGAAGCTTATGATGATCACTGGGACGATAACGATCATAAAAATATTAATAACAAACATTCCAGGAAGATGATGATAGAAGAGATTGATCATACACCTATCGCCTCAGACTACTGATGGCATCGATTAGTGGAGGAAACTACTTGCACCTCAATGAAGTAGTCATCATACTCCGTGAACTAAGACTACCTACTATAATGACTTGTTTTATCTGCTATGTGTATAAATTTGAAAAAAATTCAATTCATTGCATTAAATATATTATTTTATTTCTCAAAGTCTGATTTCTAATAAGACTGTGTTCTCTTGGTTGTGTCCCCAGTGTGTGCATTGCATGTCCATTGTGTGTCCAGTTGTGCATTGTGTGTCTATTACATGTCTAGTGTGTCAATTGCATGTCCATTGCATGTCCAATGTGTTCACTGTGTCCATTGCATGTCCAGAGTGTCCACTGCATGTCTAGTGTGTCCACTGAATGTCTAGTGTGTCCACTGAATGTCCAATGTGTCCATATCATGTCCAGTGTTTCCATTGCATGTCCAGTGTGTGTGTTGCCTATTCGCTGCGTGTCCAGTGTGTGAATTACATTACCATTGCATGTCCAGTGCGTACATGGCACGTCCTTTTCTTGTGTTGTATGTGTGTCGTTTCATTTAATGTGCATACACAAGAATGTATTCAGGACATGATTTGTCTCGTGGTTTGGAGATGCGTGGTCTAAACGCGTGACGTTGGACAAGGATTGTTTAAAATGTTCGTGGAGTATCGTCGAAAAATACCTCTTGGTTCGAAGACACTTGGCCTATATGAAGTTTTGTTGTTTTTTATTATTCGTGGCGATATCGTTTTTGTGGCATATGGCCTGGGTTTGACTCTGATCAATACACTACAAAAATTTTCAGGGCGCAAGTGTTACATTCGTTAACTACTTTTATATTCTCGTACTGTTTTTTTTTTTACTTTGAAGCCATTTACACTAGTACTTTACATATCCAGGGTTATGGTTTCAAAGACATTTTTACTGTTAGCGAGAGGGCCAGGAAGCAACGACCTGCGGAGCCTTGAGCGAACATCCGGCTGCCGCGACATTCTGCAAGCTTGCAACTCTCACGGACGAGGTCAATGTTCATTTGCAAGTGCCGGCAGGCGAGTCTCTCGCTCGGCTTCGTCCAGCCTCTGCCTCTAGCCTTGGGAAAAATTTAAAAACTTTGTGGTTAACGTGCTCGAATTTAGGTATTTTGACTAGATGTATATGAATACTTTTAACTTTATATTTATTGGACGTTATATGTCTAAATAAGGCAAGAAAATATAATACAAAGTTGGCGGGTGGGTTTTGATCACGCGGTCTTCACTACATGAGTGACTGGCACTTGGTGTGTGTGCTAACTTGTTATCTGTCCTGCTGTTTCACGTGGTAGCGATTTTTTTAGTTAATGCATTCCAAACCTTGGACAGTTAAATAATTATTAATCAATTTAATCAACTATGTACTGCCAGGTATCAAAACCTCCGACAGGATACGATCTAATCATTCATTATTTTAACCAGGGATTTTTTTGATGATTTTTGGATTTCCCCCCGAATTTCTGGGTTAATAATTACGAATTTCCAAGATAGTGCCATTGTCAATATTTACTTACTGGAGGCTGGTGGATGAGAAAATTAAGCAGCTTTAGTATTCTGAACATACATTTTTGCATTGATCAGGGACCGAACCAAACACTGTATGCGATCAATACAAACATTATTTTAACAAGTTATTTTTGATGATATTTAGAAATTTTTTTAATTTTTGAGCTAAAAATTACAGATTTTCAAGATGGCAGCCAAAATGGCGGGGCACCCTGGCTATAAATGATTCCTGCACACTAGTGGATTAAAAGTGAACTAATAAGGTGGCAGTGCCCTCTAGCAGACGAAAAGTAAATGGCTTTTTCCCGCAGACAAAAATAATATGTTCGCCATAACATCACACTGGCTGATGTAATATTTGCCTTGGCATTAGTGGTGGGAGGTCAGTCTGCCGGTGGGTTCTGTACAGGCAGGATCTGTAGCCATTTTTAAATGACTGCCCTCACTGGGTTTAAACTGAAGACCTTAAGACATATTTTTATAAAAATATTACCTACAAAATATGTTTTATTTTTAATTTTAATTTCTTTCTTGTTATAATTAGATAAAAATTATTGATTTTCAAAATCAAGATCATAACTATAAATGCAACAATGATGTCATAATTAAAGTTGCAGGAAAATTCTATATCAAAGTTTTATTAACGTAGTTGTGAATTTTTAAATTTCTCATTAAAATTGTATAATATTACGGATTATTAAGATGGCCTACGATATTAAAAATTAGGTAATTTCTTCTAATATTTTGTTATTTTGAAGTTTTATTTATTTTAAAAAATTTCCCTTTAAAATCTTATATTAACGGATTTTCGAGATAGCGGCCGTAATGAAAAATGCAACGTTTCTAAAATCTAAGATGGCGACCGTAACGAAAATGGCAACGATGGCATCATAATTCCAAGATGGTAAAAAACAATAAGGCTTCAGGGCTCAATGTCTGAGTCAAGGTCATCCAAAATGGCCATCATGATGTCACAATCCAATATGGCGGTCGAAACCACTGACACCATACCCTTGAACATTGTTACCGGAAGAACCCTACAAAAACAATTTAGAGTTTTTCTAAATTCTTGGCGAAAACATCCACAGAAAAAGACAAGCTGAAGAGTGCGGAAATGTGAACTTCGTCGCCACACACTCCACTCGCAAGATGCGAAAGGATGAAAAAGGGTGTTGGGGAAGATGGGGGAAAGCCCAGCACTTAAGGGCGCCGCCTATGTCCGTGGGAAAATCACTTCGCGCGCTTGGACGGGCTCATCTTCGTGCAGGAATCGCGGCAGACGCTGGAACTACTCGCCGTGGTTTCCGCCCCTCGAAAGGCGGGATGGTGTCTTCCCCCACCCGACCGCCGAGCAGACACCTGGGTGGGAGAGTGCGGGGGCAGGGGAAAGGGCGCGAGGCAGATAGTGAACGTGGTGTCCGCTTCCCGGCACCGAGCCGGCACCTCGAGACACTTGGCTGGCGCATGCGGCGGAATGTCATTGTTTAGGATTTCCGCGCTGAACTAAGGCCAGATTACACTTCAGAGAATCGTGAAAGATATTTTTATGCCATGATACTTTCTTTTGGAATGAAGAAACTATAATATAATTATTATTACCCATTAAACGAATGCTCTGTTGGTTTTTAAGTTGTGTTTGTATGCAATATTTTGCAGCTGATGAAACAATCGCCGTTTATTGTTCTGCAGTAAAATACATCTAGCATATTTCATTTCGGACGCTATTGTTTTCAGCCGTTCTTATAAATCATTAGGTCCGTTCTACAGTGAACGCACAAAAACGAATATTTTAATATACTTGCAACAGTGGACGCAAGCGGACACGGAAACGCTTCGGCATGAGATTGGCAACACAACTCTTGCGATTGCGTTTGAGTTTCCGTTATGCGTTTCCGTTGCTTACGGTTCCGTGTCACTGTAGAACAGGCTTTAGTAAAAATGGTTAACGAATAAAGATATATTTTCCTATTCAAACTCGGAAAATATAAGTGGCCTTTTATTATGAATGCCGTAACTGCATGCAATGATATGAAAGGCTTAGAATGATAGTGGAATAAGGCACATTACCAATTTTTAACAAAACAATTATTTGTTACGATATTTAAAAGACAGAACCAACTAAGTGCTTGAATGATTGTGAGAAAGTTAATAAATATTAAATAATTTAGAGGGGCTTTCGTATGAAACATATTTAATGTAACACTAGTGCTTCGGAATATAAGTGACTTACACCATTATCAATATTAGCCTCTCATATGTTACGTAAACGATGATTGCCTCACTCCTTATATGGTTGGCTGTGAATTAACAAATGGTGTTTCAAATTTGTGGTACTTTAAAACAACTATCTACATTTGCTATCAAATGAGATCGTTTTGTTTCTATTGCATTTAATAACAAATAATTTAGATTATTACCGACTGAACTATTAAACTTGCTACGCATTAGCGTACACTGATTGGCTAAATTTATTCTTATATGTTCGTCAGCCTGTGTGCTGCTTAGCGCTACAGCTCACAATTTTTAAGAGATAGTGCGGAAAACGATGTCTAGAAAGAACATAGCGAATGCAATTTTATTTCAGGACAAAAAAAACTGTAAATTTCACTGCGGGTCATAAATAAACTTATGAAATATTTTATAAAAAATTAAGACATGTTTAGTTTTTGTTCTACTGTAAGTTAACTAGTAGTCTAATGTTTATTCGTTTGTGTACTCGTATAGGCCTTTCTATATTGCCTGAGTTTATTCTTATGATTGTCTTAGATTATTCAATGACCTAGTGAGTGTACTAAAGGATTAATTTGTCATGTAATATATGACAATGTTACTCAACGTACTACATCCCTATTTATTGTCGTCGGTCTTAAGTAATGTAAACTCTGTAATGTGTCTAATCTTAATGTATTTATATATTATTCTTATTTTAATATGGGTAATACCATGTGTGTTTGTGATCCTTCTTAATGTAACAAATACTATAATGTATGTTTTCTTCATATTCCTACTTAATTTTAAAGTACCAGATGTGTGAATTTAATATTCGTTCACTATTACAATAATAATGTACTACAGAGGCACATGTATCCACAAATGTAAACCTCTTGTAGGCACTTTGTACAGATTGGTAGTAAATCGTAATTAAACTTTTCCTTTGGCAGTGTATACAAAATGCCAAAATAAAATGGAAGGGTATGTAATGAAATCACTTGCTGCAAAGTGTGTATGGATATGTGTATATTTTACAACATATGTATATAAATATCTTTCTTGTAAATTACAACATTCATAACAAAATATATTATTCACACAACACCTAATGCTCATTCAACAATACCACATTTACATATTTTATTTACATTTTATATCTATGAGAATTGTTATGTTCATTCTTACTACAGGTTATACATCTATGTAATTTGTACCACAAAATAAGACAGTTGTCACCATGAATCAGCTTAAGTAAATGGTAAAAAACTGGCTTCATGTTTTGAAACTGTTGAGACAATAGCTACAATACAATAGCTCTGAACATACATACTAATTGTTTACACAAAAAAATATTCCACCTTACATATTTAAACATACAAAAATAAATATATTCATACAACTATTTCAGATTCAGTATAACAAATTATTTCGTTTCGAACACTCTTGATAAATAACACGGTGCAAATACAAATAATGAAACTAATGTTAATACATCAAAACCAAAAATAAAAATAAACAGCTGCTCGATACTAGTAGTAAACTATCAGCGCACAATATAACATGTAGAGTGAAACAAACATTTTACGTATATCTTTTAAAACGATTCACAATGAGATACGGCCCATAATAATATAATCTAAGTGCAAAGTTATAAGACACTGCATGCCAATTACACTGTTACATTATATTGATTTAAGTATTTCACAGCATACACAAACATAAGGTTTTTTTTCTGTTGGCACGGAAACTGGCAACTGGGCACTTGTCTGTATAACTGTATCATTTCAAACATCTTTCGTCAAACTAGTACGCCAATTTTCTATGTTTCAATTGTTTATTGGACTAGAAAACAAAAATCTATAGGCCTAACTGTAATCTTTATGAAATCATTTTTGTTGTTAATATCCTTCTTTAAAAATGGGAATTTACCTGTACTGTTTGTGGTAATTTTGGCTTACATGTAAGGCTATTGTCCATCAATTGTTTACAGTGTATTATCAGGTTCCCTGATTTCCATATTCCTAGGATAACGTGGATCTATTATTTCCGGTAGAAGGCACGTCATGTAAAACTGTGTCAGTTTGTTGATCATTTTTTCTTTCCAGAAACTGTTCTCTCTTTCAATTTGTTGCACTAGTAAGCCACGTGGTGTACAAAGGACGAAATAACAGTACTTACGATTGGTAATATGCAGTTGTCCCTGCACTTGGTACATGTAAGCATGTCCTTTCTTCAGAAACATTTTACCATCCACAATGTTACAAAATGTTACTTTTTTCTGTTCCACTGCTTCTTGTGGAGACATTCTGGCAGCTACGGCAGGACATTTTACTTCAAGGATACCACCATCTCCAACAAGACCGTCAGGTGTTGCTGCCAGCCATGGGTGTTCCTTATCGACGAATAAGCCACAGCGAGCCACCTTCTTACCAAAGTTCACTTCAAAATCCTGAATGGCGCTATGCTCATTTTCCAATCCATACCTTGTGGCCTCCGTCCCTGAAAACCTACTGTACAATATATTGACAACGGATTTTGCTCGCTTAGTGGATTTCTTCATGTTACAGATTCTACCGAAATTTGATGCTGTCAGTCGCTTGATTCTTTCTGATTTCCAGAGAACAGAATCATTTTGCCCTTTGGTAGCGATTTGTAGATTTTCTCGTTCTTCATCCGTTTTACAAAGACTAGCGAGAAATTCCTGTGTCTGTCTTGCATATTCGTCTGGTTCCATGTCAGGTATGCGTTGTTCTACACAGCCATAATCCTTGTCAGGACCTGTCACATACAACTTTCTGCGCTTAAATGTTTGTGGGTTTGTCAGCCTCCTGAGCTTTCTTTTCTCTGATGAACGTTCCTTGCGCTGTATGTGAGCTTTAGTGATGTTTCCAGGACTACTGTTTGTTAAACCTTTATGGATAAAGGACTGTGTTTGAGGACCTGAATTAAAAGAAATTACAGAGAGCTCGCTTCTTGTTTGGTAGCCACCACTCAAACAAAAGTTTACTCGTTTACTTGAAACATGCTTGCAAACCACATTATTGAAAGACTCTGCTGTATTAGTATTGACATTATGTAAAAGGCTTACAGCATGATGTGCAACAATGTTTCGAGCTGCTATTATTTCTGACCATATACCTGCCTCTTGAAGAGGCGGTACAAGGTTTTCCTCGTTTTCTTTCAATCCGCTACAGAAATAACCTCTAATTGGGCATCCTGAGTGGTCACCAAATACGTGAAATGGACCATTGTAAATGTCAAGTTTTAACTCCTCAATTTTTCTGTGAATTGGAAACTCTTTTTGAGCACGCCTATGCTGCACAGCTCCGGTGACTGCAGCTCGAAGGCGGAGTTGTTTGTCAGATACAGCCTTTCGTAGAACAGGAGAAACGGAACCAATTTCGTTTTTCGTCTTTTGAGCAATACAACGTATCCTTCGAAGGTAATTTCGCAGTATGTGGTTAGTACATTCAATTTTGGTGATTGTAAAATTTGGACCATATGGCTGAGCCTTCACCAACTGGGTCATAATGCTGCTATCGCCATCTCCTGAAAATGTTTACAACACGCTACGTACTAATGTGATAAATGTATAGGTATTTATTTATATACGAAAAAAAATACAAGGCCATGTTGCAGCGTTTCGAAAATAATGAGTTAAATTTATCAGTTAGTTTCCAATGTAATGAATTGAGAAAATTCTAGACTCCGTGAAATGAAACTGTGAACAAATCCTTAGAAGCTATTTAAACCTACCACGTATAATTCGGCCGCATGCATTATTTTGTCATTCTTTATCTCATTTTCGGGCAAAAAATTGGCGTTAACTTATTTAGAAATATTGGAAAAAAACTGTTATGTTTATTGGTATGACAATACTTTAATAAAACGTTTAAGGTGGTATTGTTAAAACTGGGTGATTTTTCTGTATAGACAAAACATTGATTAAAAATTATTGTTTTTGAAGGGCCGTTAAACGCTGTAACATGGCCTTAAACAAGATAAGACTTCAATACTCTATTTCTCACAAATATTAAAACTAAGGCCGCATACTTTACAATATTTTTGGGTCCTTTTTTCGGCTAAATGGAAAACTTTATACCTTGCATACCCTTTAAAAATATTCCTAAGAACCATACCAAGACATAAATCTGCAGTTAAGCCCTCAAAGAAGTACATATATTAACATAGTGGTAGGCTCTGAATTGTATGGCTATGCTATTTCTGGGGTATGAAATACAAGTGCAAGACAACATTTCTTTAATTAACACAACTACTTACATACAATGGCTCACTGAAAAATACCTACAGAAAACTACCAAATCATTTTTAACTCGAAATGGCCACATATGCACGTTCTTCTTGTAGGCATATCAGAGCGCTCGGTTACTGCTCTGAGGCTAACTATTTTCATATAGTTCACAATATTTAGTACCTACTCTTCGCGAGGTTACATTTATAAACATTGTAGAGCTAATACCTTTCTGTATATTTAGGAAGTAGCTGTTACAAAAGCGCTACATTTCAGTTCGTTACAATATGCAGCATTGTATGAAAACATATGAAACGTGCGACGTCGGAAATAAAAACATTAAATACCACACGGCATTGAAATTATTTCGAAAATATACTATCGACACAAATACATAATAATTAATAACATCTGAAATTAACTGATCACCTTGTGACTCACCAATCAGCTGATGATATTTCAGGTTATGCATGGAAACACTGCATTTGAAACCTTCCACTATGATGTCAGATTCCATGGCATTTGAAGACTTGTTCCAATTTTTGAAACAGACGTGGTCCTTTGGCGTCTCATTTTTACTGTTTGCTCGTGAACATATGCAGCAGTATCGATTCCTAGTGCTTGCGAAGATAACTTTTTTTGTTTCTTTTCCTACTATGCAAGCCTATAAGAAAAAAAAACAAGCATATTTAATCTGTTCGCTGTAAAACTTAATGTAAGGTAACGAACATTGTATAATCAGGATAATTACATTATTTCGAATGTCTGGCATTATGCCAATAGGCTCTAAGTATATGGCTCTATGCCGGTAGGCCTAAAAGACTTTCATACTAGCAAACAGGTCTATCACAAAATAACTATACAATGTTTGCACTTATAAAGAATTTAAATTGTCGCATTTATCTACAAAAGAAGGAAATATTAACAAAATAACTATTACGTGTTGTTCACACTGTCATGAACTTATTTTAGTTACTAATAATACATAATTACTGATATAACACAGATTGCCTACAAATTATTATTCAACACGCAATAAGATTACGTAATACACAAACTTACCACCCCAGAAAGAGCATCATATTTGTTTCCATACGATCGTTTACACCAAGCTCCATCAGTGACAACTGCTATGAGAGGAACTCCGTCGACATCCACACTGCCATTTTCTACTGCCAATCTTGCTTCTTCTTTGCCAGCGGCTTCCATACTTTGACATGCGACATCGTGTATAACAGAAGATAGGGATTTTTGACATTTGTTGAAAGTCTCCTTGGCCATGCAAGGCATTTCCAAAGTTGAAGTTATGTCTTGTAACTGTGTAAAACTTTGGCCCGTTAACAACATACTGTTCACCCATGCCATGTTACAGTTGACTTTATTTGTTTGGGGGTCCTCCGAGAAAATAGATTCAACAGTACCACACATATTACACTTGAAATCAAATTTACTTATCATTCCATTTTTATGTTCTTTTATTAATCGCATATTTTCAAACGAACACTGAAACACTTTGTTATGTTGGCTGATGCGCGACATTTCTTTGAATAGAAAGTCAACATCAAACAGTCGACGGCCTTGTATCGGAAAGGTTGATGATTCAGAGCTGAAAGTTTTTTTAGGAGAGGTTTGTTCTGGTGAAGATGCTGGTGACGAAAGTTTCTCCACGCCTTCAAGAAGCTGAGCGTAGTCACATGTGACCGATTTTGACTCTTGTTCCGTGTCTGAAAATATTCCAGTAACATCATATTCTTCTGTAGGATAATCAGTAGTTGTGACTTTCTGCGGTGTCGCCAATATTTCGTTTGTCCAAAACGAACAACCTGCTCCATCGATGTCTACTTGATCATGTGAAGCAGTATCGCCGGGAGAGGTGGAACACCTAAAACAAAACAAAATTAAAGATATGATTTTCCTTGAAATAATAATCAAATACGCTATTAAAATTGTAAACAACTATTATTGTTGACATAATTAGTAGGCTAAAATTAATAATATATTTCATTAATTATGTCGCAAAGTTTGGCTCAATGTTCCAATTGTGAAATTACAACATTGCTGTGTAAAACAAAAATACCACGTCTCAGAATATTTTAATTATATAACCGTTAAAACAAAATAATTTATTAACTGTAGGCGTAATGGAAGATATGTTAAACAGTATTTGAATACAGCAAACAACAACACTTCCAACCGCTCAGCGATGGTAACAGTAAAAAGCTATAAACAAATAATATTTTGAAAACGCTCACATAAGTTATATACAATTGTTACTAGGTATAACCCTTCAACTTTCTTTTAACATAAAATGTAACTACGCAACTGAAGTACTATTTATAAGTGTTAATAAAGATCTAAATTTTAATCATAAGTAATTTAAATAAAAAATGAAAGATTATATTCTTTTATTTCTTCCATATTCCTATGTTTGTAGAATACTGTTACCTACTTTACAATTTGCTAACGAGTTTATCGGAAGAATGATTTGATCCGTGTTGTCTGCAGCCGAAAGCCGATGACCTGACCACTACGCTACCATTTCTTATGATAGTAGTTGAGTTAGATATAATATTTAGGTTGAATTTAAAAGTATGTGGACTGAAAACACTAATATTATATTATGAAAAAATACCGCCTCATAAATTGAGCGCGAAATCTTACAAATTAAATTTGCGAATTAATATGTTTCACTATTTCAATTATTGGTTTAACAAAGTTAATATGTAGTTTTCTACAGTTTACTGATTGAGATGTTTCATCAAATTGAATCTGTGAAAAATCGTAAGTAATAACGAATATTTACTGATTCCGATGTAGAGTCAATTAATTTTCAGTTCTCAGTCATAAAATGATGGAACGTATTTATGTAAGCTATTATAAATACATACACACACGACATTTAAGAGAAATGTGTCAAGAACAGGCATATTACTTTTTTATTAATTTTCATTCAGTGCAGAAGTATTTGGAAACATTTAAGGAAACGTTTCATGAATCTCATACGGGAAAGCATGCTATAAAACTATGCAGTAATGTAGTGGACTATTTTATGTATGTGTATAGGCCTACGTAATATTCATATACAGGTATTCATGCGTTATAGACGTTTTATCCGTGCTAGAAAAGTAAGAGAGACACATTCTTTCGGCATTTTGCCCTTTAATTATTCTTAAGTAATTGTTGAAAAAAAACTATTATTCAAACCTTGCTGGAGACAACGTTATGTAGCAAGTCTCACTGTCTGTCTGGGTTTTCCTTTCAACAGCATTTTCTATATTCCCCGCGTGTTTGGATGTACTGAAAGACTCATGTGAAGTATAGTTGGAAAACCTTGTTTCATGGTTTTTCACGTAACGCAGCCTGTGAAAGAAAGAACATTTAAATTTAATACAGCTTAAATGGATAGTAAATGAATATAAAAAATTATGCTATATAACCTTTTCAACTGAAAGTGAAGGCTTACATGTTTCTTAATAAATGTACAACACACTTACCTGCCGTCAACTAAACGTAAAACTTTCCCTTTGTTCCATTTCCTTTTCTTTCGAACTGCATTCAGACGCAAGTGACGTTTTTTACCTCTTCTTTTGTCTTCATTCAAAACTTGCTTTCTCGCAGATTCCATACCTTTGTAAATCAAACCTTTCTAAATGGGTATAAAGGCTAAACGTTCTACTGGCACTTGACGCGAGTCAATTCACCCACACACATTCACAAGTATCAGAGCACGCACGCAGGATGATGGATGTACGAACTATTATCTCGCACCTCGCACTGTGCGTCTGTCAAAGACAGCTACTGCCCTAGACTCAGGTTAGCGACACGCAGCAGCTGGGCACTCCCCCTACCAGCCGGATCTTTTCCCCCCGCATACCCACCTTCCCGCCGCTCAAGGCTACTTCCCCTCCCGGACTGATAGCGGCCGAGCGGAGCGCGTGGTGGCGCCACTTCACTGGAGTGTCTTACTGGCATGCAGTGCTTTAGAACTGCATCGTAGAACCATCGATTTTCATCTACGAAACTATATTTTTTTATCACGCGACGCAAGACAAAGGTGCATTCTACGGGTCTATAATTTTCCGAAGCCCGGGAAAATGAATCTTCTTACCTAAATCTCGCCGCAAAAAGTGCCGTTTTAGCCATTTTCACAGTCAAAACTTACCTATTAGTAAGGGAAAATAGAACGTCTCACTATTATAGGCCTGTAAGCTGTTCCTTAAATGCTTTTCGTAGCCAAACCGCAAAACAATACGTGGAATAGTTTTCGAATAAAAGCCGGATTTCCAAGGCTCTGCACGTCTCTGCGCTCTCCAAGTAGGCGGCGCCCTTAACTCCTCTATCTATCATTGCTGTCATGATGCCTAGTAGGCCAATCAACAAGAGGAATAGTACGAAAGTAGTTAGATATAGTGCCTCCGAGCACAGAGGCTGGAGGCAAAGGATTCAGGATTCGTGACCTTTGACCCCTGACATCACTGTTATGACCTTTGACCCCTGACGTCACTTCCGGCTGTCATCTTGGATTACGTCACTTCTGTCCACTATCTTTGATTACGTCATTTCCGACCGCCATCTTGGATTTTATCATTTCCAGCCGCCATCTTGGATTACATAATTTTCGGCCGCCATCTTGGATGACCCGGCCACCATATTAGATTACGTCATTTCCAGCCGCCATTTTGAATTCTAGAACTTTCTACCATTTTGTTTACCAGTATTTAAAATTATGAAGTCATAGCCGCCATTTTTAATCACACCTGTTGCAATTTTAGTTACGATCGCCATATTTGTTTATGACATCACAATAGTCATTTGTTTTGGTCTGCTGGAGGCCACCATCTTGGATGTTGTTACTATCACCATATTGATTTGTTATTCTGTGATGGGGGTCGCCATCTTGAATTTCCCCATCATTGTTTCTGATGTTTGTTCCTAGAGAGCATCACCATCGCTCTATTCATACACATAAGGTCGATATTTGATTACATACCAATGTTATTATGGTCCTTATCAATATATTAAAATATTGTTTTTATAAAAAATACATTCGAAACTGCTGAGATTCGAACCATCACACAGCTCTGACCTTTAGGTTGGAAAACATACGCCTTTAACCGCTCGGCCATCAAGACAATTACCGATCAAAGAATTAAATAAGGTATATATATATATATATATATATAAAACATTAAACACATATTCGGACTTGTAATATTTTTATTGAAAGTAATAATAGCATCATCTTTTCGAGAATTATACGACATATATTTTTTATTATTGTTTCAATACTCGCTACCAGGAGCACTAGTGTCTAGCAGAATGTGCAGCGGCCATTTTGTTTTCAATATTCACTACCAGGAGCGCTAATGTCTAGCCAAGTGCAGCCACCATCGTGTTTTCAATATTCATTACTAGGAGTGCTAATGTCTAGCCAAGTGCAGCCGCCATCTTGTTTTTAATATTCACTACTAGGAGCGCTAGTATCACTTAGTACACACATTATCTGCTAGAGGATGTTATATTAGTTTAATTTTGCCCTGCTGGAGTGTAGTGCTGTCTTGACCTATAACATCTTAAATATGTCCCTCACCTTGAACTTTCCACTATATTGTATTATAGCATTTATGTTCGCCATCTTGTCGCCAACACTATCTTGGCATCATCACATTTCACATTACTGTCGACACCCTGAACTTCCCGCCATCTTGGACTATATCATCACATTTGACTTATAACATATCCACACTGCCGCCATCTTAGATTTTGCTATCACCCATTTTAATCTTGACCACCAACATATTGTATTATCATCTCTCATGTATGCACCCACCATACTTGATTATATAATCATACTAACTTTCATCCTCTGCTAGAGTATGTAGATTAATTATTCGTAATGAGCATCACGTGATCATCCCAAATACTAAGATAAAAAAAATTATTCCTAGTATTACCATTAAACTTATCACTGCCCATATACCAAAGTCATACCGTAGACTTGTGCACTCTCGAAACCATGATCACATCATATTAACCAATTAAAAGATGCCGAGTTCTCTTACATACATAAATATGTATTCACATGGACATGCACTGCACTCACTGAATACACACAGTGGCCACACATGTGACTAAAACTAGCTCCAAATGGATACAAATAACTTCAGTAGCTATAATAGCTCCAACTCTTGGTAACATCATTTACTGGAGTCAGTTGAAAACACATTTGGAAGCACAATCAAAAAAGGAAGCACATTTGGAAGCACCATCATCAAAAAGGCAGCACATTTTGGAAGCACAATCAAAAAGGGACCACATTTTGGAAGCACAATCAAAAAAGGAAGCACATTTGGAAGTACAATCAAAAAAGGAATCACATTTGGAAGCACTGTCATCAAAAAGGCAGCACATTTTGGAAACACAATCAAAAAGGGACCACATTTTGGAAGCACAATCAAAAAGGTGGCACATTTTGGAAGCACAATCAAAAAGGCAGTACATTTTGGAAGCACAATCAAAAAGGCAGCACATTTTGGAAGCACAATCAAAAAGACAGCACATTTTAGAAGCACAATCAAAAAGGCAGCACATTTTGGAAGCATAATCAACAAAAAAGGCAGCACATTTGGAAGCACCATCAACAAAAAAGCAGCACATTTGGAAGCACAAGTTACGAGAACTAAGTCTTAGTTAGAAATCAGAATACAAGAAATAAAAACATTAAATTTTTATTTTCAATATTTAATTTATTTCTCCACATTATACAAATGCAAGTAAAACAAGCCGTTATTGTATGTAGCCAGCTTTCCTCAGTTCTTTGAGTATGAAGGATATTTATTTGATGCACGAATAGTTTCCTGCACAAACCGAGCCATGTAGAAGTCTTAGCCGGTCAACCAATATGTTTGGATATTTCCATGATGTGTAATCAATCTCTTTTACCACCATCTTACTTGCTTGTTTATTATAAATACTTTTAATATCACAATCGTCCCAGTAATCATAATAAGCTTTATCTGATTTATTTATTATAACACGTCTTTTCCATCGTTTCGGTCTGAGGACACAGCCACATTCTTCGATTTTGTCAGCTTTAGGTGCTTCATCACAGTCTATGCTTTTGTCAACAGCCTCAGAGTCACTGTAGCAATCACCGTAGAAGGCACCGTCATCACCCAGATTACCGTAAGAATTCGATATCGATGGTGTCGAAGTGTCTTCATCATCTTCAGGCTTCCATTTTAGGAGTCCATCATTTTTTTACAAAGTAGGAAAGATCTACTTGAATTCGGCTGGAATGTATTCTCACTTTTCACTATAAGGATTCTTTCATTGTCATCATTCTTCCATAAATCATTAAAGTCCTTCAATTTAAGTTCTTTGTCGAGATCGGAAGAGCCACGAACAGAATCTCTCCCAAGACAAGGAAAATTATTGTCGTAATGGAGATCACCATTCCTTAGTCTAGTAGAACCATCGTTGTCCTCTAGCTTGTACGCAGGCTTGGCGTTACAAGTTCTGTCATGTCTTTTTAAGCTCTCTCTCCGCGTAAACGACTTGCTACATCGAACACAACTTATCATATTGCGTAGTGGATTTTTAACACAGTCATTTTCTCGTGTTGTCTTCCATTCTTTCTCAAGATAAATTATTTGCTGCAAAACTTGCACCTGTGACCTTTCGATACGTCAGACACCGAATCAGGATTTATATTAGTTACTGAGACTAATGCCAGATGCAAACTGAGTGTTTTAAATTAGATCCATTACTTATATAAATTTTTTTTCATATTTCATCAGCGAGAATTAAGTTAACTCATACAAAATAACTTATTACAAATAGTCTCGATTATTAGCATGAGATGTCGCCACGTGTTGTGTTGAGTCATAATTTATTTGTGCTTCCAAAATTTTTTGCCTTTTTGATTGTGCTTCCAAAATGTGCTGCCTTTTTGATGACGGTGCTTCCAAATGTGCTTCCTGTTTTGATTGTGCTTCCAAAATGTGCTGCCTTTTTGATGATGGTGCTTCCAAATGTGCTTCCTTTTTTGATTGTGCTTCCAAATGTGTTTTCAACTAACTCCAGTAAATGATGTTACCAAGAGTTGGAGCTATTATAGCTACTGAAGGTATTTGGATCCATTTGGAGCTAGTTTTAGTCACATGTGTGGCCACTGTGTGTATTCAGTGAGTGCAGTGCATGTCCATGTGAATACATATTTATGTATGTAAGAGAACTCGGCTTCTTTTAATTGGTTAATATGATGTGATCATGGTTTCGAGAGTATATAAGGCGCGATGTAAATAGTAATACATCAGTTTGTTTCTGGGCTTCAAATAGCGGAGACTCATTGGGATAGCCTTCCCAGGTTATTTTTTCTCCTGCAATGGGTCAAACATTTAGTGGTAGATCACTAGAGGTGAATCATTCTACTACACAGGAAATAAAGTCGAAGTCATCGCACCCGTCATCACCAACGCCTACATCACCTATAGTGTCACCAGAATCATCACGTGCTGGAAAATATGAGTGTATGAAGACTTCCCCGATATAATACTTCTGTGTCACAAATGTGGAAAGTTTTTGGCGGGGCGAGAAAATTTTAACTTCCTTATTGTGAAGTTTAACGGGAAAACTAAATGCAAATCCGAAATTTTGTGTATATATTGTAAGCAGAAGTTTGCAAGCAGCAGTAGTGCTCGGCGACATGAACAACATCATTGCCTTGTGAATCCTACCTCCAAGTCACATCAGTGTGATAGGTGTGGAAAGTTGATTTCGCGAGGCGATAGTTTGAATGTGCACATGAGTCGCTGCAACATATAATTTGATTCTTATAAAAGCATCCAACCCAGCAGATACTACTATTGGACTGGCCTTCAGTTTACATGATATCACCAGCTTCGGGATGATGTTGATGTGATTTATAAGTGAAGCAATTGCAAATGATTGTTCATTAACTGTGTGTAATAGATATTCACCTAAAGAGATTTAACTTGAGGATAAACCACATGAAGTGATGTCTGATTGCAAAAACCTGATAAAGAACATTTTCTTTCATGATATGTTTTCACAATTGAATCCAGAATCAGCGAAAATTGTTGGACGTAATTAAAAGTGTAAGAACTTGTTCCTGGTATAATGTACCTAGCTGTATCGGTGATATATATAGTAAAATTAAGCTGTGCGCCAAATTCCAGCATTTAATGTTATTTCTAGATCCTTCTCATTTCATTTACTTCACCTTTTTTCTAACATTACATTATAGATGTTGCTTCAATATTGTTACTCAATAATCGAATGAGTGCTAATGCCATTAACTTGTATGTATGTAGCTTAGCGGCAATGCTTATGCCAAATACATGTTCAATCCTTCGGAAAATAATATATTTTAGATCTACATATTTAAGGCTTAAAGTAATGTTAAGCCTGTATGGTTTAACTTCTCGATTCGTGCAAGTTTTGTAAATACTTATACATATGACTTTATTTGTTGTGTAGATCTACTAACATGTTGAGTAATTTTTGTCTTTATGTACATATTATGTGGGTAAGGAGAGTTATTATCAGTACTTATAATATGAATTGGTGGCATAGTAGTTCTTATTTAAGTAAGAAATTTTATTCGGAATCTCTACAGCATAATCATTACAAGTATTTACATTGTGAAAAGGACAATTAAAATGGGCGATATGTATCAGGTATTTCTTTTTGCTGGCCTTACATTTCATACACTTTAGGTGTATAAGGGAAAATGTTGATATAAATACGATGGACATAGATCTTATGGCTTAGACTGTGTGACATCAGCTGACTTTGCAGTTCTTTTGATCTTCGACGATATTTATGTGTTTTATGCCTGGGTTTCTGAATGATCGATTGGAAAGTAATTTAAATTGGAAACGTAACTCTTAAAGTTTACTTTTCTGGTTGATATAGTTGGTATTTGAGTAAAGTTTGGTGTGATTTATGTATGCTACGATCCCTCCTCCTCATATTTGTATCCATATGCTATGGTCCCTCCTCCTCGTATTTATATTCGTATGTAATGACTTAGCTTTTATGTACCCTCCTTATATTTGTATTCATATGCAATGACTCGACCAGAATATCAGATCGGACTTTGTTCATATCTTAAGTATTATCTATTTAGTTGAAGATGGTATATTGGTTTATCCTTTGGTTAAGTCGGTATATGCTGTGATTTTTGTATGGCATGATGTGAATTGTATTGTCTGTAAATGGTATTTGACTCAAAATTATTTACTGCAAGAAACATTCAAAGCGTGAAAGAAAATACATTATTAAATGTTCAATTTAAAGAGTTTGTAAGCTGATGAATGTTGGGTACTGCGGGCTGAGGAATAGGAGTGTATGTTATGGTTTTTAGATTTAAAACTGTCTTTTGACTGATGTTCATGTTGGATTGTTGGGTGGATCTATGTTGTATATTTACTATGATGTAGTTAATGTTTGTGTATGGTAAATATTTATGGAATTATATCTATTAAGTATTTTGATGATGATGAACTGATAATATTAATTTCTGGTTGCTTTGGAATAATGGTAAGCGAGGAGACAATTATTTATGGACGATTACGACTTTAACTGCTACAATGAGATGGAATGATACATAACACTATATGTGTAAGTATTATGTCAGTAGGTTAGGTGGGAATGGTAATCATACGAAATAATACAGCGGATAATATTACACAAATATGCCGGCTTAAGACTGTGAGTTGGAATAGTATTAATGCTTTATGCTTAATAAAGAAATAATTATTTAGAGAACTGGATAGGATGTTTTTATTATGATTTCCCAGGAAGAGAGAGACGTGGCTATATTTTTTTTTGCAGAGAATTTTAAGCATTTTATTTAATAACTCGTGATATTATTAGTAAAGAAGTAGTTGTGTAAACTTAAGTCTTGGAGGTGTTTGTCGTACAAAGAATGATCTAGCGATAATTTTGGTTCTGATTGTATGATTGATTTCAAAAATTTTTTTGTATGGAATAGTTTCTAGAATTTTTTTGTGGTAAACCCCCTCCCCAAATAATTCCGTTTAACATTTTAAAACACACAATTAATGAATTACATTATAGTAATTTTAATTAACACTAATAAAATAAGCGTTCTTTTGACTCACGTATTGTACTAGCTACTGTGGGTATATATGTGAGGTCTACGCGGCAGCACCCTCAGTTCACCTTTAGCTGCGGTGCAGTGAGGATCACCTAGTTTGATTTCTGACATGCAAGATCTGTATCTGGCTATGCTTGTGAACTCGATGGTCTCATAACCATCATTAATGTCAGACTTGAAGGAAGTTGTACCAGTGATGGTGTAGACCTCGATGGCTACGGAGTCAACAGCTGTAGGGATCCCTGTGGAAGGCCTAACATTACCGATGGAGATCCAGATAGAGGCGACGACAGTGATGCAGACCCCGATGGTAACAATGCCTGTGGCAGCGGAGATAAAATCAACAGGGGTGTCTACAGGAGCTTCTACTGTTCCGGAACTACCGGAGATTTTGACTCTTGCAGCATCATCAGCAGAGCATACCTCGGAGATGTCCCCAGTTGACATTTCACCGGTGTTGACAGCAACCTCGGAGACAACAATGATCAGCATGTGTTCATTAACATCTTCGGCACGACAATGCAAATACTGTGGTGCATCTTTTTCTACAACTTCAAGTGCTCGTCGTCATGAAAAAAGCGGATGTCCGAATAATGAACAAAGAACCCAGTTTTAGTGCGAAATGTGTAATAAAATATTTGGACGATGTGATAGCTTGAAAAGGCATCTTAAAACCTGTAGTAGGTCTTTGCCCCTGCCTCGGGATAGTATGCTACATGAATATCGGAAATCATCTTTTATTGCTTTACCTGAGACGATTACTAACAAAAGAGCAGAAGTCAATTGTCGAAACCTAAACGATTGGTTTTGTTTCAAATGGAGAATTTTAGCAAGATATATTGAGGGAAGTATCAAAACCGTGTAAATAAGAGGTACTATGCTTTGGAGAATAAGTACGACTTCAGTGGTCTGGACTACCCACCTCCATTATATCAGATAAACCATTTTCAGAAAAACAATCCTGAAGTATCAGTTAACGTGTATGGGTTAACTAAGAACAATAAGGTGTGTCCATTACGTGTAACTAAACAAGAAAGAAATGACCATAATATCTGTTGCTTTTAATTAATGAAAGCAATGCTGCACATTACTGTTACATCAAAAACTTTTCCCGACTAGTGAGACCTCAAGTTACGAAACATCAGCAGAAGATTCATGTATGTAAGATGTGTTTTAAGTATTTCGCTGACCGACCTCTGAAATCGGGTCGTACAGCTGTACAGCGACTTGAACTACAGAAAATGAAATGTAGAAATAAATGCTGAACATAATTTGCTAATATAATATAATTATTAATGTTTTTTGTACTTGTAGTAGATTCAAAACTGTAATAAATTTATGTATGTTAAAAAAATATCTTGTTTTATTTCTTGAAAATGCTACTTATATTAAATTCATGTTATATTTTTGCAAAGAAAATGCAAGCTTTCGAATGTGCAAATAAAAGCACTTAAAGAAATTGTAGGAGCAAATGAAAACCCTCAAAGAAAATGTAGGCGCAAATGAAAGCACTCAAAGAAATTGTAGGCGCATATGAAAACCTTCAAGAAAAATGTAAGCGCAAATGAAAGCACGTAAAGAAAACGTAAGCTATGTAAGTCAGTTTGAGTGCTACAGTGCACAAGTCTGCAGTATGACTTTGGTATAAGGACCGTGATAAGTTTAATGGCAATACATTTTTTATCTTAGTATTTGGGAGGCGCAAATGAAAGCCCTCGAAGTAATTGTAAGCGCAAATGAAAGCCCTCAAAGAAATTGTAAGCGCAAATGAAAGCATGTAAAGAAAACATAAGCTATGTAAGTCAGTTTGAGTAGAGTGCTACAATGCATAAGTCTACGGTATGACTTTGGTATATGGGCTGTGATAAGTTTAATGGTAATACTAGGAATAAATTTTTTTAATCTTAGTATTTGGAATGATCACGTAATGCTCATTACGAATAATTAATCTACATACTCTAGCAGAGGATGAAAGTTAGTATGATTATATAATCAAGTATGGTGGGTGCATACATGAGAGATGATAATACAATATGTTGGTGGTCAAGATTAAAGTGGGTGATAGCAAAATCTAAGATGGCGGCGGTGTGGATATGTTATAAGTCAAATGTGATGATATAGTCCAAGATGGCGGGAAGTTCAGGGTGTCGACAGTAATGTGAAATGTGATGATGCCAAGATAGTGTTGGCGACAAGATGGCGAACATAAATGCTATAATACAATATAGTGGAAAGTTCAAGGTGAGGGACATATTTAAGATGTTAAAGGTCAAGACAGCACTACACTCCAGCAGGGCAAAATTAAACTAATATAACATCCTCTAGCAGATAATGTGTGTACTAAGTGATGCTAGCGCTCCTAGTAGTGAATATTAAAAACAAGATGGCGGCTGCACTTGGCTAGACATTAGCACTCCTAGTAGTAAATATTGAAAACAAGATGGCGGCTGCACTTGGATAGACATTAGCGCTCCTGGTAGCGAATATTGAAAACAAGATTGTTGCTGTACTCGGCTATACACTAGCGCTCCTGGTAGCGAATATTGAAAACAAGATGACCGCTGCACTCTGCTAGACACTAGCACTCCTGGTAGCGAATACAGAAAACAAGATGGCGGCCGCACTCTGCTAGACACTAGTGCTCCTGGTAGCGAGTATTGAAACAATAATAAAAAAAATATATGTCGTATAATTCTCGAAAAGATGATGCTATTATTACTTTCAATAAAAATATTACAAGTCCGAATATGTGTGTAATGTTTTATATATATACCTTATTTAATTCTTTGATCGGTAATTGTCTTGATGGCCGAGCGGTTAAAGGTGTATGTTTTCCAACCTAAAGGTCAGAGCTGTGTGATGGTTCGAATCTCAGCAGTTTCGAATGTATTTTGTATAAAAACAATATTTTAATATATTGATAAGGACCATAATAACATTGGTATGTAATGAAATATCGACCTTATGTGTTTGAATAGAGCGATGGTGATGCTCTCTAGGAACAAACATCAGAAACAAAGATGGGGAAATTCAAGATGGCGGAACATAATGTAAAATCAAGATGGCGACCCCCAGCACAGAATAACAAATCAATATGGCGATAGTAACATCCAAGATGGCGGCCTCCAGCAGACGAAAACAAATGACTGTTGTGATGTTATAAACAAAGATGGCGACCATAACGAAAATTGCAACAGGTGTGATTAAAAATGGCGGCTATGACTTCATAATATTAAATACTGGAAAACAAAATGGTATAAAGTTCTAGAATTCAAAATGGCGGCTGAAAATGACGTAATCTAAGATGGCGGCCTTTCATCCAAGATGGCGACCGAGTCATCCAAGATGGCGGCCGGAAATGATGTAATCCAAGATGGCGGCTGGAAATGATGTAATCCAAGATGGCGGTCGGAAATGACATAATCCAATATGGTGGGCGGAAGTGACATAATCCAAGATGGTGGACGGTTGTGACAATCCAAGATGACGGCCGGAAGTGACGTCAGGGGTCAAAGGTTAAACAGTGATGTCAGGGGTCAAATGTCATGAATCCTGAATCCTTTGCCTCCAGCCTCTGCGCTCGGAGGCACTATATCTAACTAAGGTACTTGCGGGTAATAAGGCCTACCTAAGGGGGAATGACTATAAAATAAAACATATAGCAGATAATCAGTATGTTTAAGTGGCAATAAGTACTACATTGTTTTAGTAAGAAATGTAAAATGGAACATTGTGAATTTTCCATGAAACGAAATAAAATTAGCACATTTGCAAACACAATGCAAATAGGCCTTTGTATACTATGGTAGGGTAATAAGGCCTATAGCTATACCATGTAAATACATACAAAGCAGTAACTTTATTTGGTGCAAATATGTCAAAAAAATGAGTCCTATAGTAAATTCAAAATGAAATTCAACATAAACACGATAATTTTGTCCCACCTAACAGCAATTTGCACACTCAAAGGCATCATAATCTTCTGCTGTTAATCCTATGCACTCTTCATGATACCACTTGCAGCAACTGAGGCACTGGCGCATATCAGCCACCCTATCATTCCCACATTGATGACAATACCATCCTGTTTTCATTAAAGAAACATCATTCTTGCTAGTGTCCGATTTTACAGATTTGTCTTTTGTATTTTTTCTCTGAAAAAGCTCTTTCGTGACTGGTGTTCCTCTGTAATTTATGGATTTTTTCCGTATTACCGGTGTTTTCTCCATTGTCTTGATAGGTGTTGGCATGAGTTCATTGAAACTATTACTTTGTTATTGCAGTTGTAGAGGGGTACATCGTCGTCATCATCTTCACCATCATCAGTATCAGAAGCAATCACGCGGTGCGATAATCTTCCAGTCAGCTTGTCTGATGTTTCATTGAGCTGAACTTGTGCTGCAGAGGTAGATGCTGATGAAAGGAATCATCTTCTACGTGGTATTGTGTTATGGGTATCTGAAGTCTTCTGGTCTGTTCCTGATGTCAACGATCTCTGGGAGTTGGAAGGCAGCATCGGTTCGTTGTCGGTGGCATCCAGTGTTAGTCGCACAGGATCTTCTGTCAAAATGGATGGAGCAAAAGCTGTTTCCGGGATTGCTGCAGAATCCAAAGGAAACAGGCCAGTTGCCTTGAAGCCACTTGTAATGTTCTTGTGCGTCATACATTTGGACTAGACATTCGATAGAATGACAGTAAATCGTGCTTTCGTGAGTTGCTTGTGTGGATTCTGGTCCAAAAATGACAAGACTGCGGCATCCCAGTGGTGTTCAAAAGATCAATATATCTATCTGTAGACCAGATGACGCAGGGTCGGTGGTGTCACAGGCAGGCCTATGTCTGCATATCTGATAATTCTACTTACTAGATCAGCTTCTTGATTTTCGGTCAAGATAGATTTTCGTCCCAGAGATTTCTCCATACTTCCACTCTTGAGATGATTTCTAATCGTTCTTCTAGGGATATTGTACTTCTCTGCGGCCACATACATACTTAGAGATCTCCTTTGCACGGCACGAACTGCAGCCGCAAGATTGTCTTCTGACCATACTGCTCTTTTGGGCGGCATCGTGGTCGATGTCTCTGCGCACAAAGAAAATTCCAATAATTGCACACATGTCCCCTTTTAAATAAGCACAGCATAATGCTGTCTCCCAAATGTTGTAAATATACATTGATGAAATGATTTTAAAATGGTTTTAGAGTGCATTTATATTGTTAGCATGTGTTACTACCATTTATTATAAATAAAACATAACTTTTTAACAGCCTTTCTTGCTACTCAAAAAGTTTCACATATAATTAGGTTTTATTGTTTATTATGTGACAATTTAAGCATGCTCCATTGCACTTTAAAATTTGATCACCAAATAGTAATGTTTAATTAACATCCTTATATAATAATAAAAGCAATGAAAATTATTCAGTAAACATTCAGTAGGAAAGTACAGTATGTTGAAGGGCAAAAAATGTGAAAACGTATAAAGTAACCATTGATTGGGAAAAAATATTATTTTAAGAAACAAATATTGTTTTAAGAAATGCTAATCCTAATCAAATCATAGATAAAGTCATTTTAGTACATTTTATTTTAAATAGAAGTTCTCATCACAACTGAGAAACAAAAGTAAATAAGTTAAAAATTTTTTTGCCCCTACTCGATTTGAACCCATGATCTCTGGCCATGGAGTACTTTTACTATAGTCATTAGGTTACATTGATATTGCAGATGCTAGTGTAATGCCATAGTATATTGACAAAAGAATATCAACATCATTGTAAATGCAAACAGAGGACAAAACCTATCCGGAGGGTAATAAGGCCTATCGATTATTTTGATAGGCCTTAATACCCGCCTACCTCCTTATTGAAAAACAGACCGTTTACAAATCCTAACAGCATCAAAACCTTATTCAAACAACTTGGTTCGTAAAGAGCATGAACTGGGGAAAATATAGAGCATACATTTACATAGTTTAATGTTACTGTACCAAAATTACTTACGATTGTTTCTGACGGATATTTGTTACACTCGCTGCACAACCTTCTTCCGCACAAACTGGCGCGCCACTGGTGACTGGGAGCGGGGTCACGAGGGCCCGCATGCAGGTTACAACTTGTCTGCGCCTAATGAGTGTATGCCAGGAGCGAGCAGGCATTCAGACATTCCCAATACATTTTTATCGATCGTAGGCCTTATTACCCGACAGGCCTTATTACCCGCAGGTACCTTACTTAAGAACTTTTTACCAGCAGACCTGAAAATTTATATAAGGGTAATTCGATGACTCTGAATCGAATGGTGCTATTTTTTTGCAATCACACTTGTTTTTGGAGACAAAGAGTTAAAAATTGGTTTGAATCAGTTTTCGTCAAAATCGAGGCATTTAATCGAAAAACGTTTCAAACAAAAGTTGTGAAATTAAAACATGGAAAAATGTTTTTCAGGTACATCTTCGTATTAAAAAAAACATGAGCGAGAAATATTGGAGAGAAAGTAGTGAACCGTAATCTAAAAGTGGGGCTAGTGTGCGTGCAAGCGTATGTGTGAATTAAACACAAACTAAGGGTCTTCGGCTATCCTCGGGCCTCTCCGTCTGGACTAGAGAGTAGGACTGAGAGATGTGCTGACTGGCGGCGGAGTGAGTGGTCAGTGCAACCACTCACCACCAGGGGCGCTTGCGTCCCTGGTCACTAAATCCAGTACTGGACAAATGGAAAAGCGGACCACGAGTCCAAGTGCCCAACCCCCGCATGGTAGACTCTTTTCTACTCTGTCCAACACTTCATCCAGACCATCCTCTGTCTCCTGTAAATTCCTACACGTAATGCATGCCAATTTGCATCCCGCATGAATGTGCCCAGGGTTTTCCCTGTGTCTATGCAGGTTTTACCTGGGCCCAACCTATCTCTAGTTATAGTCTAGATTTAAGAGTGAGGGGAGTTAGTCATGGCGCCAATCGCTGCCATAGCTGGCCAATCCCCTCCTAGCACATGATGCATGCGACCCTCTCCTTGCATGGCTAATCCCAGCATGACTAGGCGTATAGGCTTCGGCCTGAGACGCACCTAGGTCCCTCCCTAACCCGGACCCCTCCAAAATACACTTAGTTTTAGTTAGGTTAGGAAAAAAAAAATCGACTGAGAGATGGTCGGTGGTCGTCTCTCGGGGCGTGCGCATCTCTCTCGCGGGCTGTTGGCTGGGAGTTCCCTGCGCCCTATTGGGTAACCGAAGGCTGGCAGTGCGTGTGGGATTTGTGTGCGTGCTGGGGGCGGCCTAGCAGCGCCAACTGCTACCGACCGCGTCCCGCGGGTGGCGGATACGGGAGCCCAGCTCGAGAGTTGCAATCTCGCTGGGGTGGCTGTGAATAACCAATAGCAGTCCGCGGACCAATGGCCGGCCTGTGGAGTCGTTATTACGGCTATCGGGGTGAAAGGTAGCCTGAATGTAGCTCGGCGCGTGGCAGGAAGCAGCTTCGTCGGCGAAGGCACTGCAGGGGAGCTCGATGTGCTGAAAAAATGCGAAGTGTAGACGAACTGCGGGCTGGAACTTGCGGAGCTGTGAACTGCTGAGCGCGCAACGGAATTGAAATGCATCGGAACTCTGAAGGAAGACATCAGGAACCTTCAGCTGGGGCTGCTGTAGCTGTGGCAGCAGTAGCCTCGAGCGGCGCGACCTTAAACCGTCTCGGGGATTTTGGGTGGCGAGGTTGGTTCCCTCCCCCCACCCTGGCTTGAAAAGTACTGCTGTTAACCTGAAGAAGGAAGATGAAGATGGCGCAACGTCAGGCTGCCTTTCGCTCCGTGCGCCCGCAGTTCGAGCCGGTTTACTGGCTCGTCTGCCCACTTCTGTTTTAACTGTGGCTGCCTGGGCAGCTGTGGCTGGGCTGACGAGTGAAGTCGCCCGCCCCTGGGGGCGCTTGCGCCCCTGGTTAATAATAACCCAGGAGCTCCCAACTTTAAATGCGGGCCGCAAGGCCCAAGCACCCAACTCCAGCATGGTTGATTTTTCAGCCCCTCCAACTCTTCTTACCTGGACCCTTCTTCCCTCTTGTCCAGTAGTTACCTGCTTGCTTAATGCATGTTATTTGATCCCCGCATGACCCGGCCCAGGGTTTTCCCTGTGTCTATGCAGGTTTTACCTGGGTCACATTAGCTAGCTTTTAAGCTAGGCGACCAATGGGGCGTCAGTCATGGCGCCAATCGCAGCCATGGCTGGCCAGTAAACCCCAATAAGCACACGATGCACGCGCCCTTGTCCTGCATGGTTAAAAACCCACATGGTAGAGTGTATAGGCTTCGGCCTGAGACACACTTAGGTCCTCCCCTAACCTGGACCCTCCCCTACACACTTAGAATTAACTTAGGCTAGGAAAAAAAATCGAGTGAGAGATTCTATCGTTCTATTTTCTCACGCGTAAGCAAGTATTTTTCGACTTTGGGCGTCGAGAGTAGAGTGTATATATAGGGGAAGGCGGGGTAACTGGACGCAGTGGGTAATGGTACGCACGTCAGTATCTGGCTAAAGAAGAGAGACGCACGCGGGAGCGCTGGTGCTACCATGCGGCGAAAGGCGTAACTTCGTTCTAGTGGAGTTGCAATGGCGTGCGGCTGAAGTTGTGTCGGACATACGAGTTTTTTTTTTAAATCTGAGACTTTTCCAATAAAATCCTGCATTCATTGCATTCGAGGTAAGGGAAAAACTGTGTACTTTTGTAGAATTTTAGATGTTTATAAATAATTAGTGGTGTTTTTGCTATAATTTAACGCGGTAAGGGCTAGTACTTTGTGATCGTTTCAACTGTGACTGTCAGTAAACTGACATGGCGTCGTTTGGGGTATTCGTACGCAGAGATGCGTACCAGTTTCCCGTCTGCGTTTCATTCACCCGTGCGTAATTTGGTACATGTAATGTTTAAATGGATCATATAAATGGTTTTGTACATTATGAAGATAACAAACAAATATGTATACTAATTTCCCCAGTTACAAAACCATCGACATCAAGGACTGCAGGGACCAGGAAGGCGCCGACACGAAAACGGTGTTCAGAAATCCTAACAGCCACTCCAAGAAAAAACAGTGCTGAAAGAAGTGGAAACAAAGAGGAAAAATAATAAAGGAAACACAAGCTGAATATGATACAGGGAAGCTAAAAAAATGAAAAAGAAGAAAACAAAGAGAAATATTTTCAGCGATTCGACAGTTTCTTCTAGCAAAAACAAAGGAAATACAAAAGATCTTTGTAAAGATGATGACATTGAAGATTTATATATGGTGGCTTCATCTTTCCAACAAAAATGGCACTAATGAGATCTGTATGTTTTGTGGAGAGTTTGTGAAGGACAGAGAACTGTGGTACCGCTGTGGCAGGTGTTCGGGCTGGGTCCATTCAGACTGTAGTGCTGCAGAAAATCATTCAAATTTTGTATGCGATTTTCGTCAAGTGAAAGTATAATTATTTCAATAACTTTAATGCTGAAATAGTCTACTTCTTTGTCAAATAAAAAACGGTGATTAGTTATTTTGATGAAAATTTATTTTTCCATAGGTATATTTGCAACTATGGTTTGTCAGTGTGTAAGTGTTTTTTTTTGTGTTAGCTCTCCATATTTGTTCATTAACAATGCAAAAAATGAGTAAGCTACGTTATAAACTATATATAATTTCATTCAAGTACCTACAAAAATATTTTTAAAATACTTAACTGCAAGCTTGAATTAGAGGCTATGAAAAATCAAAAAAAAAAACTGTAGATAAATATAAAATCATGTATGTATTTAATTTGAAAAGAAAATAAATATTTATGTACCCAGTATAGTACAAAAAGTGTATTTTATTATTTAGGTACATTGCCATATTTAAAAAAATAATATTTCCATTCAGGGAATATTCGGGAAAATTTTTATGCACCATAGTTGGCATAGAGGGTTATTATACGCAACATAAATTTAGTGCGTACGATTACCCACTCAAGTCGGGTAATCGTACGCAATACATATTTTAATAGTTTAAGTAAAAAACCACACTTCCCTTTTAAACAATGTACTAATACTCGGCTATATTTAAACTGACTTAATGTCGCTTTGCTACAAATTAATTACATTGATTTTTAAACTTTATTAACAGAAATATAATGTGTCAAAGTTAAGTGCGTGCAGTTAGCCCGCCTTCCCCTATATATATATATATCGCCGTATAAGCGCGCCGTTTTTAAATCGAATCGTGATGCTTATGGCACGCCGTTTTATTATTTATTGTCAAAAATAGTGAGCCATAAATAAATAAAAAAAACAATAATTTATTTTAACAGAAACTGATAGTTTCCGAAACCATTGTTCTTAAGTCATGAGCAAAAATAATGAATTGTGTGTCTGGACATAATATTAATTGATATAATTAATTGATATAATTTTTGTCTCACAAAAATTTATGTGTATATCAAATTGAATAAGTATTCTTTTCAAAATGAAATTTAAAATATAAATATTATTCATTTTAAATTATTTATTTTATGTAATTTTAAATTACAGATGATTTGCCTCATAAATATTGACTTGTGTATTAAATTGAATAGGGTAACGGTGGCTAAGAGTACGCATTGAAATTTCGTGCTGTTGACAGCACTGAAATCCTTTCTCGTTATCACGCTTTAGTGCGTCTACAACTGCAGAAGAAGACACCGTATTGCCATCAATGTGCTCTTCTTTGTTACCGAACTACAAGGTAAATTACAGTTTTTCTATTATTGTATGTAATTTTTATAATGTCTAACGTAAGGTTTTTAAGTAAGTTAAGATGCACAATTATTGTTTAGACCTATGTCAAAGTAAAGTACATTTCGTTTGCAACAACACGCAGTGGTCAAAGCTTCTGTTTGTTTAACGTGCTGGCATCTGTTGACGGTTTTGTGAAACATTGCTCGGGAGGCCAAGTGTACGCAACATCTGTTCACTGCGTACTCTTACCCTCCCTGTGCGTACTCTTATCCTATCTAGTTCTAGCTTCTCTTTGAATAACAGGGAAAACACTAATGTAGCGAGTTAGGTTTAAACTTTTGCATGTTGTATATTGCAAATAGCTTTGATTTATGCCTCACCAATGCTGTAGGTAAATCTTATATTTGATTTAATAGTAGCATAAATTAATAAGAACACAGTCATATTATAGAACTTTTCTTTTCGTATAGCATTAGTGAACTGCGAACTGCAATATTTTGTTCTTTTTGTTTCCAGTAACTCGTTTGTACGGGATGGCACAATATAAACGGAAAACAGAAAGGTCTCTCGTCACTGCTGCAAAAATTGAAGAGGCTAAACGGAAAATATAGACTGGGAAGAGTAAAATAGAGGTGGCAAGAGAATTAGGGATAAACTAGTGCACCCTGAGAAAAAGATTAAAATCGGTAGGTTAATTAATTATTTACTTTAATTTTCTTAACCTTATCGCAGAGGTGCCATTTCCCCCCCCCCCCCAAAATAATGATGCAACCCCCCCCCCCCCCTTTTTTGTTTCCATTTTCTCAAATCACAACTGCAAACCCCACCTTGAGTGTAATTAAAATTGTACCCAATGATATTATACCTAATATTATTCTTTTTAGTGTTATATTTTGTTACATTTTGCATTAATTAAACACATTTTATAATAATAAATTTGGTCATATTAGGATATATTTTTTATTATTATAATTTAAGCACACTATGACATGTGACAATGTTCTTTTCAATCCTTGCTTTTTAACTTAATAGCTTGAAAATGAGTTGAAATAGTATCGCAGCATCACTCACAATAGTTCAGTAGTAATATATAATTTTTTTCTCGTTTATTAACAACCCCCCCCCCCCCCCTGGAATTTTAATGACGCAGTCTGCGTCCCCCCCCCCCCCCCTTGAGCGCACCCTTGCTCACCGGCTTGTGCGTATGTCGGTGTTAGTTTCAGGGCAACATCACCAGGACGTTTTAAATTTGTTTTGACTGGTGAAATTATATTCTTAACATGATATTTTGTGGCTACCTATAGTGGGAGTGCATGTGTCTATGTTTGTTTGTTACAGGGCAGCATTCCGGTATCGTTAGGACGTTTCAAACATGATTTGACTGATGAAATGGAACGAGAACTGGCTCAGCATTGCAGAGACTTAGACTCCAGGTTTTATGGATTAACAAGAAAACATGTCATGAAAGTTGCCTTTGATTATGCTGAAATAAATGGGGTATCTAACAGATTTAACAAAGAAAAAAAAGTTGCTGGCAAAGACTGGTTGAAAGGATTTTGTAAACAAAATAAATTATCTGTCCGGACCCCAGAGCAGTGTAGCATGGCGAGAGCAATTGGATTCAATAAGGTCCAAGTGTCAAGCTTTTATGAGAATTTAAAAGATTGCTGTCTTGATAAAAAAATTCCCTGCACATAGGAAATTTAACGTGGATGAGACAGGCTTGTCAACAGTTCCGAACAGAACGCCGAAGGTATTGACACGCACTGGTAAAAAAACGGTTTGCAAGATTTCTAGTGCAGAAATAGGGGATACCATTACTGCAGTATGTTGCAAAGGTGCAACAGGGATTGTTGTGCCACCGGCATTAATTTTCCCTAGAAAAAGAATGAATCATTTGTTATTCAAAGGTGCTCCTAATGGAACTTTGAGACTCGTGACTGAGACAGGTTATATGAACTCAGACCTATTTCTCGACTGGCTGAAACATTTTGTGCATCAAGTGAAACCATCAGCAGAAGATCCAATCTTGCTCATAGCAGATAATCACTCAACACATTGTTCACTTTCTGAAGTTTTGTTCTGCCGAAATAACCACATCACATTTTTTACTCTTCCTCCTCATTCAAGCCATGTCATTCAGCCTTCAGATAAAGGGTTTTTGCGCCTCTCAAAGCTGCGTATGCAACTGAAGCCGAGAAATGGCTTGTTCAACATCCAGGAGAAGTAATAGACTTACCGATGTAGCAGGAATTTTTAAAGAAGTCTACATTGCTACTGCAAGAGTTAAGCTTGCAGAAAAAGCTTTTGAAGTTACTGGAATCGAACCATTTAATTCCAATGTAATAACTGATGAAATAATTGCACCTTCATTAGTGACCGATCGACCACTGAACGAAGTTTCAACGGAATCTTCTAATCCAAGTGCTGAAAGACCACTAATTGAAGAAAAACCAACAGATTCTGCTAATCGACGTGCTGAAGAACCACTAAATGAAGGACTACCAACTGAGTCTGCTAATCGACATGATGAACAATCACTAAATGAAGAACTACCAACTGAATATGATAACCCATGTGCTAAACAACCCCCCAATGCAGAAGGTCTACCAGCTATACCTGCTAATCCAGGTGTTCTGGATGGCAACTCATCAGGCCTACCAAATGAAGATATTATGCCTTCAGAAAGTTACAATGAAAACAAAATAACTGTAAGCATTCATTCAATTCTTCCGCTTCCACGAATAAGAGAAAAAGAAACTGCAAATCATAAAAGGAAAAGACCACCACAGAAGTCAAAAATAATAACCAATTCACCTTTAAAAAATGCCTTGGAAGAAAAAGATAGACAGAAAAAGGAATTAGAGATGGCAAAGGCAGAAAGAGTAGGCCTACTCAAAAATTCAGAAAAGGCAAGTGAGAAGAATATGAATCCCACAAAGAAGAAATCGAATGTAAGTAGGCCTAAAGAACAGCAATTTGATAATGATTACCGATGCGCATCTACGAGTTCGGCACATGCGATACTTTCCAAAGAAGATAATGAAGATTCCGTTAATTGCCCAGGATGTGGAAATTCTTATTCTGAGAACTGGATTCAATGTGGTATCTGCAAGGACTGGTGGCACGAGGACTGCTCCGCTTACGAAGGCTGTGGGCCATTTGTTTGCGATTACTGCTAGTGCGTACTCTTAACCCCCTACTCGCGTACTCTTACCCTCCCAGTAAGCCAAGAGTACGCGATTGAAATGTTTTTAATTTTTTATTTTTAATTCGTGTATGATGATTAACAAATAATTAATACTTTCTACAATGATTTGCAAAGAAATAAAGAATATTGTGTAATTTTTTGAAATCTGTATCTTTTCTCCTTCCACTGATGTAACTGAAAATCTATTAGGTGCGTACTCTTACCCACCATTACTATACATATTTGCAATAGAAAGAAGAGTTTTATGTCTATACATACAATTAATTCAAAATATACAGGAAAGGATACTAAAAACGTGGAATTGATTTTTTTGTCTAGACATAATTTTAGTTCATTTTTATTATGGTATAAGAAAACATTAAAGTATTTTTTTTTTCAACTTCAAAGTCATTAAAAGAGGAGGAAAAAAATTAATGAGCCACAAAATAATTGGAATTTAAATGCGATTAATTAAAATTATACTACGACTGTGTGCTATTTTAAATTTAAATTTAAATACCACAATTATAATAATTCAATTAATTGAAATAAAGTTTATATCGCACGGAATTTGTATTGAGCCCACACAAAATATTCATTGCCAATTGCCATTATGTGCATAGTTCAAATATTTAAATTAAAATTAAGTACATTATTTTAATTCCACGAAATTTTGGTCAGAAATTAAAATTACATACACAATTTTAATTCGAATAAAATTATATACATAATTTTAATTCTCACATTAAAATTCCGGACATTCAATTGTGTACATAATTTTAATTTGAGAATTAAAATTATTGAAAATGTTATAAATACAAAAAGTTATCGTCCTAGGAACAAGGTGACCGATCAGAAACGTGGCACTCCGGATTTGTGTATCGTATTCTGTTCGTTTCGTGTATAAATGTTATTACTGTTGTTATTGTTACAATTATTTTGTTTCTTTTTTGACGTGATAACGTCTTATAAATCAATGAACGCCGGCTGCACGCACGAAAAAGCATGACTCATTGTCACGTTCCGCCTGAGCCGAGCGTGCAAACAAGAGCGCGGAACAAGTGATAGAGAGGCACGATCGGCCTAAGCGTTCGGCTTGTGACGCATCTAACTGTAAATAATATTTGACAATTAAAAAGTATGCAATTTTTCATCAATGTTATCTTATGACGTTATCACGTAAAATTATCGTCCGTAAACCGACTTTACAGACACCTTTTTTTTTTTGTCATAATTCTGTATTGAACGGTTGGGCGCTTCGGAGCAGAAAATTCGTTTCAACGTTATATATCTCGGTTTGCAAGTCTTGAGCTGTGTGTCTTGAGCTGTGTGAGTTTTGTATGCTTCGATTTTTTTTTTCAAAAACATATATCAAGGTAAGTTCAATATTTACATATATTATTTTCATATACAATTATAATTGTAATCGAAAGAACTCGGCATATTAAAATCGCTTAGAATTTCTATAAATTTTCGGTTATTGATTAATTAATTCTTGTTTAATAATTTATTATTATGTATTTATAATTGTTTCAATTAATATTTATTTATTATTGGTTAATAAATTAAAGTAATTAATCTTTAATGATTTAATAATTGCTAATCAATTTACAATCTGTTGTCAGTTTATTAAATTTAAATACTTATCATTATTATTTAATAATTGTTAATTAATTTATTATTGATTAATCAATTATTGTTAAATTATTTATAATTATTATTTATTAATAATTTTAAATAACTCATATTTTATTATTTGCAAATTTGTATTTAGTCATCAACTGTTTCTTAAATTTGGTTAATTATAACTCATTAGAGTTCGTTTACAGTTATCTTAGCGTTCAAATAATTAACGTTATGCTTTCATTTTTGTTGAAAGCGTTTACTAATATTTGGGCAAGTCTTTCCTTAATGTATTTGGATTTTTTTTTAAATGTGTTTTCTATTACTATTTACATAGAAAAGAATTAAGACGTAATATTTTAAGAGTTTCAAACTATACTCGTTTAGATAAGGGCAACTGTATCTAAATTTCCGCTTAATATGTTTGCTTATACATTAAAAAAATATTTACCCAAACATTTCAACATCGTTAAAAGGATTTTTTTTGAAACTTAAAGATTTCTAAAATGGAAGAAAAAGGAATAATAAAATGTCTTGCCGAGAATATTCTAGACATAATATAATATACAAAGGTCCCGCCTACAATATAAAAACATGTGTGTACAGCAATTGTTTTGAACTTACCTCAATATATGTTTTTGAAGGGGAAAAAACGTTCCAAATGTGTAGATGCAGCATACAAAACTCACCCAGCACAAGACTTTTGCAAACCAAGATATATATAACGTTGAAAATAATTTTCTGCTCCAAAGCGTCCAACCGTTCAATACAGAATTCTGACAAAAAAAATAATTGTAACAATAACAACAGTAATAACAATTTTACACGAAACGAACAGAATACGATACACGAATCTGAAGCGCCCCGTTTCTGATCGGACACCTTGTTCCTAGGACGATAACTTTTTGTATTTATAACATTTTCAATAATTTGAATTCTCAAATTAAAATTATGTACACAATTGAATGTCCCGAATTTTAATGTGAGAATTAAAATTATGTATATAATTTTATTCGAATTAAAATTGTGTATGTAATTTTAATTTCTGACCAAAATTTTGTGGAATTAAAATAATGTACTTAATTTTAATTTAAATATTTAAACTATGCACATAATGGCAATTGGCAATGAATATTTTGTGTGGGCACAATACAAATTCAGTGCGATATAAACTTTATTTCAATTAATTGAATTATTATAATTGTGCTATTAAAATTTAAATTTAAAATAGCACACAGTCGTAGTATAATTTTAATTAATCGCATTTAAATTCCAATTATTTTGTGGCTCATTAATTTTTTTCCTCCTCTTTTAATGACTTTGAAGTTGAAAAAAAATGCATTAATGTTTTCTTATACCATAATAAAAATGAACTAAAATTAAGTCTAGACAAAAAATCAATTCCACGTTTTTAGTATCTTTTCATGTATATTTTGAATTAATTTTATGTATAGACATAAAATTCTTATTTTCTATTGCAAATATGTATTCAATTAAATATACAAATCAATATTAATGATACAAATAATATGTAATTTAAAATTTTATAAAATAAATAATTTAAAAGGAATATAATTTAAATTTTAAATTTCATCATAAATTAATACTTATTAATTTGATGTACAAATAAATTTTTGTGAGATAAAAAATTTATATCCATTAATTATATCAATTAATTTAAGTCCAGACACACAATAAATAAATTATTTTTACTCTTGACTTAAGAAAAAAGTTTTCGAAAACTATTGGTTTCTGTTAAAAAGAAGTATTGTTTTTTTTATTTAAGGTTCACTATTTTTGACAATAAATAATAAGCATCACGATTCGATTTAAAAACGGCGCGCTTTTACGGAGATATATATTGATATATAGAACGCTCTACACTCGACGGCAAAAGACGAAAATACTCGCTAATGCTTGAGAAAATAGAAAGAGAAAACAAACGGTTTCGTCTCTCACTCGACTGCACTCTCTAGTCATGACGGAGAGGCCCGAGAATAGCCGAAGACCCTTCGTTTGTGTATAGTTACACGTGCGCTCGCACGCACACTAGCCCCACTTTTGCAATTACGATTTACTACTTTCTCTACAATATTTCTAGCTCATTTTTTCCAATATGAAGATGGACATGAGAATTTTTTAAAAGTATTTTTTAATCCTGCATATCGTTTGTTTGAAACGTTTTTCGATTAAACGCTTGGATTCTAAGAAAAACTGATTCAAACCAATCTTTAATCCTTTTCTCCAAAATGTACACGTTCGATTGCAAAAAAAATAGCACCATTCGATTCAGCATCATCAAATCACCCTTATATCAAGTTTTCAGGTCTGCTGGTATTAAGTTCTTACTTTTCCTCTTGTTGACTGGCCTATAGGTAAAGGTCCTTGTAGACCAAGTATTCCATAACAAACTGCAAAATGTCCCTGGGCAGCACTCAATAGAGTGCAGGCTTAGTGACTCAAACAAACAAAGAAAAAAACTGTCGCGTCGCGTCTCGACGAAGGATTTCACACAACAATCTACAGGCTGTCGGGTTTAGCGAGCGCAAGCGCGGATCAAGATTTTTGCTCGGAGAGGTTGTGTAGGTGCGGAGGGTAATTTTAAAATATTTTTCTCTCTTCCAGGAAATTAATTCTGGTTTATGATTTGCAAGAGTGAAACCGAAAAAAAGGATTTATTGTTATTTATATTTAGCAACTAAAACTTCGAAGTAATTTTTTTTATCAATAACAAAGAAACGGCTAGCCGAAACAAAAATAAGTCTGAAACAGAAAGAAATGCTCAAAATAATAAACCCCGGTTCTTGCAGCTATAGCTCAATTATGTATTACTTTATTTTAATGTTGAAACTAGGGTTCGAGGCATCGGTGCTGAGACCACATGTCATCGAAATCCTCGGTGTTAAGTATTAATAAAAATAATTATATTAAGATTAATTTACATAAATAAAAAAAACAGAACTTATAATGATACTCAAAGAATAAAGCCCCTTCATAATTTTTTAAAATATATTTTTCATTATTTTAGGCTATTACAGATTGAAAAATTATCTGTGAATTTAATTTTTATAAAATATCATTTATTTATTACTGTAAGTGGACTGACATTATCTTGCTTCGTGTAAGTTTTAGTTTTTAAATACTTATATATTGATGCAGTTAATTTCAATAAGGTAAACAGTTAAAATTTTCTTTAAAATTAATGTTTTTTTACTCTGCAGCTATCATTGTTTGAAGAATATTAAAAATTCTTAAAATTAGTTTGTGAACCAGAATTTAAATATTATAAAGAGGATGTTTATGCTTGCTGTGGTTTAGGTATCCACACTTACAATCTTAAGCGTAGAACCCGGGCAATTAAGCAGCTCCTCGTTGAAAGCGTGACTGAAACGGGGTTGATAAACGTAACCATAAAAACTATGTTTTATGGAAAACCTTCTGTGTATGCTATAGTTTTGTGCTGATTGCATACATTTAGGCCAAAATACGGGAATCATACAACATAAAAGTACCCTATCCAGAGATCATTTGTGTCGGTTAACTCCACGAGTGAAACAATCGGGCCGCGCAGCCCAACCCCCCCCCTTCCCCCTCCCAACAATTTTTCCTCACCATACAAAGCCAATTTACTACAGATCTGCCTCCCTGAAACAATGAAACGAACACTGTACTACTAATTATTTACTGCATAACGATGTTTGCATAAAAATTCTGCATTGCACAGAAGAACCACGTTTTAAATAACCGACATATACAAACGGTTTTTTGAAACAAGTAAGTAGGTATGTTACGCTCCCAATATCTCCGGGCCTGAGCAACGTCACGAGGGAACGGGAGGGGTGCGACCAGTGACATTGCCTGTTGGGAGAAATTTTCTGCAATTTGTCCCAGGGAGAAGGATCTAACTCGAAGACTGACAGTGTGCCTGTCTCAGACAGAATAAAGGGAAACTTTTGACTTTGCTGATTTACATTCTTTTACTGGTGCTCGGCGAGTTCTGTGCAGATCTCCATTTCCTTTGCCGGCGAGAGTGCACTGTCATTACTGCTAGCACTGTCTATACCGCCTAAAGTTACTATTACTTTGTCTGTCTCAAAAGCAAAATACACGTCTACATTTTAAACTTGTTTTAAGCTAATGCGGACGACTGCTAGTATGCTAGTAATACAACAATTCAAATCACAGAATATATAATTAAAAATAACGTTTGGTCTAAATATTTGATATTCAGGAATTTTCCTTCGGAACCTGGGGAAAAAATAAATGGTGAGACTTTGAAAAATATTTACGAGTCGAAGTTAGGAACTTCGGTCGAAGCTCAGAAAAGGGAGGGGGCGGGGACATTGCACCACTGGCTTCCACCTCCCTTACCCAGAATCCGCGCCTGAGCGAGAAACCAGCGGAGGAACTGTTGTGGATAATTATTCTATTTTAATTTTTAGACTTTGTTTCTTGTAGGTTTTCGATATAATTAAAATGATATCCCATACCTCAAAGTCCAGCCGAGAAGAGTTGATAGGCCAGTAACTTAAGGTTCTGAATTACAAAACCAAAATCCATAAAGTATCGTAGTTTTTGAGTTAAAGTTTTTTTTTCAAAAGTTTTAAAATCCTCTCATTGAAAAAATTAATGCGGGAAAAAAATTTCATCGGTTAAATTTGAATAAAAGTTATTTTAAAACATGGCTAATTAAAGAAAATAACTTGCTAAGTTAGCAAAGTAATTTAAAAAAAATGTCGCTAGTAGTATGTAAATGTTCCCCCTGGGACTGGGTCCTGGGTGTGGTGCCTGTGGTGCCGACCGCCAAATTAAATTGTGACGTCACGGCGGCCATCTCGGAGGAGTGTAACGGGACATAGCGTAACGGGACAAGTTTGACCTTGACCCCGGCGGCCATTTTGGATCCGCAATCTTGGATCCGCCATTTTGGATGACGTCATTGTGTTCTCGAAAATTCCGGCGATGTGTTTTCTGCCATATTGAATTATGACGTCACCGTTGCAATTTCCGTTACGGCCGCCATCTTTAACTTTTTTATTTATTATCCGATTTTAATGAAATTTTTTTTAAAAATTATAAAAAAATTAAATAATAAAATTTTAATAAAAAATATTTAAAAATTGTACTTTTACGACACGGAGTTCGGAGTCCTCGGTTCGAACCCGGCGAGGGCAAAAAAAAATGGCGACCGATCCTTCCCTCGTGGTGGGTGCTGACATACTGACTCCCACCACTTTTTTCAAAGCATATATAACATCATCTAGTATGACGTCATGACCGCCATCTTGTCTGCGATGCTGGAAGCCATCATCATTGTATCGTCGGCTAGAGTGCACCGACGCCATGTTAGTTTAATTCTTACCCGCTAGAGTGCAGTAATCATTTATTATTGCTGTGACACCCGCCATCTTGTCATTTGGCCGCCATCTTGTCATTTGGCCGCCATCTTGTCATTTGGCCGCCATCTTGAAAATCCGCAATTATTTAGCTAGAAATTCGGGAAAAGTTCCAAAATTCATTAAATAAATTTGTAATCTATATACTGATTGATTAGATCGAATAAGGTCCTTGGTTCGATCCCTGCCCGATACAAAACAACTTTAATTTTAAAAAAGTATCACTAAAGTGTTAGGTTTGAGAAAATAAAAACACCGCAAGTTCTTTTAAAAAAACTTTTATTACATACATACTACACTACTACAAGTACAAAAAAAAATACACAGACAAATTACTAAAGTCTTGTGGATTTCTCGACGTCTGCATCTGCCACCCACGAATTAAAGCGAGGTGGAAAGCCCCACCACTTGACGTAGGACAGTCCATTTCTTCGTTTTATAATCTTCTCCACCAAGTACGTATCGGGATACAACGTAGGCTGAATCTCTTCGGCATAGAAGCCGCCATGGATAGGTTTGTGGTCCAAATCTTCGAGGTAGTAGGTCCTAGGCTCTGATTCACGAACATGTGTCACACGGAAAAGTTCGGGACTCCAGTTCGCAGTGAAACCTTTCTCGAAGATACCTTTCTGCTTGGAGATTCGCACAATGTCGCCGACGTTAGCTTTACGCTTTCGTGGATCTTTCTTCTTCGTGTTGGAAAACACTGTTTGAAGCAGGCGATTGTCCTTTACGTCCTTTGGCTTCATTTTCGTGGTAGAATGCACAGTGGAATTATACTCGCTTATTAGTTTCGGCAAGATGTCAAGCCACTTGTAATTTCCGTTAGCCGTGAACTGTCGCCACATCTTGGAACGCAAAGTTCTGTTAAACCTTTCGACAACGGAGGCTTTGACGTTACTAAATGTAGAGTAGTGTTTGATGCCATACTTCTTCATCAAAGCCTTGAAGGTCGCATTGTAGAATTCTTTCCCGAGGTCCGTTTGCAGGTGCGACGGTACACGTCCATCACGCAAAATATTGTTCATGGCCTTGACTACGTCAGTTGCAGTCTTTGATTTGACAGGTCTAGCCCAATTGAACTTGCTATAAACATCGATGACTGTCAACATGTACTTGAAACCTTTATTCAATCGGGAATACGGTATCATCTCAACAAGGTCCGCCTGGAATAAATCATCAATTCCACGAACTATGACTTTGCGACGAAGGTATTTCCGTCTAGCAGGAGCATGAAGTTCGCGAGCGATTCCGGTTCGACTCATTGTATGTATCCGGCTTCCTTCAGTTCTTCAAGTATGGAGACTATTTCGTTGATGTGCGAATAGTTTCCTACACTAAGCGATGCATGTAGAATTCTAAGGCGATCAACTAATTCATTAGGGTCGTCCCAATATATATAGTCAAATGTCTGACCACATTCTAGCTTTTTTAAACCTTCGCCATGTATTGTTAGTTCACTGAAGAGATTAGCGAGAATGTCGATTTTTTCATGATCTACGTCTTTATATACACCACTATCTGGATCGTTATCGCGAAAATGTGCATTGGTTAGCTCTAGCAGTTTTTTGTACTCTTGTAAGTCGTTGTGAGAATATCCTTTAGGCTCCCTGCGAAACAGCAATTCGTACAGACCCGGAGTCCCGCGCGTTTTGAACTCTGCTACGCGCACGATATTTCCTGGTAGAAAGTCTATTTCTTTAGCACCGAGGAACCATTTATTATGTTTTCTGTACACTCCGTAGGTCGTGTCATTATTCCGGCTCGTAAACGATATCAGGTATGGTCGGACCATTGCATTAACTTGATGTCCCTTTTTCGGTATTTTTTTCTTGTGCATGGACTCTGTACTTGTTAAGTCCTCTTCTTCTCGATCTGGTTCATACTTTCTCTTCTTTACAGTCGGCATTTCATCTTCAACTTCTGTCTTCACAATGAAGGCTGGTTCTTCCTTGTTTTTAAGTTCGTCGAGGCGACTAGTGATTGGTTTAAATATCTCCTCATTTTCCATCTCACGTGCAAGTCTGGTTCGTCTAGCAAGTAAATATTTTTCGCGAACAGACTGTATAGCTCGATGAAGGTCACTGGCCAGGTCCGACATTGTACTGGCTGAAAACTTATTGCAAGACCTCCTTTTATACTTTTTTATTCGTTCGCAGAAACTTCTTTCTTGTGTTTGGCCAAATCTGAATTTGTTGACGATTGAGATAGTGATGCTTTCAGACTACTTTGAAAAGTCCTCAGATCGTCCCGTCTTTGTGCATTCGATACTTCGATCATGTCGCGAATGCGAGAATCCGAAGCTTCCACGCGCTGGTCTATGGCTACGAGGTACTCAAGTAATTCCTTTTTCACCCCGTCTATTTTTTGAGCCAGTAGCGAAATGTATTTGCGGATAACATCGTCATGAGACTTGAGAGCAGTACGTAAGTCTCGACTGCTACGACCGAATTTCGAAATGCTATGACTCATGTTTGGCGATAAACTGATAGAAACCTCGTCTGTACCTGCCCTTATATAGAGGCCAGTCTTTGACTATAACTAGGAATCCGTGTTCTTCTTTCCAACACAAGGAGCACATGTCTTTGAATTCCTGGAATGTCATGTCGGTGTTTACGTGATCATCATAAGCGTGGCGTAAATTAAGTTCGTCCATGCGAAACAAAACTATGACATTTGCGTTGTCTCGTAGGAGATGTTTTGGAATACGACTGTACGTCTGACACAGGTAAACGCAGTCTACCTTGGCGTGTCTGCCCATGGAAAAGTACTCTTGTATTATGCCTTGTTTCTCGCACATTACATCGTCGAAAACAAACACGGAATTGGCTTTTGCTTCGCTTGGAGGTACAACATCGGTATTATCGCTAAACAGAAAATACTCCAGACCATCCACAGATCATAGAACAGTTGCTAGGCGCTGGTACTTTGGCTGTTGCAACGACTTGGAATACAAGTAGACGTTCTCGAACCGAAGACCATTTGGTTCCTCCAGTAAACTCAGTAAAACACACGTCTTGCCACAGTTTGACGGTCCCGCCATTATGCATCGTACGGCAGAAGGCAACAGTAAGCCATGTCGTGATTCACGTGCACTAAATACATCGTCTTGCGTAATGCGCACGGGCAAACACACGTCTTGCTTGACGACCTGCATTGTACTAAAGTATTTGTATAAAAGAAGCGTATTTATACTTTCTGGTCAGTTGTGCGTAATGACTCGAAGAGGTAAGAACAAAAAACACATCGGCGCGGGACTCGTAAACTCGCTGATAAACAATCTGCCATTCGAGCTACACATTCCCGGCTACAGATTCTGCGGCCCCGGCACGAAACTAGCGAAAAGGTTAGCTCGCGGTGACGTGGGCATTAATTCTCTCGACGAAAAGTGCAAGCAGCACGATATCGCATATTCATTAAGCAAGGATCTGGAATCCAGGCACCGGGCCGACGAGATATTGGCACAGGAAGCCGAAGATATAAGCAAATCGTCGAACGCGGGACTAGGAGAGAAAATCGCAGCGTGGGGCGTATCTAAGATCATGAAGGCAAAGACGAAATTAGGACTGGGTGCTCGTCGAACCAGCTACATCAAGTCAAAAACTAACTCACGCAAGAACAAGAAACGCAAGATCGGTGCAGGCGTGCAGAAAGCCAAGCAAAAATTACAGACTCTCGACAAGAAGATTATAGGAGGATTTCTTCCTTTGCTTTTGCCTGCATTGGGTGCTCTCGGTGGCCTCATCGGTGCAACGAGCGGTATAGTGCGGGCAGTCAACACTTCGAAGAATGAGCGCAAGCAGTTAAAAGAAGCACAGCGACACAATGCCAGCATGGAAGCCATTTCCATCGGTAAAAAAAACGGCGCAAGACTCTACTTGCGACCTCACAAGACAGGCCGAGGCATGAGAAAGAAACGAATGAAAAAATCCTAAGTTCCCTACCGAAACGACCGCTCACCAACGTAGATTTAATAAAGTACGCACGCAAACTGAAAATACCAAATTTCCGCCGCGTGTTTATGCGAGACACTTTGCCCAGCAAGCCAAAGACACGTGAGCGCGCCATAATTAATTTAGACACGTCGTCGGGTCGAGGCACGCACTGGGTGGCGTATGTAAAGTCTGGAAAAAAAGCCACTTACTACAACAGTTTCGGTAATTTACGGCCTCCGCCAGAACTGCGACAGTACCTGGGCCGGTCCACTACGATGTTTTACAATTACGAAACGGAACAGAGGCCTAATCAAACAAACTGCGGACACTTGTGTCTTCGCTTTTTAACAAACAAAAATTAGCTGACAAACATAAATTGCTACTTAAAGGTTGTGCAGTGATGATAATTTATTAGTCATGTCGATAACACTTACCTTGACAGGTCACGCATCTGAGCTGCGGGCTGTTCATTTCCCGCCTCTGGATTTAGACGGAGAATGGTGTATCGGTCTCGTAGATTTTCAAACGTATAATGCCATACCTAATATCGACGAAGAAAATTGCAAGATCTGCTTCCTGAAAAGCGATGGGACCGCTCATGAAATACGGTTACCTGTTGGCTCTTACGAAATTGACGACATTGCAAATTACATCAGGGATATGTTACCACAGGATGTAGACTTTCAACTGCGTGGAAATCCAAACACTCAAAAAAGCATTCTAACATGCAGTGAAAATGTCGACTTTACGAAACCTGGCACCATAGGTACGATGCTCGGATTCGAATCAAAGGTTTATGATACGGGAAGAACGTACGAATCTACGCGCGCAGTAAACATTTTACCTGTGAATGTCATAAGAATAAACTGTAATTTGGCAAGTGGAACGTATCTCAACGGAAGACTAAGCAACATGCTGCACGAGTTTTCGCCGATGGTCCCGCCAGGATATAAACTGGTAGAAGTACCGCAAAGTATCATTTACGTTCCAGTCGTCGTGAAGTGCGCACACGAAGTCGTCGTCCGAATCGTTGACCAGCGAGGACGATTGGTGAATTTTCAAGACGAAGAAATTACATTACGTCTGCACTTGAAGCGATGGGCATAAAGTTCGTAACACCGAACAATTATAAAAGAAATCGTATTGCCGTGAATAAGAACAGTTCTCTACCAGACATCGGTGCATTAACACCTGACAACATAAAGTATCTTCTCAGTATTGGACAAGTGCCGAATAAATATGGAAGACGAAATCCTCAACGTGGAAGATCCGGTCATTTTTGATGACAGCATTACGAAAATGGAATTGCACGAGTACCAGCCTTTCCTGCTCGGACCGTACGCACTACCATCCGAAGTACGCATTGCAGTACAGCACCAAGATATTTGTACTTTACCTTCGCAGTCATTTCTACGTATAAGAGGCACACTTACAAAAGCGGATGGTACGCATCCGACAACGACGTCAATATCCTGCAATGGTATTCTACACCTAATCGAGCGCATTACGTATGTACTCAATGGCGTCGAGGTAGACCAGACGAGAGATGTAGGCATAACATCTGCTATGAAAAATTACCTTTCGCTCACTCCAAATAAACTGTCTGCTGCAAAGATGGCCGGTTGGGCTCTCGAGGATGAATATAAGCTTCCGGTTTATGCCGAAGGGAAGTTCGAAGTTTGTGTTCCTCTGTCCATGCTTCTCGGATTCGCGGAGGACTACAAGCATATAATCATTAATTCGAAACAAGAGCTCGTACTACTTCTAGCCAACACGCACATTAATGCAATTGTCGCCGCTGCAGAAAACCCTCAAGATGTCTCGCTAACACTACAGTCTATCGAGTGGATGCTGCCCCACATCCAAGTGAGCACCGTTGAACGAGTCAAGATGTTGAAGAACATAGAAAATGGCAAGAACTTCGATGTGCCATTCCGATCCTGGAGCCTGGAAACTTATCCCGGCTTGCCTCATAGTCAGCGTATCAATTGGATAGTAAAGTCCAGCTTCGCTACGGAAAAACCAAGATACATCATCGTCGGGCTTCAGACCGGAAGACAGCTCAATGCAGGAGTAAGTCGCTCCGTATTCGATAACTGTCAAATACGTAATGTAAAAATATTTTTAAACAGCGAAAGTTATCCGTACGTTGACATGAACATGGACTTTGAAAGTGGAAGATTTCTTCTCGCATATCAAATGTATGCCAAGTTTCAGCAAGCTTACTATGGGCGGAGACAGTCACCGATAATGAGTCCCGACAGTTTCAAGAACAAGGCTCCGTTAATGGTGTTTGACGTTTCCAAACAGGATGATCGAATAAATTCAAACATCATCGACTGTAGGATCGAGATAACGACTAGCGGAAATATTCCCCCAAACACCTACGCTTTTTGTCTGATACTTCACGATCGGCTTGCTTCGTACAATTGTCGAGACAAACTTGTGAAAATTCTGACATAAATACTGTTTCGTTTCCGATAGTAATTTAGTTACGACCGAGCATTGCTAGCGACAAGATGTACTGCAACCTGCAAGGTTTCCAGAGCCAAAATGGGTTCGTGCTCAAGGAAATTAGCGTCACCTCCAGAGACAAGACTCAAACACGCACTTTCCGACCTCCGTATCCTTGGAAACTACTAGACGAAAAAAGTAAACGGTCGAATGAATGGCTATGCAAATACTATCACGGACTAGAGTGGGAAGAAGGAAAAATTCCGTACCATCAAGTGAAAAACACACTTCAAGATTTACTACTGCAAAATCCGCGTGGTATAATCTACGTCGCCGGACCTGAACAGAAGAAATGGCTGAGCAAGTTGTGTGACGACGGAGCAGCTGAAATCGTAGATATACAGACCGACTACGGCTGTCCTTCCCTGCGCAAGCTTAGTGCAATATATGACATGCAGCCACGTGACAAGTTTGAACGTGTCTGTGCCTGTACAAACTCGCAGTTAATGCAGAAATGGCACGCACAATGTTAGTAGGAGCCTGCATATATAAATGGCGTACCTACGTACGTGCCTTCAGTTGACGTTCGACCTGCAAGAAGATGTTTACGTTTCATCCTGCTAACGTGTACGTGAGCGCAAGACCTAGCTTCAGCAGTGTCGAGTACAGCTACTGGGATTCCGGATATCTACGTACATATACAGAAACCTGTGATGGAGGTGCTCAGCATAGGCGGTTTGCTCACTTTCCTGTGTCCTACGAACCGACTCAGCAGCTGGTAGCTTGTTGCGAACCTGGAAACTGTGCCGTCTATCACATGAGACCACACACAATCCTTCCTGCTAGCATCGCAGAGGTAGTCGCCTCGTCTGCATGTGCAACACCAAACATGGACGTGTTGCAACCTGTTGCGACCTGTGATGCATCTACGCAGACGTCCAAACGGTGTGCGTCTCGTCATCGCAGTTCAGGCAGTGAATCTGTCCCAACTAGCACTGAGCCAAAGCCAAGGCGTAGACGTGGTCACAGACGTCATCGACCATATCTTGTCGGAGTTGTCAACGTCGCAGAAGATGACCAGCTGGAAACCTGTGTTCCTGATCCTGTGGCCTGCGAACCAGTTGGAACCGGAGTCGACGTGTCAGTTCGTGCGACATTAAAGACTGTGCTTGTGAAAATGCTTGATTCCTTAACCTAATATGTATTTGTGTAATTTTTATAAATAAATGTGTAAAACTTGAACTCGTATGCTTTTTATTTCTACAATTTTTAGGTAACTAATAGGAAAAAAAAAAATTTTAAATACAGACATTATTTTGACTCATGAGGTATACCAGTAGACCACGGGTATATAAGCGAGGTTCAGACGACTGGACCCGCAGTTCACCTCTGGTCGCGGTGCAGTACGGACGTGCTCTCTCCATTAAGTTTCGTGAGGTTTAGTTATGTCGACCGGTATAGAATGTTTACCGACAGCAGCGGGGACCTCGATGGCAGCAACGATGATGGAGTCGGAGATCCCGATACCGACTGCAGAGGAGACCACGGCGGCGGTGGAGATCCCGATACCTGCTGCAGAGGAGACAACGATACGTGCAGTTCCACCATCAGCTGACGTTTCATCATCAGCATTCCAGACATCAAGTAATGAAGAGCATACATCGCATCAATGCAAATATTGTGACGCATCATTTACTTTCACTTCAAATGCGCGCAGACATGAAAGAAGCAGCTGTCAGAATAATGCTCAAAGAATACTGTTTCAGTGCAAAAAGTGCAATAAACTAATTTCACGTCTCGATAGCTTACATCGTCATTATAAAAAATGCTCCGAGACGTATAATGAACATGGTTATTGATTTGACTCATGTGTTGTACCGGCTAATGAGACTATATAAGTGAGACCCCAGGTGATATGGACTTCAGTCCGTCTCTGGCTGCGGTGATGAACGGCTCGGATAGTTAGACGTGTATAACATAATGGACCAGTATCTATCTATTCTTGAGAACTCGATGGCATCATTACCAGTATCAACACCAACCTGGATCGAAGGTCTACCATCATCAGTGCAGAGCCCGATGACAACGATGTCTACAGCTACACCTGCTCTCTCAGCACAGCGGGAGATTTCGACGCGTGCAACATCTTCTGCAGAGCAGACCTCAACGGCTTCAGAAGTCAACATGTCAGCAGTGTTACAATGGTTGTCAACAGTTCCAGTGGCATTGATGAAGGAAGGTGCATCCAACGGTGTTCCATCATCCGGCTGCACGTACTGCGAGAAGATCAAAAACTTGAAATTACGTGATTATGTAATACACAATTGTAGTGATAACTCTGAACGCATTAAATATCAGTGCAACAGATGTTTAAGCAAGTTTGTACAATATGGAAGATTAAAACGGCACCTCAGGAATTGTGATAGACTGGCTGTACATTCATCGGAATCAAGCTGTATATTTTGTAACAAAACATTGGTAAATATTCAGAGTGCACAACGACACGAAATATATCACTGTCCTTTTAATGAAGTCGATAATTCGGCTTTGTGTGAAAATTGTGGTGTACCAATATGTCGACCTGATAAACTGAATAGACATTTAAAGTCATGTAAAGGACTTAGTCCGTATAGTAAGAAGACTGTTTCAATCGAGAAATCCACAAGACTTTAGTAATTTGTCTGTGTATTTTTTTTTGTACTTGTAGTAGTGTAGTATGTATGTAATAAAAGTTTTTTTAAAAGAACTTGCGGTGTTTTTATTTTCTCAAACCTAACACTTTAGTGATACTTTTTTAAAATTAAAGTTGTTTTGTATCGGGCAGGGATCGAACCAAGGACCTTATTCGATCTAATCAATCAGTATATAGATTACAAATTTATTTAATGAATTTTGGAACTTTTCCCGAATTTCTAGCTAAATAATTGCGGATTTTCAAGATGGCGGCCAAATGACAAGATGGCGGCCAAATGACAAGATGGCAGGTGTCACAGCAATAATAAATGATTACTGCACTCTAGCGGGTAAGAATTAAACTAACATGGCGTCGGTGCACTCTAGCCGACGATACAATGATGACAATATGACAGAAAACACATCGCCGGAATTTTCGAGAACACAATGACGTCATCCAAAATGGCGGATCCAAGATGGCGGATCCAAAATGGCCGCCGGGGTCAAGGTCAAACTTGTCCCGTTACGCTATGTCCCGTTACACTCCTCCGAGATGGCCGCCGTGACGTCACAATCCAATTTGGCGGTCGGCACCACAGGCACCACACCCAGGACCCAGTCCCAGGGGGAACATTTACATACTACTGTCGCTAATTCGTACAAAAAATTTTCTCCCCAAAAGTATAGCATGCTTCTTTTATTTTAAATTGTTGTTAACAGTAGAATATTTAATTTCGCAGCAAATCCTTTTAGTCATAGTATATATCTAATCATTTGATGCAGGGTGGGATTTCAAAACTTTTGAAAAATTGCCTACAACATGAAAACAACACTTTTTTAATTTATTATTTTTTTATTCTGAAATGTAATGTACTCGCATATCAACTGTTCTCAGTTCGACGTTCAGTTATGGGACATTCTATATATTATTGTTACAAGTGGCGAAAAAGGGTTCGTAAGGATATCCCAATTAACTTTATACAGTTTTATTTGCCACTAATATTTACATTAATAATTAAATCATCGCACTTAAAAATGTCTGTTCACAAATCATTAAATATCTGGCAAATCCACAGTTCACATGTTCGACAGTGGTTCGCCTCTTACCTCGCACCTGTCCACACATAGCCTCGCGCTGTACTGTCGCTCCGCGTCCACGCCGCTCGCAAGCGCTTCACTGAACTCACACTTCACTTCTTTCCTCTAAAAACCACCGCTAAGGCCGGCGTCGCTACTTTTATATCAGTTGGCCGTCTTTCTGGAATGAACTGGAGTGGTTGCGACGTGTCGCGTCATCCCGAGCCGACCCGACAACCTTAAGCACCCTGAAACGCGTCGGAGTCACCACACTCCAAGCGCGGCCGCAAAGAAGCCCGCAGAGACCTCCAGAAAGCCGCGGAGTGGATAATAGAAGAGACGAAGGTGAGCGCGGGGGGGGGGGGGGGGGGGGGGGGGGGGGAGGAGGGGGGTAGCGACGACCCGGCTAATCCTCGGAGGCATGCATTACGTCTGGCTGGCTGACCAGCAGGTACCTGGCTCGCACCGTGGCCTTGATCCCAGCACGCTTTGTAACAATATATATTTTTCTAAAATGCTTAAAAAATATTCTAGATTTACTTAAGACTGCGGTGTAGAGAAAAACATACTGTGCAATACTACTGCATATGTAAATCCTTTTTTATAATTTGTTTTAAATTAATACGTAATAACATTATTAGAAAATATCAAGAAAACGGACATCTTACATACTTGCATGATGGTCATAAACATTAGATTCCTAAATGTAACTTTTTTCTATGAATTTGGAAAACATTCACTGGATTCCAACACTCATTCTTTATCACTATGTAAGAGACTATTATCATTTAAGGAAACAACTTAATTTTTTATTATATTAATACATTCAGTCATTTTACTTCCAAAGACTTTTTATTTACATTTAATCTTCTATTTGGAACCTAACCCGCATTGGGGCTCGCACTTACATACAGCTGTGGTTCCAGGAAGGAAATATGCAACGTGGTAGTTAGACCGCAGCTCGGAGACTGACTTCAATATGCAGCGCACAGATCATGTTGTAGTGCTCAAACCCAGAACAGGCATATTTATTTAGGATGCTCGGACATCAACAAGAACAGTGTGCGGCAGGCAGGCCCGCGCTCATCTGAAGATGGATAGGTGGGTTGGAAGACGGATAGTTTCCATTTCTATGTTCATAGAAACAAAAGATATTTAACCCCAATAATATTGTACTGCGTATCACTTATAATTAATTGTATTAACTGCTTAAATATTATTTTTTTTGTAAAGGGGAAGCTTAAAAACTAATATAATACTTTGTTGTATTGTCAGATTTTTTTTTTTTTGCAACGGGTTAGGGTTCCATTTCCTACTACTTACTTGCACCGCGCCTGACGACAGGTTTCCCGTTGCGAATAATTAAGTCCTTTCGGGGTAAGTTCAACCTCGTAAGACTTCAGTTGATAGTTGTTTACGTCCCCTAGTGATTACTTAGTTTCAAAATAGTACGTTTAGGTGGAAATTTACTTTTGTATTTCACTCGTCCATTAATGTAGAGTTTCTTTAATTTCATTGGCAATCACTCATTAAATATTTAAAAAATAAAATAAACTGTTTATCTACCTGCGAAAGGACTTTACCAGAGGCAAATGTTAGCGAGACGAGTTTTTTTTTCTGGGATGAACTTTCAGCCAGCCACATAAAATATGTCGAGATTGTGGTTAGGAGGTAATTGAAATTACAACCTCCAAATGTCTGCAAGAGTTTTTCAATTCAAATGTCATTCTATTTGAAGTTTTTGGAGTTAGTTTAATTCTTTAACTGCTTACATAATTACTTTATGAATTATGATTGAACCCTGTTTAAAGGTTGTGTTTTGAAACAAAAATTGTCTGATTCCCATAAGTGCAATTAATTACACATTGTAACTCTGAAAATGTTTAAATAAATACCAGACTGAAAAATATTATGATTAATGAGTTACAAGTGCATAAGCTTACATGACAGTCAAACTAATCTAATTATCTAAGAGAAATTTTCACCATATTTCATTTTTCCCAGCAGTTGACAGCATGCATACGGGACAATATTATGACGGATGAACGGAGGGGGCGATGGAAAAGTACCATACTGGAAAAGTACCATACTGGTATGGTACTTTTCCGTATGGCACAATTCCGCCTCGCCTCTTCGAAACAGGCGGAAAAGTACCATACTGGAAAAGTACCATACTTGAAACAGGACGAGGCGGAATTGTGCCATATTTTTTTACACACTCCATGGAATGACTACAACGCCTCTTTTCTCAGAATAGTGTGGAGAATTCGTCTGTAGATAGCGCTGTTAACTCCAACAGTTTCTTAGGTTAACTCAAATGATGCCAGATAGCAGCACGTGTCCTTTTTAAAGTATGGCACTTTTCCAGTATGGTACTTTTCCGTCTGTTTCGAAGAGGCGAGGCGGAATTGTGCCATACGGAAAACTACCATATTTTACTACCAGATTCAATAACATTCGTGGCAGCGATAAAGTAGATTTTTAAGTATGGTACTTTTCCAGTATGGTACTTCTCCGCCTGTTTCGAAGAGGCGAGGCGGAATTGTGCCATATGGAAAACTACCATATTTTACTACCAGAATCAATAACATTCGTGCCATAGATAAATTAGATTTTAAAGTATGGTACTTTTCCAGTATGGTACTTTTCCGCCTGTTTCGAAGAGGCGAGGCGGAATTGTGCCATACGGAAAACTACCATATTTTAATACCAGATTCAATAACTTTCGTGCCAGCGATAAATTATATTTAAGTTTACAATATTTTCAAATCATTTCAACTATTAACTTTTTTAAAAATACAATAAACCAATAATAACTAAAGTTGACAAAAGCCATGTTTCAGTGTTCCTTAAATACAATACCTCCTAAGACATACTACCTTCTTAAAATATTACTACTCCCGAAATAAATCCATTTGAAATAACTCACTGTAATCAAACAATTTATTAGGCCAATCTTACAACTCAAGCAGTGATTGCTGTATGCTTTCTTAACAAAACGCACTATCCAATTTTTCTATATGGGATGACAGATTGTTAGAATAGGCCTATGTATTTGGCATTAATATTGTGCATCGAAAACTTGCATTAACCCGCGGCGATCGGCTATAATTTACACTTATTTTTCAAAATTCTGTTATTTATTTTAATGAAAAATTATAAACCAATATTATAATGTATTTCATAATCAAGATATTTTTGCAAACATGCCTCAGGAAAGATGCCATAACAGTTAAATTATTTTAATATAATAATATTTAATATAAGAATTAAATAATTGTTATAAGTTTTAGAGTGCTAATATTGATACTCAAAATTTGATAATGATTGTATTTTATAAAAAATAGTTAGGTAATGTATTGTGGATCATTGTTATTATTTATGTGGTCACCGTAAACTGATAACTTTGTACTAAATAAATAAAATATAGCATAGCCTACCATTGGCATGAGTTAAATTCTGAGTAAATCTTCATTTTATATTATTAAATAAAGTCTTTATTGTAAACCGTCACTATGTTTACAGTTTTTCTTTTTCTTTGTTTCCCTTTTTTTATGAGATTATGAGTGCAAAATTGATGTAATGTATTTAAAAATTTTTATGTTAAAAAAAAAGTAAGAGGAAGATGTGAATAGAGAGCCTAAAATCTAATTAATGATGCTATTTCAAAGCTATTTTATCTATGCATTTATAAAACCATTACTATAATTTAGCGCGGTTTAAATTCTCGTTATTCCTACTTGCATAAGTCTGTGGATTTTCAATTCCAGCTTTGGTTAATTAATCTATGGTTGCTATAAACAGGTATTCGTTCGATAGTGGTTTTTCGAATATGGATGTGTAAAAAGCAAATAAAATAAGGAAAAATTATCTGGAGAGGAATATACGTACTGAGTGAGGGTCGTACTTCTCTTTACATTTCCGTTCAGCTCACAAGAAGAGACTACAGCGGAGTTCCGTTATTTTGATAGACGTCAAGTTGGGTTCATGAAATTCTGCATTAATTTGACAGAATTATGGATTTTCCGAACTTCAAGAATGAACTTACTCTTCGGTCGATATCTACATTCCTGACCATCCTGGGTTCGAATCTTCGTACTTTCCATCCCTGAAGGATGATGGTCGGTGCTGTCAGTCGCTGTCACAAGAATTCTGAGGCCTGAGTTCCCGACACAACCATGACGACCATACATCTAAGGTTCCATGTGGTCAACGTCGGTGAGATCGTTTCTCATTAATTATAAAGACTTTTCAGGATCAGAGGAGGATGCTGGACTGCCGTCATTTAATTTTACAACTAGAACAGTAGTATTCGTAGTTTTCAGCTGGTCGAAACGTCCTTGTCTCTGGTTATCGCAATCCAGATGTCCCGTGCTGCAGAGTTTGAAGTGTCTCCGAACAACTGAACTAGACGTAAGGTTACGTGAATCGAGACATTACTAGTATGAAATACCTTTACTTAGAATTTTGGATCTCTAGGAATATATTTCCGCATACAGATAACTATCACTGATCTAGTATATATGTTACTGAGACTATTTGATCACCTAAATAGATGTCATTTATGTTTGCTTGTTCTTTTAAGTCAAGATAATAAAACTATTATGTTGGAAGGTATAACTAGTTACGTCAAATTCCTAACCTTTGGCATTATTTTTAAAATATACATTTGACAAATCGAATTCATAATTGAATATTTAGTTTATGATTCACGCTACACTTCCTTATTATACATTTTAGACACTTACATGTCTTGGAAGCGGAAAAAAATTAGCCAGGAACAAATGAGTGTAATAATTTGGATAAAGCAATATTAATAAGAGGGATCATAATCAATTGTTTATTTCTGGAGAAACATATATATAAAATTAGGCGCCCAATTTCAATAAGTAAATATTCCACGTTCTACATTATGAAATAAATGTAGTTAATATTTATTATCTGAAAGAATTTTAAATACTTTCAGAACTCTTGTAACGCTTATTGATACATACAAATAAAAATCCAAAGGTCTTAAAGAGTTATATATATTGAAACTCGAAACAATAATCGTGGATGCGAGCATACCTACAAAGGTATAGATAGTTTATGGGTCGTTTGGTGTTTGTTTTAGATTTTTTCCTCCGAAATATTTTGTTGTTACTTACTAAATACCTATATTACGTCAGCCAGTAAGCAATAAGTTTGTACTGGCACCAAAAATTCCAGAAATTTCCAAGACATGGAAATCAGATATTGCAGCTTTTAAATTTAAGTTCTTAGATTTTTTGAACATACTTTTTAAAGATTAATGTTAATATTGTCTTTACAAAAAAAAGCATACAGATATCTGTTATTTGTTTGAGATGAGAGATGGTGAATGAGTAGTGAGATCATTTGTATCTTTTATGGCAAAACTGCGTCCTTCTCGTACATAAACCTGATATCAGCACGTATCATATTGACAGTTGTAGTTTAAAACATTGAATAATATTTGTTTATGTATTAAAAATAAAATACATTTTCAAACATGTCAAATAAAGAAGGTGTTAATTCGTTCAACAATTGTAATAATCATTTTCTTGCTACATCGAATTAAATTTTATTGTTATTGCTTTAAATTTGATAAACTGTTAAATGATAACAATTACTTTCAAATAAATGTGTGAATTTCAATATAAAAATGCTACTATGAATCGTTGTATGGTCTTAAGTAATGAAATGCTTATCACATAGTTCGAATACTCGAAAGACATGGGTAAATTATGGCTGTTATCTGAAGAAGCTATAGAATTAAGCAGCAATTAAATGTTTGCGATTTTATTTCAAATGTTAACTCCAGGTCACTAGTCGAAATGCAATCCATTGTATTGATCATAGTCACGTGACCGAAAATCATAAGTCCCTGACAACCCATTAAAAAATAAATTTAATATTGCACGATTTAAATTATGTTTAAAATGACACGACCTATTGTCATCCTTGAGGTATCAGTTCAATTAAGTTTTGTTTTTGGTTAATAAACTAAGTTACATAAAACGTACGATAAAGTGAAACTCAGCGGATCATTTTACAAAACAAAATATATGGGCTATTTGTCATTTATCCATGTCCACAACCGGTCATTAATAATAATTCTTAATAAATTATAAGGTATGACAAGTTCCTATCCTCCTTGGATGACGTAATACTGCACAGAATGAAAGTTTCTTTATTGCGGTTTATATATACAAATCATCTGGGGCACATGCAAACCATGCCGTGTACAGCAACTCTTAAGAGATAATTTAATTATTGAAGATAGTATTTCTCCATTTATTTGTTAACTCATCGTTCATCTGACATTTATGAAATCTGCAAATTTGAACATTGAAATACTAGGATGGTTACTGTCTATGTAACGTAGAACACTTAAATACCGGGAAGTTTACTGTCTATGTAACATAACGTACAATAGGTTGGGCTGTACACATGAAAAGCACCAGCGAAAAAATTTCAATTTTGGAAATAAAGCAAAGAAGTTTAAAGACATCCCAGTATGTATTCGACCTACACGTTAAGTCTTTTCTTCAGTGTTCATCGAAACAATGCAGAATTGCTTTTACTTATGATTGTTAATGAACTTATATGGACTGTTATCAGTTATTTCCAATAATTGATAACAGTTAACGGTAAAGTATTTAACCGTTATTGTGAAGCATGCCAGTAAGTAATTATTTTTGAATACGATGCACTTTGGGACATTTCGATAGCTGATGCACCCGACATTGCTTCACAACAGCAAATAATACATTATTTTCAATCATATTAACGTGTTTCCCATCAAATCCAAAATATATTTGAGAAAAATACAAAGACTGCGTGTATTAGTGAAGACATCATACATACTTTGTGTGAAACGAATCAAAATCATAACATTCAATCCTCCTAAAACTCTTATTATGAGGTATTTGTTTTGATTCAAGATATGTGTTTGCCAATTGCCAACAAAACACTAATACAACTGGACATGGCTGCGCCGAACATATCCTCAAACATACACATAGACCGATATTTGTAGTGAGAAACAAGCTTTCAAGTAGACAGCAGAGGAATTGGGTACATTTGTGCAAAAGTATATTCTGAAATTTATTCCAGCGTATGATGAAAATTTGCCTGCAATTATAATAAATACCGATTAGTTCAATTTTCTGAATGCGCCTGGAGGAACCAGGAAAACTTTAAATTTTTTTCACCAATTTTAGCGACTACACGACCACCAAAAAAAAAATATATTTTGCTGGAAATTTCATCATCTGGAATCGTGGCAACAACATGCGAATTCAGCAAAAATTCTGGAATTGGTAAAGTACTACAATCATATAAGCTCTTTATATGGTACGAATGCATATGACTCACAAATAAAAAGATCTACCACCTCTTTATCGCAAACTTAAAGGTTGGTGAGAAAATGAACAGCTATTTGATGGTGTACTCATTTTATTGTATTCTGATTTTCGACAAACTCTCCCCCTTATACCATGCTATAAACTAGCTGATGAACTTAATGTATGTCTCAAATGGTCAGTGTAATGGCGACCAGTACAGAATTTGTCTTTGAAAAACAATATGCATGTGCAATTTAATTTTTTCGGGGCACACTTTTGTTTAAATCTGTACCAGAGCTAATACATATAACTAATTATTGTAGTCATAATTCTCTAAGAACTACCACATTTGCGCTATTTACAACTGTTATGTTTGGTTTGTATTTTCCTATATAAATAGGGCAAGCTTCAAGGACACGTTTGTGAATCATGGTCGCCAGGTAGCGCTTGGGAGAAGCCGAGAGCGAGAGATCACGGACAGAGATAAGACAGAGACAGCATGTATTGTTCTTGGTGAAGGGGGGGGGGGGTGGTTTACCGACGGGACCACGTGGTCATCCAGTGTTGCCAGCTCTGTCCCATTCATTAAAGAGAGCAGGCGCGTGCCTAGCTAGGTCTTTCAACTGTTAACAGAGCCATTAGGCTCATTGTCACCCAGCAGAGTATTAGCCTTGGAAGCCCGGGATGGTCGGAATCCATTTTGCATCCAATAGAGCAGTATTCTTATTTTATTATTGTTTATTACATCAATTGATACAGTAAGGCACTAATGACCTAACATATGTGAAGCAATAATTCTGGAACCAATTCTTAATTAAACTGGTTCTCTTCCCTACGTGTGTTTCACTCGGTAAGTACCTACCTGCATACATATGAAGGATGATGTGGAGCTACGCGTCCTGCTACACAAGTCCTCTATCTGTGGTGGGTTCTTCCCAGTCGTGACATGATATATTTACAATATATTACCTTTTCATTTATTGCACTAACGTGCGTTTTTAATTATAAAATACAGCACATTCGAATATTTCACAATCACATATAAATAACACACTTTAAAGACTATAAGCATGAATTATATTAGAATATATATGTTTTTTTAACTTATTGAAGTTATAGGGCCTGTATTTTATTGTAATATTAAATAATATGACATTAATAGGTAAATGCCAGAGTATTCTTATTAATTAAAGATATTTAAATATGTATTTTTGGAAAGAAATATAAAAAACATTATACATGCCGAAAATTGCAAGACATTGAATATGAACTGGAATGTGAAAACAGATTAAAATAAAATAATTATATGAACGTATTATTACATAAATCTATAGAAAGTCCCAAGTTAAAGTAGAATTAGAGGTACCTATATGTCGTTCATAAATGTTTGTTCATATCTGTTGTACTTCTAGGAAAGATTTTTTTTAAAGCCAGTTGCCAAGAAATATTTTGTAAATTTACAAGAAGAATATTATAAATATGTACTACAACATATTATTATAGTAATTTTTCATTTTCGGAAATAATAGTGAATATTTAATGTCGCGCTAACTGGTTTAGACTGACTTTTGTACAAGCATAATTTTTTATACCACGGAAAACGTAATAGAGTACCTACTTTAAAATAAATGATTAATTATAGTCGCGGGCCATTCGCAGCTGGTGCTGCGCTGGGAGCCGAAGGGTGTCGACGGGGATCAATGAGCAGGCCAGTTTTCAAGAATTGGAATGGATATTGTGAGAGCGACATTGTTGAGGGTCGGGCCACCCTCCTCCCCTGTACCCCTCGTCAATGAAGTGGGCTTGCCATAAGGTACCAGTTTACAAATATCTGTTATTTTAAATGAATATTTCAGTTACATTAGAAAAATATCGCGTGTAACTCACTCTTACACGTGATAGAAAATATATTTTTTTTTGGCAATTCTAACCTTGATTAATAAGTATAGAAGATAATTATCTAAAATAATCACACAATTAAATGTTAGATTTAGATTTTCATGACCCCAACTACAGCATTAAAAATTAGTTTTAAAATTTCTAGGCATTTTAAAATGTACATCTTCTATAAAATTTATCCTTAACCACATTTAAAATGTTTTCTTATTACTACTTGGCAAAATCATTTATACAGTTTATCAACTAAATAACACAGCGCAGATTTTATTTAATTTCATTTATTTTTAAAGTATTTAATAATTCTAACATTTCGGTATTTATTACAAAAATGTTATTAAAGTAGGAACAATAAACATGAATTAAAATATTAGGACTAATTTAAAAATAGCCCATTTACAAATAAACTTAAATATCTGTCACAGTTCAAATACTCAGACCATAAGTTGTTTAGTTAATATCAAAACTAAGATTAAATTAGTCGTTAATTTAATATTACAACCTTACATTATAAACATATTGCTACAAAGTAAAAAAAGTATGTCACACACTACATTTGTTTAAACTTTTTTAAAAATAATTTATTCTAATTTGTACTTAACATATTTCCTCGTTCGTGGGGTCATATTTATAATGCGGTGTATGATTTAGTAATATATTTGGTGACAGATAATTGACATTTAAAATACGGGTTCCTACTGTCGCTTCCTTTCAAAAGGTTAGAAAGCAAGAATATTATCAATTCAGAACAATGTTTCACGAAAACGCTGCATTAATATTCAGACTTTAAATAATACTTCCATCGCTCCTGAAGAAGTTTCATAAAATATAAAGTGGGATGCCTCAATTTTCCAGTATACAATCCAATTAAAGTTGCATATAGATTACAATCAAGGTAAGCATATACTGAACGAACTCTAAACAAACTACCTGTGACTTTAAATTTTTTTTTATACTTATTTAACATATACGGCATTCAAACCCTTAACATATTTCTGCATAGTTATATAATATATAAATATTTTTTATAATCTATAAGCCTATGACAGACTGACAGGTGGCCAGATTAGACAAAACCAGTTGGATTCCAAACCTTAAATTTGTTGACCTTATTTTACCTGAAACAGAAACGAAATACTAAAAAAAAGGGCTTATCCAATCACAGGCAAACATCAGACCGTATAGGCTCGAAGACAAAAGGAAATTCTGCGCATTCATTTGGTCGCAAGCTAGAATGCAAATATATATACTTTTTCACAGTGTTAATGATTGAAAGGCAGTTATTTGGGCATGTCCCTCTGCGACCGTGAGCCAATGCAGCATAGATTGGTATTTGAGTTACAAACCTGGCCAAAAAATAAATATATTTTGCTTTTCGTATGGAGATGCGTTAATTATTCAAATAAAAGCAATTACTTTAAACAAACTCGTGAAAGTTATACATATGCATACCTGTAGCTGTTTACTCAAGCTTAACCCATAATATGTAGTAACGACTGCGTTGTGGGCCGCGGCCGGCCAGGTGGCTTGAATTGCCGACGTGTTTGACATGTTAAGAACAGTCTAGTCCGCCCTCCTCGCCACTTGTCTACGTCCCCGGCAGTTACACAGAGGGCCGGGTTGGCAAGGCCAGCTTCAGAGGAGCCGCCTTGCTGACTGGAAGCGGCCCAAATTACTGACGCGTCACGCATACCAGTGCGCCCCGACGCTTGTTCTGGGCCATTCGGCAGCGGCACCCCTTCGCCCTGGCTCCTTCGTGTCACGTCATTTTTCCAGCAGCATCTCGGTACGTCGACGTCTAAAACCTTCGATAAAGCCAGAAAGGGTGACAGTGGAGGACCGTCCCTATAAAAGGGACAGTGGCGTCGCGAGAGTCAAGAGTGGTACCGGGGCCTTCTCCCTGGTATAGGGGCGACAGCGTGCGATAGTTTGGAGCAGTGTGCGTTGGCGAGCGAGAGTCTCGGCGAGACCAGAATATTGCGTGCTGGGGCGACCCGGCGACTGGCGACAATCGTGCGACAGTTAGAGGCGTGCGACAGCGGTGGTGCGGAGTCGAGCGAGGGCTGCGGCGGCGGCTCGACGACTTCAGGAGCCAGCAGCGACTACTTGGAGCCGACCTCCCTCTGCGAGTGGGGACTGGGCCGGCGGCGCGGCTGGTCGCGAGAGCTGGAGTGTGTGTGAGTGAACTGCGAGACTCGATAGAGCGGAACAGACTTGTATATAGTGCAGAGAGCAAAGTGTAAATAGTGAACAATAAAACAGTATTTAAACAATTAATATTTTAATTGGGCTATTCCTCTCGAACCCACTTGGTAGGATCGTAACAATATTATACTGCCTACATACTGGATTGGATAAATAACAAAAAAAAAAAAAAAAAAAAAAAGTCGTAAAATAACTTGAAAGTACATATTTAATAAATAAATAGACACTCGTTAACAAAAGATATAACTTACAACATTTCATCATCATTTTAACTATCATCAAAAGAACCAGCTTGTTTAAAAAAAAAAAAACTCTAAGACTTTCTTTGATATGTCTGCCTTTTTCTATTTAAGTTAGATTTCATGCCAGTGAAAATGTGTCCGAAGGTAACGCGAGCGATTTAAAATATCCTCATTACAGTCCAACCTGAAAAATGTTCTGGAGAAGTTTTCTCTGTACTGAATAAAACGTTTATTTCTCGCTTCCGCTGCTTATTCCGACAACTGACTATTCGGAAATAAAGCATGCAATGTGATCCTCGGAACATGAGTTAATATACTGTGGACTATTGATGACATAGGTTGCTAGGCACACAATTCTACATAATGATATGCAATATTTATGGTGTACGTACCAAAATTTTTGACACTTATATCGAAACCCAAAGATATCACTTTCAATATTATTTAAAATCGGAGAATATCTTCAATATCTAGCCCTGCAATGGCAGCGGCCATCCGAAACTTTGTTGTTCTGGTTGGAGACTTTGTCTGGAAGTATACTTATTAGCCATATCTGTATTGCCTGCGGCACGATGACGCTGCGTAAGTTAATTCATCTACAGGAACTTTCTTTCTGAGCTCAATTTTTTCCCTGGTGCTTTGATTGATCACTCAAATCATCGAATTATTTATTCGGTCGCCATTTCAATGAAGAGACTGGGGCAGCAGGTAAACCATTTCTTCATTTAACCAGTTTTCAATTTTTTTCAAGAAGCTTTTTTCTGTACTGTTGCACAAGGCCCATTTTAGCTTGTAAACAATCTTAAAACTGTTAATGATGTTTGTAAGATCCGATAATTTCTTAGAAGGGCACTTAATAATTTCAGCTAATGTATATATTTTTATAATTATTAGAGCTTTACATCAAAGAACCTGTCTGCACTTCATCGTATAATAGCTTGCAGTTGGTTTTTGATTTGTATACATCAATGAAGCCAGAGAACCTAAAAAATTATAAATAAAAAATTATCTGATATATTACGTCATATTTATCTTCGTGTTTCGGGGCCCAAGGCCAATGCTTATCATTAAAGTTGAATTTTTGACTCAAATACCAGTCTGTATGACGCCAAGCTAGTAGAGAAAGCAAATTAATCAAGTTGTGTCGATTAACAAGATTAAAAAAAAACTGTTCTCGCTAATAAATTGAAATGCAAACCTCGTTTTAGCACATGTCGGACTTTTAATTCCACCCAGACGCCAGATGAATCCGAAATATTTCTGGATCTCTTCATATAAGTAATGTGAAGTCAGTACATGCGCACGAAGGTTAGTTTTCACTTAATTTCCTACATTATCTAGAAGTGGCAATCCAATCCTAATTTAAAAAAAAAATACAGCATAAAGGCGTAGGTACATTTCAAAGTTCCTGATTATTCTGTAATATTCCAGAAACTTTTATAAACTTATGGCACGTTAAAAAAATTACTTTATGTAACATTATATAATATGTTATTAAATACTCCAAAACGATCGATTAAATATTTTCTCATCTTTCACACAGTGAAAATTATTAAAATGGTTTTAATTTAATGCATCCAGCATTGAAGAACTTAGAACGATTTTTCGTATTATGCATACTACCTTAGTTGTTATTTTTTATATAAATTTTTACTTTGGACTTAGGTTCGGATAATATTAACAATGTTTAAAATACATTTAATCAATTAATAGTAAGAAAACATAAAATATTTTAGTTACATCACTTCCCACTCTTACTCTAATAGTTCCTTACATAAAGAATATTTTAGCTCAAGTTTTTGGCTCATGTTTTATGATTCTTTAATAGATTATTCTGGATTTGAGAGTATTCCCACTACATTTTTTTTGTCTTTCAACCCTTGTTATTTCCACCCCTTGAAGAAATTGTTGGCAATATAAACATGAGGTAGAAAAAAAATTAAGAAAGTATTCAATCGTGTTCATAGTGCGTAATTTGTAGAAAATATTTTGAGGTTTTACCGTAACAAGAAAGTTTTTAACATGGTGCAGATACTATCATTTCATTTTTTAAATTCTCTCCGTGTTTTTTTTATCCACTAGCGGCAAATCGGTTTATAAAAGATTTTTCTGACAATAGTCTTAGATAAAAATTACATCTAAGATTTACAAACAATTTAAACGGATTCGTTGACATGCCTACTAAGAGAGTTATGAATTCCATTTGTCCTTCAAAGCTTGTTTCTCCCCCCTCCTTCCTTTTCAGTAAGGGTTGGTTGTATTAAACATTAGTTTAGAACATAGTTTTTGTTATTACTCCTACGTTGAAATGGAAGCAATATTTGTCATATGTTGTAAGAAATAACCATTTTTCTGTTTTTCAAAAAACGTGGCCCATTTATAGCCGTTGGGTGGAATTAACTAATTTGACCGATATTTATAATTGCCATTTTTTTATAGATTGGTTTGAAAGTTATTTGTTCAAAATTACGATAGCTATCGTGTCCATAGAAAATCAAATTTAGATAGCTATATAAATATATAAACTTTTCAGTTACATACGGTTTTGAGGTTATGGACAATTGAGCATAACATTATATAATACTTTTCCAGAAGTCAGACCGTGGCAACATATAACAATAGGTAAAATAAAAAAAACATATATGGTTTTTATTTTTTGCATATAATATTTATGGTTTGTATGCTATTTCCAAGTAAATAATTATAAAGCGTTAATATGAAGAAACAATTTACGACATAACATATTTATACACTCAGAGATATTCAAAAATAGGGCGACTGTGTTGAATGCATCATAAAATGATTATGCACCTCACTGAAATACTGCTTTACTTTGGTAACGGTTGTTTTAGTAACGATAAGTATTTTCCGGTCAAATAAATTTGTTAAAGTAATAATCACACATTAACGTTTTTATATGGTTGTTGTTCTTATCCTTTTAAACTAAGTTTAGGGGCTTCTCATATTAGACTGATTCATGTTTTATGTTCTATTGCTTGGAGAAAAATCTCATAATAAACAATAAATTATCCATAAACATCTTCGCAGCTGAAGTATCACACAAAAATTAAATGTCGAAATTCAAATACTTTTAATTAGTTTCAGTTCATTACTATGTTAGCTGAGAGTTTTAAAAACTTTTCTGAGACTACGGGTATGTGTTTGTTAAACAAAAATATATTTACTTAATTTTCAAAACTGTATAGGTATATATTACCCATAATTTTCTTTAGTTCTTTTTTTCTAATATATAAAAAATAAGTAATGATTATTTCAGATTATCATAATTTGTTAGTAATAAAATATTGGTTAAAAATTTATAGATTCCGAAGACACGTGTCTAAAAAGTGTCGTATAAGATACAGCGATATGAGTAAATATTTTGTGAAGTGTCTGAAGATATGGCTATGCACATAAAATTGATTTAGTGAAAAATGTACATAAATTTAACACAAATATTTGTAGAAAAACTAGTAACTGGGTATTAATGAATTAGTTTCCATCAGTAACAAATAATTTTTACAGAGTTAAAACTTCTTAAGTGGCTAAATGAACATTACACCTAAATAAAACACGTTGGTTTTAAAATGTAATTTTTGGTAATTTCACATAAAAATTAAAAATAATAGTGTTCATTGCTCAATTAATATTATGCATAATATAGAATCATAAAATAACAAGAGAAACCAGACCAGTATGCTATCCTTTAACGAACTGAAGACTGTAAATGAAGAACTGTCTGCCTCGCACCTAGCCTGAGAGGTTGGCACAAGCTCATTTCCGTCTCCCAAGCACACTGTGTCGTTGGCGGGGAGAGGGTGTGTGAACTTCCTGGAAGGAGCTGGCAACAGCAGCCTGTCTCCGCCAACCCGCGCGTCATCCGCTCCCCCCTGCTCCCCACCCCCCCCCCAATCATGTGCTGGTAGCTCGCTTCCTCAATGTTTCGATTACAAAAAGTGATGCTGTCCAGGGGCTCCCACAGGATTTTTTCCCTGGAGGGGGGGGGGGGGGGAGGGCAAAGTCAGTTGTTTCACAATCCCATACTATAAATATAGAAATTAAAAATTATTCAGACAATTTTTAAGGCAATCTGTCTGTTTATTAGTATTCTTCACATAATCATTAATTAGCACTACAGTTTTTAATATGTTATGTGTAATTTTCTTCAAATTATATGTGAAACTATTTTCCAGTCAAACTCGCAGAGGGGGCAACTGCCCCTGGATACTGCCCTCCCCCTTGTTGGCACCACTGATGCTGTCGCTTTGTTTTTCAGATAGAGTATCATACTCGCGGACTTTTTTAATGTAATCAACTCATTCAAAAGTGCAGTCGGGCCCTTTAAGTGATTAAATGAATAGCCGGAAATTTATGATACTTTGAGAATTATATCTCATCATATAACCATCTTTAAGGAAATATTTAAACTTTTGAAACCATAGCGCTATTAAGGTCTTCAAAATCTATAATATAGTTTTTGTTTCACAATTTTATCACAAAAATTATGTAAATCGCATGAGTAAATGTATTACATTTAAATTACTATCTCACCTCCACAATGAGTTTGGCTGAAGCCCGGCCTTCATTATTTTAATACTATTTAATTTAATTTAACCGATAATATATATCCAGAATAATTCCTCTTTTTAAGTTAGGCGTAGAAATATTCATAAGAACTTAAACATATAATGTTAAACTAAAAGTATCATTTTGCCTTATAATTATCATAAACTGGTGTTACAACTTAATGTGACTTAATATTTTTTTTAAAGTAAAGTTGTTCCAATCAAGTCAGTATACCACGTACGTATCAAAGTTCTCATTTAATGTTAATGTACACCTCGTAGAAAAAATGTTCTTTATAAAAAAAAGTAGTAATATACTTAAATCTATGTCGTTTGAGCACTGTAAGTTTGACATGAATATATTTCTTTAACAGTTACATTTCTTTTAACACGTTTGGATTGGTATCACACATGATCTCTAAATTTCTAGAGTATGTCACTGTACTTTAAGTTGACTACCACAGAAGAGATATGAATGTTTTATTTATTTCTCAGGTTCAGTTTTAATGTACGTGAACAAAAAGTCAACCAACCTAACAACAATAATAATAATAACTTTAATAGTATTGTTCACCACTGAAATTGCAAGAGGATGCTACAAAGCATAACGGAAGCTTGCTGGACATACAGTTGCATTATTTCTCAAATATTATAAATTATGGTAAAATACGTCTTCAGGGATGACGCACATTTTTAGAAGCTTGACATATATTTCTACGAGACAAATCTGACATAATATTGAAATATTAAGTTATTGTGCAGACCAAGTCAAAAAATACGTGTTTTGCTGTCAGTCTTTTTTTTTAACATGCTAATTCAATATTCCCAGCTAAATTTTTCAATACTTTAGTCAATCATAGAAGTTACTCAAATTTTAAAGATTGAAACATACCGGTTGTGAATAATCACAGAATTTCTAGTCCATGGATACATATAGTATAAAAGCTAACATGATGTTTTACACAAATTTTCAGTACAATAATATAAAATAAAAGATCTGACACAAGTGGATAGTTATTTACATGAATTGCACCTCAGTGAATTTTTCATTGTCATAAGATAATATCCGAAGAGGTATAATAAATATAAAAAATTATGGTGTAGATATTTCATTCATTTTCTCTTAGTTTATGCAATACATATTAAATTTAAATTTTAGTATGAATTCTGTAGTGATGTTGTATTATAGATTATACCTAGTAAATATTTCTATATATTTTTTAAAACATTAAAAAATATAATGAAAAATCATAGCTAATCTATCGCTGGCCCGAATGTTATTGAATCTGGTAGTAAAATATGGTAGTTTTCCGTATGGCACAATTCCGCCTCACCTCTTCGAAACAGGCGGAAAAGTACCATACTGGAAAAGTACCATACTTAAATATATAATTTATAGCTTTCACAAATGTTTTTGAATCTTGTAGTAAAATATGGTAGTTTTCCGTATGGCACAATTCCGCCTCGCCTTTTCGAAACAGACGGAAAAGTACCATATCGGAAAAGTGCCATACTTTAAAAAGGACACGTGCTGCTATCTGGCGTCATTTGAGTTAACCGAAGACACTGTTGGAGTTGACAGCGCTGTCTACAGGCGAATTCTCCACATTATTCTGAGAACAGAGGCGTTGCAGTTATTCCATGGAGTGTGTAAAAAAATATGGCACAATTCCGCCTCGTCCTTTTTCAAGTATGGTACTTTTCCAGTATGGAACTTTTCCGCCTTTTTCGAAGAAGAGAGGCGGAATTGTGCCATACGGAAAAGTACCATACCAGTATGGTACTTTTCCAGTATGGTACTTTTCCGCGCCCCCGAACGGAGTGTTGTAAATCACTCGGCGGCTGACAGGCGAACGGACGACGGGCTATTGTAATTCCGGCTACACACAAGCTCATGGCAGGCTGTCTCTGTTGGCAAGAAATACTCCTCTATGACTGACCACTACAACACTGCGCTCTTTGAAGATTTTGTGGAGATACTTCAAGAGATTTTACACGGCCTTTAAAATCTCCATCGGGAACCTTAACTACCGCCAACTAGTAAGATGAGCACATCCTCAGTTACAATCATGAAAAAATCTTCGCATTCCTTCCAGAGAGGAAAAGTTTTAGTTTATGTCGAAGACGTGTGACTCAAAGATTACGCCTATTGAATCGCCCGAGTTTGAGGTTGACAGGACTGCCGTCATCGAGTAAAGTATGCCCTTTTGTCGAGGGAAAGCCAACAGACAAACGTTTTCAAGAAATACTTAACGGTCTTAATGGACCGTACACGTAAGAGTCTGGCTCCAGAGTCCGGCTCAGCTCGGCTCGGCTCGGCTCGGCTCGGCTCGGCCTCCGAAAAATGAAATTCGCACGTGTGTCGGTGGTCGTCTCTCGGGGCGTGCGCATCTCTCTCGCGGGCTGTTGGCTGGGATTTCCCTGCGCCCTATTGGGTAACCGAAGGCTGGCAGTGCGTGTGGGATTTGTGTGCGTGCTGGGGGCGGCCTAGCAGCGCCAACTGCTACCGACCGCGTCCAGCGGGTGGCGGATACGGGAGCCCAGCTCGAGAGTTGCAATCTCGCTGGGGTGGCTGTGAATAACCAATAGCAGTCCGCGGACCAATGGCCGGCCTGTGGAGTCGTTATTACGGCTGTCGGTGTGAAAGGTAGCCTGAATGTAGCTCGGCGCGTGGCAGGAAGCAGCTTCGTCGGCGAAGGCACTGCAGGGGAGCTCGATGTGCTAAAAAAATGCGAAGTGTAGACGAACTGCGGGCTGGAACTTGCGGAGCTGTGAACTGCTGCGCGCGCAACGGAATTGAAATGCATCGGAACTCTGAAGGAAGACATCAGGAACCTTCAGCTGGGGCTGCTGTAGCTGTGGCAGCAGTAGCCTCGAGCGGCGCGACCTTTAACCGTCTCGGGGATTTTGGGTGGCGAGGTTGGTTCCCTCCCCCCACCCTGGCTTGAAAAGTACTGCTGTTAACCTGAAGAAGGAAGATGAAGATGGTGCAACGTCAGGCTGCCTTTCGCTCCGTGCGCCCGCAGTTCGAGCCGGTTTACTGGCTCGTCTGCCCACTTCTGTTTTAACTGTGGCTGCCTGGGCAGCTGTGGCTGGGCTGACGAGTGAAGTCGCCCGCCCCTGGGGGCGCTTGCGCCCCTGGTTAATAACAACCCAGGAGTTACCAAACTTTAAATGCGGGCCGCAAGGCCCAAGCACCCAACTCCAGCATGGTTGATTTTTCAGCCCCTCCAACTCTTCTTACCTGGACCCTTCTTCCCTCTTGTCCAGTAGCTACCTGCTTGCATAATGCATGATAATTGATCCCCGCATGACCCGGCCCAGGGTTTTCCCTGTGTCTATGCAGGTTTTACCTGGGTCACACTTAGCTAACTTTTAAGCTAGGCGACCAATGGGGCGTCAGTCATGGCGCCAATTGCAGCCATGGCTGGCCAGTAAACCCCAATACGCACACGATTGCACGCGCCCTTGTCCTGCATGGTTCAAAACCCGCATGGTTGAGTGTATAGGCTTCGGCCTGAGACACACCTAGGTCCTCCCCTAACCTGGACCCTCCCCTACACAATTAGAATTAACTTAGGCTAGGAAAAAAAAATTCGCACGTGTGTGGGCTATGAAGAGCCGGGCGAGCTGAGCCCAGCTCGTCGCTTGTGCTAGAACTCTACCCTTGTTCAACAAAGATGGCAGAAGCGGTTTTTGTATTTTTTTTGTTTTTGTTTTTTATTATTTTGTAATTTTTTATTTAATTTTTGCTTTGATTTGCTGATACTAATTAAGGAAAAAGTGCGTTTGTTCTCCGTGTGCTCCTGATTATTCTTGCCAATATTTTGATGGTATTATTCATGTGCTCATTATTCCTGTCCAGACTTATGCTGATGTTCTCCGAGTGCTTCTGGTTATTTCTGAGAAATCGATCCCTGCAAGAATTTTTTTTTAACTTAATGAGTCACGCAGTTATATTCAAACTTACATTTAATTTGAGGATTTCTGCTACCAATTTATAACAAAAAAAATATTTTTATCAGATGGAATTAAGATAAAAACCATCAATTACTAAGTCAAATAATATTCCTTGAGACAGCTGAGCACTATCATGCAAGACAAACTTCCTTCTCATTGATGTCTATCTAGCAAAGCCTTCTTTCTCTTGCGATGATCCCGCATCCCAAATTAAAAATAAATATTTACCTCAACACAACATGTGGCGACATCTGTTGTTGATAAGCAGAACTAATTGCGACAAGTTTCTTGTATGAGAAAAATAACTCGCGCTCATGAAAAATTAGCAAAAATTCTATTTAAGTAATTGTTCGAATTTAAAACTTTCAATTTGCATCTGGCATTAGTGCACAAGCTAACATGTATCCTCGATCGTTGTCTGTAGCTGTATCAAAAAGACATCGCTGTAGATACTGTGGCAAGGAGTTTACCTTGAGAACAAATGCTAAACATCATGAGAGAAGCGAGTGTGTTTTGGGTCCTTACCAAAAACCATTAATTGCAGTCAAAGACATAAATCATTTGGACGAATATATTTCTTGAATAGACATTGCAAGACCTGTACAACTAAGCTAACTAAAGGTATCGAGGACTGATCTACAACACCGAGGAAGAAGAACGAAGGCAAAATATTAGACGACTATAATGATTACGAAGAATGTAAAAATGCTATTGCTAAAAATACTAGCCAAGATCTCGACAATAATTTAAAATTTTAAACTAACGAAGAAAGTAGCAAATTCATGGGAAATGAAAATATATTTACACCAAATTCTAGTCGTCTCCATGAAAATGAGAACCACATAGAAAGACCTAAAACTGACAAGATCGAAAACTGAAATGTAACATCTGTATCTGACATGACTGAAGACTATGATGACACAACTGAGGCTGACATGATCGAAGACTGTGCTGACGTACCTGAATCTCACGAGATTTAAGAATGTGATGAAGCGCTGAGACCAAAACGATGGAAACGTGTTAAAATTAATTATTCTGATCAAGCATGTGATGATCACTGGGTCGATGATGATTGGAGCAATTGGAGCATTGGAGCACTTTGAGCTCTTGGAGCAATTGGAGTTTTGGAGCAGTTGGAGCTGTTGGAGCACTTGGTGCAATAGGAGCATTGGAGCTATTTGGAGCAATAAGAGATTTGGAGCTCTTGGAGCTTTGGAGTAGTTGGAGCTGTTAGATCACTTGGAGCAATTAGAGCTCTTGGAGCTTTAGAGCTCTTGGAGCAATTTGAGATTTGGAGCTTCTGGAATAATTGGAGCATTGAAGCACTTGGAGCAATTGGAGCACTTAGAGGTCTTGGAGCATTGGAGCACTTGGAGTGGTCGGAACTTTGGATCTGTTGGAGCACTTGGAGCTACTGGCCAATTGGAGCAATTTGAGCATTGGAGCTCTTGGAACAATTTTAGCTTTGGAGCTGTTGGAGCACTCTTAGCATGGAGCACTTGTAGCTTTGGAAAACTTGGAGCAGTTGAAGCAACTGAAGCATTGACCTTTGGAGCCAATGACTGTTGGAGCCAAAGACAGTTGAAGTTTATGACTTTTAGAGCCAAAGACTGTTGGAGTTGAAGACTGTTGGACCTGTTGGAGCGTTGACCTTTAGAGCCAAAGACAGTTGGAGCCAAAGCCAGTTGTACTTTTCTTGACGATATCAAGCAGAATATTATAAATCAGCTTACTGATGAAGTATCAACACACAGGCCTTTAAAATATAACTTGTGGCTGGACTGGTTGTATGGTAAACCGTATTCGTTCAAGGACCAAAAGAAGTAGTGCACATTCAAGACAGTGATTACTCCCATTTACAATTTCGATGATGTGAGGCAGTCTGTTAAACACAGTATCGAGAAACTCTGCCCGGAAGAAACAGACTATGTAGGCAAAGGATCTGGTTGGTCTCCCTCTTCAGTAAACCATTTGGAGCTAAGAATTATTCAGTTAAAGCCAATGCAGAACGAAATGTTTATAAGATTGCTAACTTTAGCAAGTTTTCCTGTAGTAGAATAGAAATTATGTAATAAAATTTTTTAGAACCTGTCACTTTTGTGGTATTTTTAATTAAATTTATTTTTTGCATCGACCAAGGATCGAGCCGGGGAAGGATATCGATCGAATTGATCAGTAAATTAATGAGTGTTTTTTTTAATTATGATTTTTGGAATTTTTCCGAATTTATGGTTTATTATTGAGAATTTTCAGGATGGAAGTCAATATTCCATCAGCTTACTAAGGCTTATAGTAGAGGATTTTAAGCTTCTTTTAGGATTTTGAACATGATTTATTGACTAAGAGTATTTTTAACTTAAAATTATTATTTTTGCATGGATCAAGTATCGAAAAAATGATAGGAATCGATATAATTAATAGGTATATTTATTGAAATTTTTTAAAATGAATTTTGGAATTTTTCCCGAATTTATAGCTAAATAATTACGAATTTCCAAGATGGCATCCAAATTTCAAGATGGCGGGTGCCACAGTAATAATAAATTATTATTGCTGTACTCTAGCAGTCAACAATTAAACTAACATGGTGGCAGTGCACTCTAGCGGACGAAAACAAGATGGCAACCTCCAATAGACGAAAACAAGATGGCAACCTCCAATAGACGAAAAAAAGATGGCGGACATGACATCATACTAGCTGGTGATATATATACCTTGTCAATAGTGGTGGGAGGTCAGTCAGCCGGCGACTTCCATGGAGGAAGGATGTCATTTTCCCCCCTCACCGGGTTCGAACCAAGAACTCCATGATGTGTGTTTTAAAATATTTTATAAACATTGTATTACTTGATTTTTTATAAATTTTAAATCTTTTCCATTAAAATCTGATATTTACAGATTTTCAATATGATGGCTGTGACATCATAATACAAGATGGTGGAATGTTTTTATTTAAATTAATTATTTATAAATTTTAAAATTTTCCTGATTTTCTAGCATAAATAATACGGATTTTCAAAATGGCAGTCCTACCGAAAATTGCAACGATCTAGAATCGAAGATGGTGGCCATAACTAAACATGCATCGAAGACATCATACACATACAAAATGGCGGGCATAACAAAACATGCAATATTTCCTAGAATCCAAGATAGTGATCATAATGTAATGTGCAACAGTGTTTTTTAAACCAGATTTGATTAAAGTTTTATTAGTTACATTTTTTTATGATTTTTAAAATTTTTCCCGAATTTCTAGCATAAAAATTACGGATTTTCGAGATGGCGGCTGTAACGAAAATTGCAAAGTTTCTAGAATTAAAGATGATGGGTGTGAAGAGAGTTTTATTATATTTTTAATTTTTATTAAGATTGTTATAAAATATATTATAAATAAATTACATGTTTACTCTCGGCGGGAATCGAACCGAGGACCGAAATTGTTTATGTAACTATACATTTGAAGTAAGCAATTTTTTATATTATTTGGAATTGTTTCGGAATTTTTTTGGTCAAAAATTAAAGAATTGGTCAAGGTCAAGGTCGTGACCTCGGTGGCTTGCTCTTAGGACTCTTTAGCCATTTTAAGGAATTTTAGTTCTTTCTAAGTAAAAGTCTTTTAAGGTTTTTCTAATTTTGAAATTTTTAATATTTAAGGAATAAAACTGGAAATTTTTTCCTCAAAAAGGGGAATTTTTCCCTTGAAATAAGGACATTTCTAGAAATGTTGAGTGATTTTTGAGGAAATTTGACACCAAAAATGGCCGCCGTAACATCACAATCCAAGATGGCAGTCAACACCACGGACCAGAGCAGGAAACTAGGACTTGGATGCCTTATTATATACTACTTATTTCTCTTTTCTTCTCGTGAACAGACTATATTCGTCTAGGGCAACCATTGCGGCTGCAACTTGCTTTGACAAACTCATTTGAAATACTGAAATCCACGAGGAAAATCCAGAGTATGTTCGTATCGTGTGATGTCAAAACTACCCGAGTCTGGATTATGAATCAAGTTCCTAGCGAAAGGTTTGCGAGCTTGACTCGTGCGTTAATGGAATCCTTCAAGCAGCCCATGGGAGACCCGGGCAAGTTGGACACCCCGGGCAAGATGGATTTCATTTATTTCTCAGGTATTCCGCTAGATAGCAGCACTAGTATTTTTTTGTAAAAAGATATTGCCCTGCTGTATTGACCGGCAGTTGTCGCCATCATGGCTGTGTTTGCATAAGACTGGGACGAGTTTTAATTATATCAAGGTAAATGTTTTTTATTTTTCATGTATCTAAATGCTTTTCTATTTGACGCAGTGTTACACTATACATTTTAAAGATATTGAGTAAAATATTACTTTGTTATTAAGCTTTCAAATGCTTGATGTCGCAATAGTCCCGTTTGCATTGTTTTTATTAGTGAAATTTTTTGTTCCCGAGTGAAGCTACTGGGCAAGATGGATAACGAAAAGTTAAGGTAGATCAACTCCTGTCATATTGGATTTTTTAACTTCTCGAATTTGTTTAATGTGAAGGCACAATTTAGGTATAACTTTCAACGATTTATCGATATTTTTAACAATGTAGTATAATTCTGCCGATACATATTAAGAATAATAGTTTATTTATATAATTGAACATAAATAGTTTGTAGGCCCAAAATGTGAACCCCTTTTTATACTGATGTGGCTATATTCAAATTAAAACCATCTTGCACAGCATTGTTTACCTATTCGAAACTTTATATTTTACAGATGGTGTATACGAATAAAAGATAAAGTGATCGTGGCAGCTGGGAAGAGAAGGACATGGAAGCTGCCCTCGCAGCTGTTCAAGAATCTGGTGAAACTATTCTAAATGCTTGAAAGAGCTAAAATGTGCCTTATGGTACCTTGCATCGACACCTGAAGAAAGGAACTGCAGTGAAGTCTTTGGGGAGGTATCAGCTGGTTTTCACTAAAGTTCAAGAGTTGGAACTGAAAGAATACATTTTAAAAATGGATTCTGTTTTTTTTCTTCGGATTAACCAAAAAATAATTCGTGGAACTAGTTTTTGAATTCGCCGAAGCAAACAAAATTCAACATCCATTCAAAAAAGGTTGCGCAGGAGATGACTGGTTCAAAGGTTTTAAACAGAGACATCCAGACATAACTTTAAGAACACCTGAGCCAACATCAGTGGCTCGTGCTCGAGGGTTCAACAAGCCACAAGTAAACCGGTTTTACGATTTATATTATGAAGTATTAGAGGAGCACAATATCAATGCAGCAACACTGTTCAATGTGGACGAGACAGGAATCCAGACCACAACCACCAGACCTCCCAAAAGACTGTCCTCGACTGGCAAAAAACAGGTGGAAGTAATCTCTAGCTCAGAACGAGGGGCTTTGAGCACTATCGTAGGATGCTGCAGTGCTGCAGGCCAATTCCTTCCACCATATTTCATATTTGCAAGAAAGAAAATGGTTGACCGACTTCTTGATGGAAGTCCACCAGGGTCTGTTTCTACCTGCACAGATAACGGGTGGATAAATAGGCCAGCTTTCTTACAATGGCTGCAATACTTCGTCCAACAGGTGAGACCAAGTCCTGAGAAGAAGGTTCTCTTGTTGATGGACAATCACATCTCTCACAAATACTATCCTGCGTTAGAGTTTGCTCGGAAGAACAATGTGGTGTTTCTCTCTTTTCCACCTCACACCACTGGAAAACTTCAACCACTAGACAGAGCTGTTTATGGACCCTTCAAGGCATTCTGTGAGCAAGAAATAAACACATTCCAAAAAGCACATCACGTAAGAATTGTGAACCAACTAGACATCGCGAGACTATTCACTCCAGATTTTCTAAAATCTGCATCTGCGAAAAATGCTGTTCATGGATTTTCATCAACTGGATTGTGGCCTTTCAACAGAAACATTTTCGGAGAAGATTTTTCACCAGCGACAGTCACAGATCGTCCTCATCTTCTTGACGAACCAGTTCCAAGCAAGGATCAAGTTTCTGGGATCAATTTGCCAGGATCAAGTTGCCAGGATCAAATTGATATGATCAGGTTGCCAGAATAAAGTTGCCAGGATCAAGCTGCAAGATCTGCAGACACATCCAAGCAATTCTTTGGAGACACGGAGGCATGTTCCTCTAAAACAAGTCCATTTCAGTTGCGGCCGCTCAAGCCGTATGTAACTCGGAACGACAAACGCAAAAGAAAATGTCAGCGATCCGAGATCCTTACAAGCACCCCACAAAAGGAAATCCAAAAAATTTCTTATCTTAAGAGTATACAACAGACAGCACGAATCAAGAAGGCATCTTCTAAAAAAGTTGACAAGGCAAATTAAAAAAAAGTTTGTAGAAAAAGAAGTAAATGAAGGTGAAACTCGATGTTTAGTTTGCACAGAAACATATGCAGCCTCTGCTGGACCAGGAGAGTGGATTCAGTGTGGTGACTGCCAAGACTGGGCACATGAAGTGTGTACATCCTACACAGGTGTGGGAACCTACTATTGTGATTTATGCCAAGAATGACATTGTAGAAGGCTAACGACAGTTTTTGTAACATTTGACAATTTTAGTGACATGGTTAAATAACTATCCATCTTGCCCGAATCCATTATCCCTCTTACCCAGGGGTAATGGGCAAAATGGATTTTTTTCTGACTTTCATTTTTACGTGGATTAAATAAGTTTCTCCTTTTCATCTAAATGGTTTTGTGGTATTTAGTTTTGTAAGTATTGGGTTAATAAATAAAGCAGTTTATCAGTCTCTATGACTAAAAGTTTCACAGGAATGAAGCCTTCGGGTCTCCCCTACATGTACGAGTCCAGCTCGACAAACGTGGCTTGCAGGCCAGACTCTTACGTGTATAGGCTCATTTATACGATTAAAATGCTACTACATACAGACTCAGTTCATATGAATAACGCTGATAAAATTTATCACATAATTACAGATGATTACTCACATACCTACTCGCTCAAGCAGTAGCTGCAGAAACTGTAACCGATAACCTACATTAAACTGCTAGAATCTCAGAAGAAAACTTACGGATGTAAGTTTTATTTATTAAAATTCAAGTCATTCTTTTCTGTGAAAGGTGTTTAGTTGGAATGTACAGCACCTTCTTCCCCTAAATTAGTTGTGTTAGTGACAGGTTTAATAAGAATAGTTGAAAAAGAGAGTTTCATGTTTGTAGGAATAAATCTTCCAAAACATATGTGGTGCGAAGTTATAAGTACTGTAGCAAACCAACTTAATCAATTACCACACTGCTTTAAATGAATATAGAGTATGGGATCCTATAAAAGGTAGTGTGCAGGTAACAAAAGACACACCATTATTTGATGAGATTGCTGTATTCGAAATAGAACGAAAACAGGTCATACAAAATGTATTAACTCTGGGAAATGAAATCCCTAAGAAGCCAATACAGTATCAGAAAATAAATAACCAATACCTTGGGCAGTAGAAAGTGACGAAGAACAATATGGATTTACAGATGAGAATGAGGACACATCGTCCACAAGACCACACAGGAAAATAATAAAACCAAGACATCTAGAAATTAATGAATTATATGTTGCCTATTGCTTGGCGAGACTTATGAAGAAGCATTGTATAAAGTGAATAACACAAAAATGCAATTCAGAAAGAACTGGAAGCATGCAAAAAATTCCATATGTAAATTACAGCTGATCAACCAAAGAACATTAAACCAATTAAGATACTATGGGTGTTCCACACCAATCCAGATGGAACCAAGGAGGTCAAAACAGTGGCAAAATGTTTTCAGACAGGCAGAAGTGAACAAGTGTATGCACATGTACCAAAATGGCCCACTATCAGACTTATTTTGTCCTTTTCTATACATTAATATTGAACTATTAAGCAGATGGATGTTCTAACTGCATTGGGACACTGAAAAATGACATGTGCATATTTAAAACGAAAAGAGTTAAAGAAAAAACCATAGTTCTGAAACTTCAGCATGCTTTATATGGGCTTAGTGAGTCACCAAGCTGATGGAACCAAAGGTTCAATCATTTTGCAACTGAGAACAACCTGAAGAGTATGTTTATATATTGGATATCAGAGATAGTTTGTGGTTGATCACATGGGTGGATGACCTTTTGCTGTTGGGTGAGAGAGCAAAAAATAGAAGAAATCTCTGCATGATTAAATAAATGTTTATTGCCAAATACCTAGCAGACCTGCACTGTTGCATTGATGCAGAAGAGATAATATTGGAAAATAGGATGAAAATGTCAGTATAAACTTATTGAAAAATATGTTGAAGAGGTTCAACCTAGATGGATGCAAGAAAGTTCCTAAACCAATAGAAGACAAATTGAAAGTCCATGACACAGACACTGTTATGGATGTTCCATTTTGAGAACTTGTAGGTAGCTTGAAAATCATATTTAAAATCAACAGACCAGACATAGCATTCGCTACATCATATTTCAGTTTCTTCTGGATTAACCAACTAGTCCGTTATGAAATGTAGCGAAAAAGGTGCTTCAGTATATAAAGGGCACCATTGATAAAACTTTGCTATACCATGAAAATTCAGAATGGTGCTCTCAAGTCATCACGTATGCAGATTGGGGATGCGACGTGACAGGTCGCAAGAGCCTTATTGGGATGTGTTGTTTCACTGTGGCAACTTGGTGTCTTGGAGCTTAAAGAAACAGAAAGTAGAAACTCTGAACTCAGCAGGAGCAGAATACATATTATGTACTCTGGCAGAATTAAAATGCTCTGCCTGAAAAGGTTTCTGTCAAAGGATATGACAAAATAGTTACGGTGGACAATCAAGGAGCAATTCACATGATAAAAAAAACTATGAAAATACAAAGAGTCCCAAGTATATTGACATAAAATTTCCTTTTCTGAAAGATACTTTTAACAATATGATAAATGTTGGTTACGCAGAGTCTAACGAAAATATTGCTGATATATTTACCAAACCATTAGATTCTACTATACTTATGTTTAGAGATATGCTCTGAGTTGATGTGTGTTTCTGTGTTAACCTCATGTACTAGCTCTATGCAAGTGTTATTTCATAACTATTTTTAAGTACATGTAAATAATGTTTGCGTCTTGTGTGTCCAGTATTGACATTTATACGTTTGCATTTTTATATTATATTTGAATTTTGCAGCTGTAGGGATTCAGAAAAACACTAGATCACAACTATGATTTGGGGAAATGCAAGGATCCCAGAACTAAATTCAACATAGGTCACTTTAAACTGCAATATTATTCACATTATAGGTACAACACATTATTTCAACTTGAAGCTTTCAGTCGAGGTCTGCCTTTACAATCCTTCCTATGAAGCAACACACAAAAATTAATCGTTATTAACCAGCTGAATAATATCACAATAATATGGGTTGAGTTTAAAACTTTACAATAAATATATTGTGAAAGATATTGGAACTATGGTTCAAGTCCATGCTTACTTGCTACCCATTCATTACAAATACCAAATTACAACCACCAGTTTGGGATAAGTACTTTACAGATTACAAAACAAAACACTAAAGTCTTGTCGAAAAGTCGGCGGAAGATCTTGCATTTGTTGTGTGTTATGTTCACAAGGATTGGGAAATTGCAAGGGACTCGGCACCAACAATATGGCATTTCCAGGCAACAAGCATTATTATTTACATTTAAGTTACAACACATAAATTGCACTATTTACTAGAAACTTATAGCCATCACTATTAGCAGTGAGTCTCCCTTGGTTTCCTTCCTATGAACTGACCAAGAAAATTGATCGTTAGCAAATACTGAAGAATATTACAATAATATGCTTTGAATTAAACATTTAAAAAAATAGATAACAGGAACTAGTTAATAAACACGTAATGCTTTCACCAGGTGAGCTTACAGTTGAGTGACAAAACCATTTATAAATAAAAGTTCCATCACTAAGTCTTGCCAAAAACATCAACTACACTTGAATTTTCTTTCAACCAGTCAATGCAAAAGTTATTGGTGCTCTAAGACACAATACTGTCTTTTGTAACCATATACACACCTCTGGCATATATGACTCTCAAGAAAAATAGTTACATGCTTGCTGGCAACTGTCCACTTGCCACCGGGAAATGTGGCTTGAAAAGAAAAGTTACTCGCCTCCGAATGCGGAAGTCCTGGTCAGCATCGACTTTCCCTCTCCATTAACACAGCTTGTAGCTCTGCAATGAAATGATTTCCTGGATCTTCTTAGTTTCTTGGATGGATGGTTCAGCTTGCTCCGCGAGTAGTCACTCACCCGGCATATAGATACTTTGTCGATGGATATTATCTCCGATACTTTCTCAAACCCCCACATGGAACAACTTTGTAAACCTGTTGATACTCTCTCCACTAGTAACATCTGGACTTCCTCTTCCACTGCCTCAGCATGGCATGATGAGACTCGCCATACTAACCCATTCAGTCGTTCGCCGAATTCTTCACCAGACTCGACGCTCGTTCTAGGATATCACTTATCACTACATGCAGTGACTCCCTTCGGGTTTCCTTCTGTTGGCTCCTGTGAGTACGAGTGCAAATTTACTGCACTCACCGGACCACAGGTTACTCGCTCGACTTACTGTAGCTGGACTCCAACCAGCGATGACTGGATGCCCCGCAGTTCATCTGAGAATACTGAGTTGTATCTTTTTGTTTCGTCAGCGGGTTATGAACTCACCGATCATACTCTGCTGACGTACTGTGTGGTCATTGTTGACATTTGGATGGACTAACTGACTCCTTTCACTGACTCCGATGGACACATGTTGCTGTCTCGCTACAACTAAAGCAACTGCATACTGCAACAGCTTACTCCAGGCAGTATATACCCCCGAGACTGTCATTCATTTCCTTCCAGAATTTTCTACAGTTCTCAAGACTCACTAAGCATCGGTCTGGAACTCTGCATCACGAACTTCTAATGCAAGGTTCACAGGGTCTTACTTCACTTCCACAATGTTCCCGAACATTTTGTCTAGTTTCACAGACTGCAACTCCATCGCAGATGTGTCACAACTTGGACCTACCTACTTTTACAGACCAATCAAACTTCCCTAACTTTTCCTTGATTTTCTCTGTCTTTTCAGAATGTGGACACCATGTAAGTACATAAATGATCCACTCGAATTGCTATTAAACTTCAAAAATAACTATTTCATATAGTTGATAGTGACTTAGACAATTTGCCTCGGCACAAAAAATAATATGCTTGGGAGATGTTTAGTGCTTTTATTATTCATAAATTTGTTTAAAGCATTTTATTGCTGACTTGAATAATATAATAAATAATCGTAACAAATATAATTTTACCACATACCATGAATGATTTAATTAAGTAGATTTCTATGATACAAAATGTGCTTTTATTAAATAAATGAAAACATAGACAAAATGGTTTTACATTTTTAACTGTTGTATGCTACAATACAATTTTCTGACCTGTTTTCCTGAATTTGAAGAAATTTATTTTCAAAATATGTAACTTGACAATAAAAGATTTAAATAGAGTACTGGTATAAACTAGTACCGTATTAACCTGAATAGAGGCCGACCTCAATATCAGGGCGACCCCTACTTTTCGTTGTCCCCTCCACTGAAAAATAATAGATTTATATTCTTCTACATTAAAATCACTTTCACCAAATTTTTTTCTAGGCATCTGCTCATTTTTCTACATCCTTCACCACCGCACATTATTCTCACATAACCTATATTGGCATGCTACTGCACAGTTGTTTGTTTGGGATAGTGTACAACTCTAATGTAAGTACTATCAGAACAGTTTATATCTTGTTTCGGAATGTAAGATGCATTTTTGACACAATCACAAATAACAGGTATATAATTGTAAATCTTACGAAAAACTAAAACTTAAAATCACGCTTTGCGCAATGTGCCTATGTTACAATTTATGTTAATGTTATATTTAAAAAGAAAAATACTTTGAAGTGTATACAAGCACAAAAACATGAGAAATAAATATTCATGGGTGTTACCTTAGCTAACACAGACAAACACTTGTTCTTCATATTAACTTTGAAATATTTGTGCATTGGGAGTGCATGACTTGATGTAAGCTTTTGGACATACGCCATTGCTAACCACATGTATGTCTGTAGAAGAAAACTACAAAAAACCCAAAAGACAAAAACACAAATTAAGCAAAAAATTGCTGTTGTCAACAGGATATAAACACCACATAATATTCCATAACAGGAATATGGTCACCAAACAAAGAAAAACAAAGAAAAAAAGACTAAGAGAACAAAAAAAAAAAACCGCAAATGATGACAGCACAAAAATATTGAACCCAAAAATATTCAGCACAACAGTTGAAACAAGACAAAACGAAAAGACGAAACAAACACAATAGTTTTCCAAAACAGAAACAAGCGACGTTTCGGGAACTGCTATCTGCTCCCGTTCTCAGGCAGAGACGCACATGGTACGAAAACACAGGTGCGACTGTTTATATGGTGTTTATATCCTGTTGACAACAGAAATTTTTTGCTTAATTTGTGTTTTTTGTAGTTTTCTTCTACAGACATACATGTGCTTAGCAATGGCGTATGTCCAAAAGCTTACATCAAGTCACTTGTTCTTCACTTGTTTTTTTCAAACTTGTAGGCAGAAGTAATGGAACACTCCCTGTTTCAGTCACCATAATCTTTTTTTGTAGGTTTGTTATCATACAACCAAATATTCTCTTTACATTCTTTTCCCGTTTCCTGACGAAGAAAAAAATTTGTGCATACAGAAATTTGTTTTACTACAATATATAAAATAAAGGTATTCAAGATACATGGTAACTCAACATAAGAAATTATTTTAATGCTGTTTATGGACAGTCAAGTGAATTTACCAGATTTTGCTCTTTGTTACGTAAAAGTCTACTTGGATTTTTCTTGGTGCGCAATAACAGGCCAACCTGTTTTCGTAAACGGTTTTTCTGAATAAAAACCTCTGCCTCTATTCAGGTTTTATTTACATACTTTACTAAACACTGTATCATGTGATTTGCATTAGATAATGTGCAAAACATACCCAAAAAATATACCACACAAAGTTTCACTTCCTATCTTTCTGAAAAAAAAAAAAAATCCTTAAAAGTGATCTAATGAGTCTGCAGACTGCTTGGCTAACGTAACACTGTTAACCACTTTGTGATAGTTAAACATTTTGAAAAATATTTTTTTTTTTGCAAATGTGAAAGTTGGACCTACTATGTATGCAGAATGTTCCAAATTTGTGTGATGGGTGATAGAATGCAACTAGACAAGCACAAATCACCATACATGTATGCTCAGAACTAAACTGGTGAAGCGATAGAGGGCACTTTCCAGTAAACCAAATAATCATGCAGTTCACAGCAACCATGGTCACTTGTACGAATCAAGAAAGGTCGACATGTTTTACATGTACAGACTTACAGACAGCCATTCAAGCCAAGTACAAAGATTGACCGAGAACATTTTCCAACAAGACGCATGTGAAGCCTACATCACTGTTGGTGGCTGCAATTTTCAGTAGTTGTTGCGAACTGGGATTTGTATGATAATAAGTTTTTGAATAAAAAATTTTTTTTTAAGTTCATCAGTGTAATGTCATTCCATATCTTTCTATCTTGTTTATCATCATTTCATAACAGTACATACCACCCTCTAGCACTAAAACAGTTGAGTTCCAAGCATATATTGTATTATAATTTGTGCTTGTCTAGTTGTGTTCTATCCCCCTACATATATATCACAAATTTTACACCTACTGTATAAATTGCAATATATTTTTGCATCACCAAGATTTAAACTTGATCATACTTTCTGCTTGAAATTTTAATTAGGCATGTCAAATGTCTTAAATACATAAATACAAATTCAACAAGAAATAAAAGAAGTCAGACTATGTTTTAAGTAACAGTGAAAGATAACGTAGACTAACTGGTTATTCAACAACTTTTTGCTAACACTGGAATACAATGACTGCCCAAAACATAGAGCACCCACAAAGAATAGTCGAACTTGGATGTAATTGGTACATGCAAAACATCAATGAAGATGTAAATGATTAGAATTTCAATGATCTATAACAATTAGAACAGCCACCAGAGTGCATTAATGGTGTCACCACAATAACAAAAATATTGATAAATACAGTACAAACCATTTTTCACACTATTGAAGGGGGTGTCTGAAAATGATATCAAATGTAGGAAAGTGTAAAATAAGGGAAATGTATGAAAAAATCCTTTCTTTGCTCAGAGAACTGAAATATTATATGACCTAAACATATCATAATCTAATATACATATAATTATTCATTATGAGTGTCTGAATACTATCTAAAAAGAATCATAATACACTTAAGTCCCATATTTACATTCTGTAGTGTGTATAGGTAAGCATACAGTGTATGTACATACTTTCATACTTAAATTAGCAATTCATAATAACATGAAATTTACAGGTTAAGAATATTACCAAATATATCACAGAACGTAAGAAAGTGTACTAAAGCAAAAGTTATATTTTTCAAAGAAAAAAAATACCGCAAGGTTTCTCAAAAAATAATGAATGGGTACATTCGAGGCCCTTGCATCCACACACCATTCCTTCAAAAGTACTGCAAGTTCCTAATATTTTGATGCACGAATGTGTTTTCTCTTCTCAGAAAAACCACCACACTGAGATGCATTTTCTTCAATCATTTCAAGATTTTTCACAATTGTGTTCTGAGTTGAAATCGGCATGCCTAACCTCTCAGCGAGTGAAACACGAGTACCTTTGTGCTCGTCCACGCACTTCAAAAAGTTGAGTTTTCCATAAATCGAAAATGTTTTCTGTTTTTTACATGCTGCCTTCTTGTTAAAATATGTACATATAAAAACACAGTCAATTATTACAGAAAAAAACCAACATTTTCCCTTATTCACAATGTTATTTGTTGCCAACCACGTTATTCTTAACAGACGTTGACAAAGATTTAATACCGGAAATGTATACAGTATGTAATCCTAATGTATAAGTTAGTGATGAACAGTAGCGTTGCGTGCTAACATTTTCTCGAAGTCAGCCTTTATTAGGCCAGTGTTGGCAGCCTGTCAGTACCGTTTTTAATGAAAAAGAACTTCAAAAAATTCACGAGCAACAGCGCTAGTGTTCCCAACAGCATTTTTGATTTGTTATTTCACACGATAGTGACATCTTCATAGGTAAGATGTCCATGACAAACACAGGAACAACAAATTTATGTAGGCATAGCATTCATAAACAAACAGCAAAGTTGCGGGAAACAGATTATAGGTGCGTTGCAATCAATGGGAATTTATAGCAGTGCATTAAATGAGGTTAACACAGGCCTGAAATAAACTGGTGCAAATAACAGGAAAACGTAAAATGCGGTAAAGTAAAAACAGTGTTCTACTGTACCACGAATGAAGTATGAAACATATAGTCAAAACATTAAGAGAAATTTACAAAACATAGAATATGCCTATATGCCTTAGACTACTTTACAACCATTTCATGGAGTTTGATAGATGCCAATTTGTGAGTTTCAAGGAGGTGGGGAGTATTCACCAGACAATTACCAGGATACATAGCTTCCAGATGTCACAGTGGCCAAATTTTGCAACTAATGGGTACTTGAGGGCATCCATGCACATCATAAAGGTTCTGGTTAAACAAGACAGACCACACCAAACATGGATCATCATATTGTTTCCCTACCATCACGTAACCTCATGACATCTGTGCCTGCCATCTGGGTGAAGTAAATGGGCTTTCTACACCACCTTGTGTCTTTCCACACATGTCTTGACTACCTGTATCCATTGAATAAGTTCGCTATTCCATACATTCACTTCCGTTTACATCAGAGCACAAACAGACGCATTTACAGTGGTGCCATGAATGTGTGGCATAGACAGATGAATAGTAGCACTGCAATTCAGCAATGATCCTTACTTCTCAATTATTTTAAATTACAGTAGTGTGAATTATTGCGATGACGCAAAGGGAGCGTACACACAGGGTATGTGACTTAAGGTCACCTTTGGTGGTGGTTTGGGGGACCCTGATAGCACAATGGTACGTCTGAGACATCCAACATTCTGCATCCTGAATCCTGAATCCTGCATGAAAAAGCAAGCACTATTATACAGACATGCAAAAATAAAATGCTTCGCAAATGTGGCTGTGAACTACAGTGTCATGCTGAGATATTAAGGCCCACAGGGTATCAATGTGTCCATGATAGAACATGTGTAGGATCAGCTTGGATGTCATCTCCAGCCAAATCTCCATCTGCAGGATATTGAAGACCAGTTGCAACAGTTTTAAGCTGACTTGCCTCAGGAGAGGCTATGAAAACTGTACATGTGGATGTCATATAGTTTTGTTTATTAAATGTTTCTTAATATTGATGCAAACAAATATAAATATCATACAAAAGTAATTTATTTGTACAAACGTAAGAAATAGATACTTACGTTCACATTTCACTCCAACAGGACCAGTACCCCATATGTAGTCATTACCTAAGATAAAAATAAAAATAATCACTTATGGAATGAAACTATTCATACAATGGTCAACTAGAAAGTTATAACTTAAATACAGAAAACACAGCAATATGTAAGTATTGAGACCAACAAAAGTTGTATGAAATTATACAGAATGAAACTGATATAATACTAGTCATAGCACTGCTGATGAGACTTAAATGATTGTTTTGCTGTTTAGTTTTCATTTTGTGTATGATTTGCACCAATATATGTGGTAATAGTTGCCAGAGTTCAACCCTAATGAAAAAATGTCACACATTGATTAAAAATGATTATGGTTAATCACAGTATCAAGGATTTTACTATTGCTGTTTTAACGAGTTTAAATTATGTATGGACAATTATCAAACACTCAAGGATGGCTTATCACTTTCAGCCACAATTTATTCTTGTAATTAAATACATATATGTATCCTTCAGATGCTAGCTTCCCCTATATGATTAACTTATCACTGGATTGGCAATAAATTGCTAATAATTTCCAAACTTAACCTCTTAGTTTGTGACAGGTACATCAAAAGGGTTCTATTCCCAGCCTGCCTGAGGATTTTACGGTAAAACAATTTGCTTCTCAGGATTCATGTCTTCACATTAAGTTGACATTTCACCTACAAACTGCAATAAGGCTATGGCAGAATCACCTTACCAAGACCACAGATGGATTTTATTACGAACTAGGCATGTTTTACCATCTAACAGTTTTGCAACCTCAGTAGCTGCCTCTCTCTTCAACCAACAGGCACTTTTCTCGGCACTCCAATCATGAACTGCGTTCTTCCAACTGGTGCACTCTGGAGTCCCACAATAGTCTATGAAGTAATGTTTTTGGCTTTAGGTACTTTCATTCAGTTTACTGTAGGCCTCAATTAAATTTATCTTCAGGCCACTTGCATTAAATATACAACTACCTGAGGTTCTGGGGAGCCAAAAGTATAAAAAAAAAGGGGCAGAATATTACATGTTTTTACAAAAACCTCATTTTAATTAATTTTTAACATACAAAAACTAAACATTATCAGAGATACAAATCACATTATGTCACAAGCACCTGTAAAATCATTTTACAAACACACAATAAATAGCATTTTAACCAACTTGACAGACAAGCATTTTAGTGTGAAAAATGGCTGGTTCTGTTCTTCATAAGTTCAGTGTACTGAGGCTCACAACTGGTGTGAGAAATGTGTATCTGGCTTTCAAGAGTGTCATCCTTCAAACATCTTCTGTTTGTTCATTTGATGGTAATCATTGCACTATATTTGCTCTCGCAGATCCATGTTGATCCAAACATGGTCAGTATTTAAATTGCTATTTCTGTAATAGCTGTAAATTTCATTTTACTTAGTTCAATCCAGAAGTTTATGTAGTCACTGGATGTCTTGAAGAGATAATTCACACTTAGCTGAACAGAAAAATCACACATTTCTAGCTTCAGACTTACTTAATCAATTAAAAACAAATCTTTAAGTTGATTTATGAGCTCTGGTTTAATGTCTGTAGTCAAAGGCCTCTGAAGGAATTGAAAAAAAAAAAAATTTTTTTTCTTTCTTTTCAACTTTCACAAATCTTAATCTCTGAATTAAGATTGTTCAAGTAGCCAATCCCTTCATATTTTATTCTTTTTTTTATAGGCCAATCTCCTTTTTTTACAATTTCTTTAAGCATAAGAAACAAATTAAAAATACCACACAGGTAATTCGGAATAAAGCATTCAATATTTTTTCTTGAAACTCAAGACGAATTATGACAATTCACACATAGTTTTAATTTTTACCTTGCAAACCAAGGTTCAAATTTTTGAGGTACTACAAAATGTCAACAAGAAGAGCAAGCCTGTTAAGTTTATTTGCATCTAGTAACAAATTTATAAAAAGATCCCACTTTTTAGATGTGCCTTGTCAGTTCTAGGGAAAGAACAATTTCTTCTCTTACATCCCAAACTCTTTTTAGCATGTTGCCTTTGCACAGCCACCTAACATTTTTATAGAGAACCACATTTGAGACTTCAGAATTAAGATACTTTTAAACTGTTTAAGGTTCCTATGTGTAAGAGCATTTACCAGTTTTGTAATTTCAGTTAGCAACGGGACAAAACTTTCACTCAGTTTACCACAGAGAACAGTATTATGGATAATGCACTGCATAGGCATTACAAGGATTTTTTTTAGGGGTGTCAGTCTAGATTATTAAGAAAAACTCCATAGACTATAAAAATTAATTTTTACTATAATATATGAAAGACCATAAACATTTCATCACTAACTTTTCTTTTTTCCCATATTTTATTCTACAATGTGACTTATACAAACAACAAATAGCATTACTTATTATTAAAAAATAAAAAATACCAAAACTAAAAATTCCATTAAACTGGAACTTAGGGAACATGTGATATTTTAGTTAGGTTAGATTGAAATTGTCCTGGCCTACGGCCTTCTGAGCCCGATGTGCCACCACCTCCCTCCTCGCCCGCTCCAGGCCTCCTCCTTCCACAACCCCCCTCTGTGACACCGGCATTTCAAACCACCCGCCAAAGTGTGTGTGTATGTGCGTATGTCAGCCCACGCCCACCGGTGTGACGTCAGTGCTTTGCTCCCTTATCGATGCCAGCCTAATTGATTGTAACTTGCTTATTTCTTCCCTACAGCGTTTTATGTTCTAGTAGACGGAGTAATTGCTTCAGGAGGGGCTTTTCTTTAAAGTGTAACATAAATAATATTCCGTGGCCCGAATGATGCCGAGTGAGGACGAACATTCCCGAGGCAGACTATATGTAAATATTAAATTAGTTCAAACCAATTAGTTATGTAATGTTATTGTTTCAAGCCAGTAGGCTAATTTAATTAAGGGTTTGTGTGTGTTCATTCCTTTTCCCGGTGGCATGCTTTATTTAAATATGTGTAGAGGCCGTTGGCCAGGTGTGAGTTGTGGGCCCGCCTCGAGGGCGCGCTAGGAGCCCGTCTGTCGCCGCAGCTGCCAGAGGTAAGGAGCTTCACGCACCCGTCATCTGCAACTCTGTACTATCACTGATCCCCGTCCATCGGCCTACTTAATTCATATAAATAACTTTCTTTTAACTTCAGGGCTTACCTCGAGCAGTAGACTGCTTTACTTAAGTATTATTTAATTCACTAGACGGATTGTGGTCATGTTATACGAACTCTAACACAGTCTAGTACACTTGTCTGGACCACCCTTATACCGATTCGTGCTACCGGCTCTTATTAACAGTGATAACATGTAAAATGTACAGATGGGCAACGTCAATAAAAGTATTGAATCAACATCTCGGTTTCTTTTTGTGCGGGTGACCACATGGAGAGACAACACACAGACTGAGGCATGTGGGCCGCCTTTGAGAGCCTACCTTATTTTGTTGTCTCTACATACAGCGTGATACCCGCTGAGAGAGGATGTAATTCCGTGCATTTTATTTACATTGGGGGAAACAGGTCTCGCTGCACACAGTCTACGTCACGGCCCTGAGGAGAGAGTAGCTGGGTCCACATGCCCGTAATACATGTGGTGGCGCTCTAGGCATAACACTAAGTCTCTACGAACATATAATCAACCCCCAGTGAGACAGCAAGTTTACATAAGCAAAGCGGTCCTTGGCTGACCTAGCTGAATAAAAAACAAAATTAAGCTGTAATAAAACTTAACTTAGTATAAAAACCTCTTCAAACTTTGATTTTATTCCAATTATTAATTTATTTATTGAGTAAATAAATACGAAAGCAGCAAATTTCATTTTTCCAAAACTGGGATATTATAGGTTTGCAGTTTGTATGTAATTTTTCTTTTAATTCATATAAGTATGTTTACATTATAATATTTAAATACCTACACAACCCTAATAAAATAAAAAAATACATAAAATAAGTAAAGTACTATTACTACTGTTGTCAAAATAATTAATTTATTAACCTAATGGTCCTAAGTAGGCACTTTACAAACTTATCACTATTAAGTTGAAATTTACAAGATAATACAATTGATATATAATTTGATTGTAAGGGTGTTAACAACTAACAGTTGAAGTGCAGTAAAATATAATTCAATAAAATAAGTTTTGAATCTAACACATGCATTGCGATTTAGAAATATTTTAGTGGAGGTGAGCCAAAGATAGGCTCTGGACTGTACTATCATATAAAAATGTATTTATATGTTAAATATGTAGGTATTGTACGAATATGTACTTACGACCACAGGGCCAACATTTTTAAACTGTCGCTCGTAGAAGTTAAAAAATGTGTGCACGCCACTTAACAACCTAGCGATGACTGATCTACAGAATATAAACACCTACACATTGAGCTGAGGCCACTGAGCTACTGACATTAACACCAATTCGTGCCGCGTCGCACTCAATGTGGTCCGTTTTATCTAAGGCGGGAACTAAAGTTTCAGTTTTCCAATGTTTGTAAACGTCATTTAAAATTACACATCTCGAGATAACCCAACATTTTTCTTCATGTTATATGTACAATATTTAAATTGAATGCACCTGACTTTATATAACGAACAAAATAATTTGTTTTCAACAGTTTTATGGAGTTTCGTACTAAATTAAGTCGCAGTGTTGCAATCACTACTGCTACCCAATGCCCAATTCTGTTAAGCAAAACTAAAACATAATCTAAGTTGAGTTGTACTAATTAGTCCATAGACCAATCACTGCGATTCGAGAATTGAAACTGACCAGTCACGAACCAACCACTGCAATTCGACTTTGTTTACGTTTGCTTACAAATTGGGCTGCTTGGTGATTTTATTTCACTTATTTCTAGGTGCGAAACTTCAGACAATGAGCTTCGAATGTGACATGAGTGGTCACAATTTTCTTGACTTTATTTCAGGAGGGTACGCCTATGATGCAGTGGTAAGGAACTATACAGCTTTTAATGTTTAAAGTTCAAGTTTTCCCACCAGCCCTTCATTTTACTTGGACAAAAGCAGACAGCTGAGCTATATCTGAAATAGTAAACTTGTCAGTGGCCAAGAAAAATCAAATGCTTTGTGAAAGTTCAGATACCAACTGACAACTTATGTTGTGTGCAAGTTCTTCGCAAAATCAGTTTGCAGTGTTATTTGATAATGGAATTTTCTGGTATTTTTTGACAGTCTCATCACCTTCCATAACTTTAACAGTTTTAAGCAGACACTCTTTCACAACTTCGACACAAGTAAAAGACAGGATTTTACACAAAACTCCCGAAACTCTTAAATAAACTTCTGTACATTTATCTTGAACTGAACTTCTCCCACGTATCATTGAACTCTCTTGCTTGTACGATAAAAGCATGCTATTCATTTTTCTGTCTCTTAAAGATGAATCACATGGAAACTTGCTGAGAAACTTGTGCTCATTCTAATAGTGTCATTTTAAGTAACATACCTTGACAACCGACACCACTTTGTTGCAAATTAAGCACATTGGCTTAATAAGACCGACCAAGGCAAAACCAAATTGGTCCGTCCACTCATTCTTGAACTGGCTGTTTTCTGTGTCAACTTTTCTTTGTTTACTACATGACATTATTTCATTCTTCAATAATATGAAATTAAAATCTTTTACCACTATTATACAGTACAAAACCACAAAACACTGAATTAATACACTTTGCGGGTTCAACACATAAAACAACTCCACTACCGCACCACTGGACTGCTGGCTTGTAATTGAGGCAAGCCAATTCAGTCACCATTGCCACACATGTCGATAACGAGCTCACAAAGGCACGGTAAGCGCAAGAGTGATTAACACGGGCAAGTTAATTATGCTTTCTCATTAATAAAGGGCAATAATTTATAAAGTACTAATAGAATGCAAATACATTAAGTCCCAAATTGATTAAGGTACCCCAGTAAATAAAGAGTTGATTCAATTGATAGTTAGTGATTTTCTTTGTACTATTGTCATCTATCATTTTCATGGCGGGCCAGCAGAAATTTGTCTGCGGGTCGGATTTAGCCCCCAGAAGCCTATTGAGAAGGCCTGGTCTACTGCTATTGTTCCCCACATCCAGTGTCTTGACTGAAGGAGAAGACAGATCCCAGATTCAAAAATATTGTGCAGTCTTGTGTTTTCTCCAGTCTTGCCTCACTTTACTGTTTATTTTTGTTGCATCCTGTGTATTAAGATTTGCTTTGCATTTCTGTTGTTCTCGTTTTATTTCTTTCTTCTAATTGTTTGGTCTATGTTTATGACTATGATTATAATTTTTTGGGTTGTTATTTCAGTTCTTTCTTCTTTGCTGATTTACTAATAATTATTTATCATTCTAATCTCTGGTTAAAGTGAACATGTTTAAGTTTATTTCAGCCATTTTGATGATTGTTGTTTGACTAAAAGGATCTCTTGTGATTCCTGGGTCTGTGTCTCTTGTTTTGCCCTATTGATCATGTTGTCCATTCTTTAATTTTGTTGACTAACATAAGGCTAAGGAAAATGTCCAGTGAAATTTCTATGAGAATTACGCATCATCGTCATCAAACTTTAAAGATAACATAGTAAAACGTCTTATTTGATAGATGTAACTAACAGAACTTAAGAACCATCTGATAGAGTTATTTCTAACACCAGTTTCCAAAACTGAAAAAAGGGTATCTCCAAAAAACTAACTTTCATCACAAGTTATTAAATTATTTACCCAAACAGAACAAATATTCAATATCAAATGGTGCAAGTGTTTGTGGTGATTAAAACAGCTATGGCAATGATGACAGAAAACAATTAACTGAGATAATTATAAAGTTAAATAATCAAATATACAAAAAAATAACAGTCAAAAATTTTAAGAATGTTTCAAAGTGTAAATAGAATATCCATTGTAGAATTTTTTTGTTTTCTAATGAAACACAACTTAAGATAATAATTTTTTTGCTTTACATAGTAAAAGCCATTAAAAGGGCTCAGGATAAAGTTATGGTAGCACTAAGCCAATAGTAGCTAAACAAAAGCAAGATAGCATTCAGTTTATAGTTCATTTTATCTGTTCTACTGTGGTCGCGTTTGAGGTTAACTTCTGTGGAAAAAATGACATAAAAAAATAAGTGTGTATAGAACACTAGGTTTTTAAGAAAATTAAAATAAGATAACTTTTTCTCCACATCAGATTTTAAACTCTCTATGGTTTGTCTAAAAAAATAAAATAAATAAATAAATAAATAACCTCTGTACTGTGGTAATTTTGGGTTCCCATTTTGCTCAAAATAAAATAATTTTGACCAAGATATTAACCAAAGGATTCAAAAGGACTTATAATAACATTTATGAAGATGAATGCATCAGTTGCAGAATGATTTTGTTTTATATTAATAACTGCACAGTACTATACAAATTCATAAAAAAATTAAGAATATAGACATTCTTATCAATATAAATTAAACTTCATTGTAATACTAGTTTATTAAAATAAAAAATTTTACTCTTAGGCTTAACATGAATGAATAGGCAAGTACGTTTACCCAAGTACTAAACTTCCCCACGTGATATAATTTAATATTTTCAGTAACATACTAACAACTAACTATAAATAATGTTAAGTAGTAAGTACTAAATAGAACATTATCATTTTTAAAGCCTGTCATTTAAAAAAAAAATGTACCAGCAAAATTTATTCACTGAACAATAAGAATCTTAAATGTAAAGTAAATAATTCCAGAAATTGATTTTTTGGATATCTACCAAAAATGATGTTATCCCACTGTGGAACAAGTGTGTTCAAAATAAATAAAGAAACCCACATACAATTAAAAAATTTAAAACAAACAAAATTAATATTACTTACAAAGACGACACAAGATCGGTGCCAAAAAGTACACTTTTAGCAACCGATGTTCTGGATTTACAGCATGCTGTGGACTCTGTACTTCTGAAACAAATGAAACAATTTTGTAATTAATAGCAAAAGAAAATTGATTTAGTTTCAGTTACATATTATTTGCGAAATGGTTAGGTTGAGTTACAAACTGAAACAAAGAAATTTATTTTGAAAAGCGAGATTGATCATACTGAGAATATTTGGTTTATCGAGTACGTTATGCCTACTAAGAGTCATATGGTTAACTGAGCGTGTTTGCCTGCAGAGCATGTTTGATCTACCAAGCATGTTTGGTAACATAGCAGTATATAATACAGTTCTTAATATGGAAGGTTGTGGGTTCACTTTCAGCTGCCCGCACTAGGGGTGGTTTTCTCCCAAAATGGTTTACAGTTGAATAATGGTGCAGCTCTATAATATGTACCTTCTCCAATCCCTAATCTTAAAGGTGTTGGCTATGGCATTAAGCAGCCAGCCAGCACCTAAAGCAGAACTTAGTAATAAAACAATAGAATAAAACATTTTTCTGAAGATAAATACAATGACCACCACTAAGAGAATATTTCTGCTGTAGTTACGTCTACAAAACATAAAACTCCACAACAGTAAATGTAATAAGTGGTAATGATATAAGTGTATCCTGTGGCACCACAAAAATTACTTAAGAAATGAAAAATTGCTTTTGGTAAAATGATGAAAAGTTAATCCATTACTCACTAATGTGTATATGAGACTTCATTACTTCTTTAACGTTCTTTAAACATAAGCTCTTTTAAAAATAATAAACAAATAGTGTGACACAAATTAGTGATTTACTCGACACCATCTTACATTTTTATTTATATGTACTTCTGATAAGTGTTCAGGGGTTCATATTCATTTTTTTTATTTCTTTAATCCAAGGGGGTCCTTATTATTTAAAATTTAGGCAGTCTGTCCGCCCACAGCCAGTTCTACTGCGCTAAGTGGCTGGTCACACAAACCTTCCCATGCTCTGTTATCAGTGGGTCAGATTTGTCCTGCCTTGTCCCACGTACTGCCTCCAGTGTCCCGTGCAAGGTACTGCCAGTTAGACACCCATGTTGCATTACGATACCACCAACATGCCAGAGCGGCCGGCACAGCCAACCTATCCCAAGAGTTTCCCCACCCACTTTTTTTTCTGCCCCTTCTGGGAGCAGCTTTAACTATGCTCGTCACTAGCCCCCAAGTGACAGTGTCTGAGGTGCAGTAGCCTGGTGTACTTCTACTGATCTTTACCATCTAATTCGGGAGCACGTCCGCGGTGAATGAATCATGTATGTAGTTACTATAATTAAGGGATTTAATCCCTTGCCAGCCTCTTTTTCTTTAACGTGGTAGTTTTTGACGTGACGTCTAATAAATCGATGAACGCCGGCTGCACGCACGAAAAAATGTCCCGTTACGCACATTGTCCCATTTCACTGTGTCCCATTACGCTCATTTTATATTTCTCTTAGCTAACCTGAACCTCCTAGCATTGCGACCGAGTCCGTGGCGTAATTCTGTTTCCATGCATTGCAATGTAACATTTTCATTGCTCTTTGCTAACCCGTTCCTCCTAGCATTGCTGCAGAGTCCGTGGCGCAAATATATTATTTTTGACTGAATTTTGGTGTTGGGTAAGCCATTTTCCTTCACATCATCCTTGAAACACTCCCATTCGTTTCCTACTTCTCCTATCATCGTCCTATCCTTAACAGAATAACACAGATTGGAAGAAGTTAAATAGCAAACATGTATAAAAGTTATAGTTAAAATAATCTCTTCGTTAAAGTAATAAACATATTTGAATTAATGAGTGTAATAAAAGTAAATTTATCAATTAAATTGTAGATTTATTTTCACTCCTTCTTTGTATCCATACAAAATAGTGATAATTCAATAAAAATGATTCAATTTTATTCATAAAAGTATGCAATCATTTCATCAATGTTTTGTTATGACGTTGTCACGTTAAACGATCGTCCGTAAACCGACTTTACAGACAACCAATTTTTTTAGTGTGTTTTTTTCTGGTTTCGCTACTGCCATGTCTTTAGACTTTGAGTTGGTTTTCGCCACTATAGTTTTGCTTCTGGACATCCCCACGTATGCGGTAAGTGGAACCACCAATCTAACTTAATCTTATATTCAAGTTTTTTAACTCGTAATGGATATCAGTTCATTTCTTTGTTAGTTCTGAATTTATCACTGGCTGTTCTTGTGTGTGCAGTGGGTTTACCTGTCGGGGACCTTTCTACTTTTCTCACATAATTAGCGGCTAGCCCTCCGGAAACACACCACCCCCTTCCCCCCCCTACACGTCCGGTGCGCAGTATCCAGCTAAGTCCAATGGAATGTGAATTATCTAAGTACATCAGTTTTATTTTGGACAATGAAATTTAGTATAAATAAAATACATATTGAATACTCTCATATATCAAAACTCATATGCCAAAAAAAGCATATCAATTTGGATTTTATTAATAAAATAATAACATTTTTATAAAGTTATAAAATATTTAAAAGAGAAGTAATTATGATTTTAACTATTGTAATCAGTAAATTATGTAAACTCCTAATTACTTCAAACATGTTGTTACTGGCCAGTTTTCTTATGAATTTAGCAAGATTCCTTTTTTTTTTAAACCTACTTAACTTTGTTATCTATTGTTTTTTTAACTTAACACTGGGTTTAAAATCTACCTATGAATCAGTAAATACGAGCTATAAATCAGACTTATTTTCTGTCATGTTCATTTCTTTCAGACATCCTGTTATTACTAGATTAACCCTTTGATCAACTTAAGAGGCCGTGTCAGTAAATTTTTATTTCCAATATTCTGGTCTAGAAGTTCTCTCTTTTAACAGTGAGATTTAGTGGCTTATTCAACCGAAGTAACTGTAACCGCAGCGCGTGATAAAGCTACTATACCGCCAGATTACTCGACGAAAAATGTATCTGGTTCCTCGACAATCTGAGAGGATGACAATCTGACCGGCGGCTCACTAGGAAATTGCGGATGCGGGGATTCAGAGTCAAGAAACCTCACATTTACAACTGTAGTATGAGTCGTATCTAAAAATTTTAATACTTTAAATGTATCGGAATACAATTAATCTTCAAACATGTGGTAATTATTCTTTATCTGGATGTAATATTCCGTGAAAAATAATGGTAGTTGACATTAAAAAGTATACGAAATTCATAGTGTAACGTTTTAAAAGGATAATAACATAAATTCTTATGCTTAGATATTGCATATGCATTACACACAATCTAAATACAATCTCACTTAAGTCAGACTACCTAATTTTTTTACAATGCACCATCATACAGTTTAACAGAGGTAGGAGAACCTCTTATCGATGTTGTTTCAAAGAATCTAAATTTACAAATATTACTATTTATCTTATTATGATATGTATCTTTATGAATAAGAATTTACAAAAAAAAATGAATTGATTACATTACACTTTAACATTACAAAAGACTAAAACACTAACAAAACTTAGTTTTATATATTGCTGTAGCATATTAGAAGACGAAATAACTCACTAGACTAACATTAAGAGGGCTGTATCACAAATTTACTTTACAGAGGAGAAAATATCTTTTAAAGATATTTCATTACCTCATTGATTACATAATACTGCCGTTGATGTGATCGTAGATATAAAGTATTGAAAAATTAGATTTCATTATGTTTATGTAAATATTTAGAAAACGTTATTGCTTATAGATGCTCATTATTTAAATAATAAAGAATCTTTTACTTTTATGTACTGGACAAACAAAATACTTATAAGTTAATAAGCTTAGTTGAATAACATCTTCAATTTGTATTGAATTCAATGTACAAATTGAAAATCATGTACAATGAATGCAACTGATTGAATTCAATAAATATTTGATCTTGTGAAACGGCCATAATGGTGATGTAGATAATTATAGATACTCACATGCATTTTGAGAGTCCTTATAAAGCCTATTACAATTCTATAAGTATACATTAAAATGATTTTAAAATAGACATGTGTAATATAATTAAAACTTGTTTAAATAAGATCATAACAAAAAAAAATGAAAATCCTTCAACAGTAAGTTATGTTTTATAAGATTTTAACAAAACACACATACCATAAGAGAATATTAATCATGCCACATAATTCAACACAAAATATTCATTCCAATAGGCGCTACGTAAAAATAACTTCTATTTTTATGCTGATAACTTTGCATTGTTTTATATATATCATTATTTCTAACTTTTAATATTCTCCACACATTAACTGAAATTAAGTATTTTCAGAGCCTTAGCAAATGTTGGTCTGTACCACATACAGTTCGTACGATATCTCTACGTGAAACACATACAGTTCATTATTTGTAATTTTAATTATATTTCCATGAACATAATGAAATTAGTATAGGGCCTAGGTTGTTCACTGTTGAGTACTTCTGAAGTATTTTCATTGTGAGTTAACATACATACCAAATGCCATTCTTCCAGTAAAGTTACAAAGAAGACAACAAGATAATATATGTATAATATATATAATATGTATAATATATATAATATGTATGTAGTACCATATTTTAAACCCCTATTAAATGAATAATAACTCAATCTCTTTTCTGGACTATTAAGTAATAGTTTTTGATTACTGTTATTTGTAACTTAAATAAAATGACAACTAACAAATTAGTAAAATATATAATTACGTGCGATATAGTGACAGTTTTACTTGGACGGCAAACGAATATAATAAAATGTCTATGACAATGTTAACTTTACTCATTATTATGGAAAGAAACAAAATGGGCAGATAAGCATATTCTACGCTGACATTTAAAAATGCTCAATTCAAAATGAACATTTCTTCCCGATGACAAACAAAAAAGTTGTATGGTCGCGAATAATACATTCGTATGGCGTCACATCAGCGGAATATTCCCTTGGCATAAATGTGTGAAGTCTGTGACACAAAAACAAATGAACGAACAGCTTTTTTTTTATCGGATGTGCAATCGGAGACCCTTGGGGTGGTTGAAGAGTGTCAGGTCGGTCGCCAGACCAGATAGTGAAAGCTCAGGGGCTTAGGATAGAAAAGGCCTATCTCCAAATTATTAAGTATAAATGTTGTCATGAAATAGTTAAAGACTTGATTACAACCAGGTTTTTAAACCCATCATGATCATGAAGACACTGATCGGAAGGTAATGTACAATACATTTCAATGGCCTTTTCAGTTTTTGCTAAATAATTATAAATATAAGCAAAATTCCACTGTATCTGGACAAATCAAAATATTGATTATATTTTTTTCATCACAGAAATAATATATGATATGATAACTAAATTTGAAAAAAGCGGTTATGTTAAATGTATTGTATACTTTCAGTAGGCAAAATTTCTGGCCCCTACCTCTTATAGACTTTGAGAAAAACTGCCTTTTAAAATAACATTGATATAGATAGGAGCGCAAATTTGTGACACGGCCTCTTAAATGCAGGTTGCAAATGAGCGTCTGCATACTTCCACTAAATTTAATTTAATTTAATTTAAATTTAATTTTAATTTAATTTGTTATGCTGTTTTCCTTCTCATGCACACCTTCCACTTTAACTGCTCATCTGATAGCTGGACACACATCCAAACCTATAGGGAAGCAGCGTGACATTAGGTTTTACATAGAACCGTTACGTATGGAGAGGTTTAAGGCAACAGAACATTCATCATCATGGCTACAAGCCACTTCAGTTTTAGGTGCTCATAAATAATTAAGATGCCGGTTACATTGATCAAACCATTTAAACTTGCCTTATGACATGCCACATGTGTTTGTGGGCTCTTTGTTTATGTTATAGGGTTAACAGGGAGGTTTATAGCTTTATTGGACATATCTTATGTAAAGTATACTCTTCTGAGTATGTATCTATGGAGCCGGACCATACTTTCACTCTTTTGATTCTAAATCCTCTGTTCAATAACTTCCCAGGGGCTATAAATAGCCTATGACTGCATCAGTTTCTCTAGTACTGATATAATGTGCACATAGCCCAGCAAAGCATGTTTAACACCTGGAAGATGGTTAAGGTGAATCAAAAAGTAAAGTCTCTTTTATAATTTTAAATTTATCAGCAAATTTTTAACTGTTACAGTTACATTAACTTTCAATTTTAATTTGTAATTCATTTTGTGTAAAAGACTTTAAATGTGGCATATAACAGTGTCAAGTTGAAAGTTTAGTGGACTCCTTCACAAACCGTACATCTTTAACAGGCCTCCATGACTCAAGACCTGTCGCAAGGTGTCTCTAGTGCTAGCCTATTCAGTTCAGTTGAGCTGCTAAGTTACTGTAGCATTTACCGGTTAAGGAGTCCATTATACATACATGAGTATTCTACACTATGTTAGTTAGCCACAATTTCTCTAAATTTATTTAATAAAATCAGTAAAGCCATTCACTCAGGTAGAAACCATATGGCTAAGGAAGAAGTTATTTAAGCATTCTAAAATTGAACACCTCAGTGATTGAATTACATGCATTTAGATTTTTTACCTTGCATTCTTTACTTGGTTACATTAAGACTCTCTGGAGAACCATTTTCGTAATATCTCATCAACAATTAACTTTAAAATTCTGCTTATGTACCCAGGCATAACAAGCGGTTAAACATTGCCTTTAAATTATTTACTAGGGAATTACGTACATAACTAATGACAAGAACTGGCATAGTTCCATGAAATGTCTGAAATATGCAGTATAGTGATACTTACCACCTCCATCATATGGCACATAAGCTGACTCATCGGCTTCAGGAATGCTTTTCTGCTGACGTGAACTATGAAAATGTTGCCGTGGATTTCCATTACTGCCCTTCATTGTCAAAGATAATCACTGGGGAAAAGATTATACATCAAAATTAGATGTATTGCTTTCAGTAAATATATTTTAATACTTAATTAACACAACCTATCATATATTGTAATATATGGTACCTTTTTTTTCAATTATTGGTATAATGAGAAGTCATGGTCTGACTTTTTTGATTTAGTTACCAGGATGCCCCATTGGTGTAACAAATATTACTTCTCAGGGTAGGACTGAGGTTGTGTTGTCCTCACCACTTGATAATACAAAAGCCAATGGCATAACACCTTAAAACCATCGTGATTGATAGAGCAAGGTGGCATAGTAGATACGATACAGAACTCACATTACAAAGAACTTGGGTTAAAATCCAGCTCTTGCCGTTCTGATTTTGGTTTTTTGTGGTTTCCCGAAATCACACCAAGCAAATACTGTGATGATGCCTTTTGCATTGTGTTTTTTTAACATTAATGAGTTTGATGTCGACCAGACATATTTTTAATGAATTAGTCTATAGCTGAGAACCCAAAATGAAGAGAATGTAATGCTGCTTATGATTTGGCCTACTAAGAGAGCTACGAGCCCTTAAACATAGACGTCCCACATCCTGTTATATACACACATCAAAAACTTCATTAGATAGATTATACCTAATTCCTGGAACGTGATTTTTTTAAATCACCTTTGTAAATCTACATTAATGTGCAGCAGTTGCCGCCTCCCGGGCTAGCAGAGCGCTCCCTTCCCCTCCATCCTTTCCCCCTCTCCACCTTGCCCCAGCCTTCCCCTCCGCACTTCCCCTCCTTTCCCGAGGCTTCCCGTCTTCCCTTCTCCTCGTTTCTCGAACCTTCCCCTCCGCCGCTTTTCTCTATTGTTCTCGAAAGACAGCTCCCCTGTATATAAGGCCGCGAGTTTGCTTAGGCCGGCACTGTCTTCAGTCACTCTCGCTCGTAGGCAGTCCGCTGGGAGGAGGCCGCGCTACTTATGCTCATGGTTGATTAGTTATGTTAGAAGCTTCGCTTTAAATCCACTATGGATCTCTGCCTTGTAATTTCCGCGGGCATAAATGGTCTGTTTGCTCAAGTTTAACTTCTTTCTTACGAGCCTTCTGCTCTTGATTGAGTGGTCTAGATGGGTCTTATAGCTAATTTTGTTGGATGTTCCATTTATCACCGACCTTAATTTACATGAGTGTTTGCTTGATTATTTGTTTTGCACATTGGGCTTCCTCCCTGTCGTAATATTTTTGTTTTAATGTCTTTTAGCTGGGGTTCGCGATTCCCATTTAAATTTGCCATGAAAACTTATGTTGCGTGTAAACTTAATGCATAATTTAAAGCCTTAATATTTATACTTAATTGCTTGATAACGAATTTGCTCTGCGTGAGACTTTTATATGACTTTTGTCTGCTTGCTAAGGTCTTTTAAATGTACATTAATTAAGAGAATTTTCCTTATGCGCAGTACTTAAATACGTGTTATGTCAGGCGCATTTTCATTGCGCAAACTGTTCATGATGCTTTCTTTTCAAGCATCTGTTTTATACTCATGTTTGTAAAAACCATAACGATTAATGGGTGTTGTCTGCACATTTGTTATATCTATTTGTACCTTAATACATTATCATTTTTGTTTAATGAATAAAATATATTTTTTTCTACTTTCATTTTTTTTCTAATATAGCAACATTTTTACAACTGCTGTTGTATCATACTGGAATGGTACACCATTGGTTCCCATTTAACTAGTTGAAGTTACTTCGATCCTACTTCCACCTAGCTTCAACGTCTGCGCAACTCTGCTTCGGCAGTTGTTACTTTGTTGTTTGTTCTCTGTTACCATGAGCCGGCCTGGAGTCACATGGATCTATCAGCTGCACCGGGATGAACTTGTCCGGTACTGTGAAGAAAATCAACTGCCTGCCGAGTCGGGCGACACTGTCACGACCTTGCGTGCTCGACTCGTTCGGTTTATGCGTGACAGCAGTGACGTCACACCTGTGAGGGGCGAGGTGGAAGCCTCACTGGAAGTAAGTCCTGGTCCCACTCATTCCTTTTCTCAAAAGTTGTTCTTTTCCTCTTTGAAGTGTATGCCCGCTCTTGACAGCAGTGAGCCTAAGCGTGTTCTTGAATTTTTTCATGAGGCTGAGCGCCTCATTAAGCTGAACCTGGTTCCTTCTGAGGCGTTTATGAAGGCGCTCTTAACTAAGTGTTCTGGTATATTTGTGAATAGGCTAACTGAGGCTATTGTGCAAAAGTCGGATTTTCACACATTTAAGTTATCCGTGCTGAGGGGAGTTTGCCCCCCCCGGGTGTTGGACGCCTGCAAGAGAGACTTAGTCTTTCGCTTTCAGCGCCCTGATGAGTCGGTGACTCAGTACATTGATTCGGTACTTTCGTACGCGGATGTGTTGGAACTTGATACCCCCGAGGCGGAATTAGTTCAGCTCGTCTTAGGTAACTTTGCCCCTCGTGTTCTCAGTCTTGCTAGTATGTTAACTCCTCCTTCCACCTTTGATTCTTTACGAGCCTGGGGCAGTGAAATAGAGGCCCGTTTGTTAGCCGTCTCTAAATACTAGACGGAATTTCCATCGCGTCGTGACACTGATAGTAAGTGGCAACCTCGCGACTGTAAGTGCGAGGTTCGCCCGTTACCCACATTTCGCTCAGAGGCAAATGATAAGGCATGTCATTCTTATCGCCCCTCAAATCCTAGTCGGGGTGCATTCCGGCAACGCATTCAGTCACACAACACTGAACGCATTAGCGCGCCGGCAGCGGGCGCATTCTCCTCGCCTCGTGTAAGTGCTCCCGCCCACCTTGCTGCCGCCTCCGCTCTTAAAGCCACAGGTCATGTACAGTGCGATCAAAGAAATGTACGCACTCGCTGTGCAAACTGTTGCATTTTTGGACATATTTCTAAAGACTGCGGTCAGCCATTCATACCGCACAATGACCGGAAATGTTTTTCCTGTAAGGGAACAGGGCATTACCGGGCTAAGTGTCCGGGAAACTCCGTCTGACGGGACGTAAGAGAGGTCGTTTCTGTCGGTTTGTTAAAAAATCCTCTGTGCCAGTCTATTTGCATTTTCTTCCAATTCATATTCAGGAGCATTCTTTTCCGGCTCTAGTTGACACTGGCGCCACCCATTCGGTTATTAGCGAAGGTTTTTTGCAGAATTTAATTAAAATGTTTCCTACTATTGCTTCACATGTGTATTGCAATGATCCAGTTAATATTTGTGTTGCAAATGGTGAATGCATTCGATCTAACAAGTCAGTCACTTTACATTTAAAGATTAAACATTTTTCCTGGAACTGGAAATTCGCTGTTATTTCTGATTTACACCCTGAATTTATTTTGGGTTTAGATTTTTTGGGCAAGACTAAAGCAGTTTTAAATTTTGGTCTTCATGAGCTTTCTTTTGGATTTGCACCTACTGTCAAAATCCCTTTAACTTTCGACTCTTCTAAGCCTGTCATTTTTGAATGTCGTGATAGTAACGACTCTCTACAGAAGCAAGCCGTTGCCAACCTTGTGCATAGATTTTCCGATGTCATTTCTCCTAAAATCGGACGCTGCGACATTTTGCCCTACAAGTTTTACTTGAAGGATGAATCTCCGGTTCGCAGTAAATATCACAAGGTTTCCCCTCCTAAACTTCAGGCCATGCATGATATCGTAGATAAGCTCTTGTCTGCTGGCGTTATTTCTCCTTCCACTTCTGATTTTAGCACTCCCACCTTCCTAGTGTGTAAGAAGGATGGGGTTAATTGGCGAATGGTTCACAACTACATTCCCTTGAATCGTAAAATAGCCATGGAGGATGTTTATCCCCTCCCTACTGTAGAAAGTGCCTTGCAGCACTTAGGCAAGGCCAAGGTGTTTTCAATTATTGATTTAAATCAAAGCTTCCATCAATGCCTCCTGGATCCTTCTTGTCGTAAATATACCGCCTTTTCCACCCCGTTTGGCCATTTTGAATTTAATCGCATACCCATGGGGGTTAATTTTGGCAGTCAGGCCATGAGTCGTGTTTTGGACCATGTACTAAAGGACCTTAAGTATAAATTTGTGTTTAATTATGTCGATGATATTATTGTGTATAGCGATACTCTTGACGATCACATTGCCCACTTAACAGAAGTTCTTACTCGTTTACGAGCTGCTCATTTGACTGTTAACCCTAATAAGGTCATTTTGGCAAAGACGTCAGTAAAATTCCTTGGCTATGTCATTTCTCAGGGAACCCTCCTCATGGATCCAGATAAAATTGCACCCATTGTACAGTTTCCTAAGCCTATCAACATTAAGGGAGTTCAGCGTTTTTTAGGCATGCTGGGTTACTTTTCCAGATTTATTCATAATTTTGCTTCTCTAAGTGCTCCTTTAAATCACCTTCGAAAAAAGAATGTAGCTTTTGAGTGGGGTCCTGAACAAGAAAAATCTTTTCAGGCCTTGAAGACTTGTATGGCCTCTCCTCCAGTTCTTATTTTACCCGATTTCAGTAGACGCTTCGCAGTTCAGGTTGACGCCTCTTCTATCGCCCTTGGAGCAGTTTTAGGTCATTTGGAAGAGGGTAAGATCAGACCCATCGCCTTTGCAAGCCGTTCTCTTTCGGAATCCGAGCAGCGTCTGGGTGTGTACGAAAAGGAGGCCCTTGGGTGCCTCTTTGCTCTTGAAAAATTCGAAAATTATTTGGATGCTAACGAGTTTGACCTATTTACCGACAACCAAGCCCTTAGTTGGCTATTTAACCACCCACACCAGCTGGGTAAGTTGGGTCGTTGGATCCTTCGGTTGTCGCGGTTCCGATTTTCCATTCATCACATCCCAGGTAGAGAAAACATTATTGCTGATTCTCTTTCCCGTATGTTTTGTACTGATGAGTTTGAGCCTATTGATGAGGACTATTCTGAGAGAACTGAATTCCTCTCTGTTTGTAAAATTTTTCCAGAGTCATACTTAAATATTAGAGAATGTCAGAGCAATGACCCTTTTTGCCAGGAGATTCGTAGAGATCTTCATCACAAAAGGCCTGAGCCTTATATTGAAGAACAGGGTTTACTTTACTTTACTGGAACTTCAGGTAGAGCTCGCAAGGCAGTCGTTCCAGCTGCCTTAAGGGCCATGGTATTGGCTTATTTTCATTCTTCACTTCTCGGTGGCCATTTGGGTATCGAGAAAACCCAGCGCAGGATTTCCGCGCATTTATTCTGGCCCGAGTTACTGAGCGATGTTCGTAGCTATGTTCGCTCTTGTGTAGACTGTCAAATATCAAAGCCCCCTCACAACTCCAAGGTAGGGCTCTATGCCGCCGATCCTCCTGTTGCTCCTTGGCACGCTTTACATATTGACATATTTGGGCCTCTTACCCGGTCGAAAAAGGGAAATATCTGTTTACTAGTGGTTCTGGACATTTTTTCGAAATTTGTCATTCTCCTTCCTCTCAAAAACATGAAGGCTGCTACGATCGTTAGGGTTCTTAGAGAACAGGTGTTTAAATTATTTGGTCCCCCTTGTATCATGGTTTCTGACAATGCTCCTTATTTCAGATCTTCTGTTTACAGTGATTTTCTTTTTGAGTGGGCTGTGAAACCCATCTATAGCTCTGCTTACTTTCCTCAGGGTAACATGGTCGAACGAGTAAATAAGGTTTTGAAGAGCATCCTTATATCCTTCTATCGTTCTGACCAAACTCTTTGGGATTCCGATTTGGATTATATTAACGTGGGTTTGAACTCTGCTACTCATTCCTCCTCTGGATTTCCTCCCTCTCTTCCCTTCCTTGGGCGTGAGCTCACTCATCCCTTACTTAACCAGTGGGGCCTTTACCCTCTCGACTCCGCCCTCGATGCCTCGGGCCTTGACAGTGTGCTCGACTCGGTAGCTTGCAATTTACGTAAGGCCCGTCAGGCTGTCGCTGAATCTTATAACAAATCCAGATCCCCTCATGGTTACAAAGTCGGAGACCTTGTTCTCTGTCGCAGCTTCACCCTCCCTTCTTTGGCCAGTAAATTAAATGTGAAACTTTTGCCTCCCTATGAAGGACCTTATAGTGTGCATAGGATTTTGGCCGCTAATACCTTGTTACTTAAGTCATGTAAGTTTAAACATAAGTTTAAGAAGGCTCATGTGAGTCAAGTCAAGGCCTTTGTGAGTTAAAGTATTTTGCTATTATTACTTGAGAGTGTTTATTAAGCTTGCGTTTAGATAACTGTTTTATTATTAAGTTTCAGTGTTGTTTGTTTGTTGTGTTTGCTGTTGCGGCTCTCCCCTTTTTTTTTTCCCTTTTAAGTTTGGCGCGCCATCCTCTTCTCCCGTCCTCGCTCTGCTGGCCCCGCATCTCTACGATCTTCACCAGCCTGCTTCTTCGCCTCGAGGAGAGACGTCTTTTCGGGGCGTCGTCGTCGTCGTCTTCGCCTCCCCCCGCCGGGACGTGTCCCCCTGAGAGCAATCTTCGCTTCGACTTCTTGCCTGATGGCATGGCTCCTTCGCGGCGCCCGGATGCAGGCCCCCTGTTGAGGTGCCCTGTTGAGCGCCGGCAGTCTCCAGTTTGAACGCCTTCGCGCTCCTGTGAGCGCTCGGATGCTCCAGAGCCCATCAGAGGTGATCCCTCATCTACGACGATTGCCGCTCTGGATTGCCTGCCTCGGCACTTCGGTCTACGGCGGGTTCCGCTGGAGTCCCACCTAGGCCTGGGTGGTTTGACTCGCGGATTCCCTGCACCAAGCGACACTGATGGCGTCTTCTGCCCCGCTTCTGGACTCGTCAACGTTTCGGCTCGAGCTGCGAGCCGCTAAAGATTTCTTCATGCTGGCGTTCCAGCATCCATGTTTTTGCAGCTTGCGTGGCTTCGCATTGTTCTTCGACTTCGTGATCTTATGCTCTCAGGGTAGGGCCACTTAAGGGGGGGGGGTTGCAGCAGTTGCCGCCTCCCGGGCTAGCAGAGCGCTCCCTTCACCACCATCCTTTCCCCCTCTCCACCTTGCCCCAGCCTTCCCCTCCGCACTTCCCCTCCTTTCCCGAGGCTTCCCGTCTTCCCTTCTCCTCGTTTCTCGAACCTTCCCCTCCGCCGCTTTTCTCTATTGTTCTCGAAAGACAGCTCCCCTGTATATAAGGCCGCGAGTTTGCTTAGGCCGGCACTGTCTTCAGTCACTCTCGCTCGTAGGCAGTCCGCTGGGAGGAGACCGCGCTACTTATGCTCATGGTTGATTAGTTATGTTAGAAGCTTCGCTTTAAATCCACTATGGATCTCTGCCTTGTAATTTCTGCGGGCATTAATGGTCTGTTTGCTCAAGTTTAACTTCTTTCTTACGAGCCTTCTGCTCTTGATTGAGTGGTCTAGATGGGTCTTATAGCTAATTTTGTTGGATGTTCCATTTATCACCGACCTTAATTTACATGAGTGTTTGCTTGATTATTTGTTTTGCGCATTGGGCTTCCTCCCTGTCGTAATATTTTTGTTTTAATGTCTTTTAGCTGGGGTTCGCGATTCCCATTTAAATTTGCCATGAAAACTTATGTTGCGTGTAAACTTAATGCATAATTTAAAGCCTTAATATTTATACTTAATTGCTTGATAACGAATTTGCTCTGCGTGAGACTTTTATATGACTTTTGTCTGCTTGCTAAGGTCTTTTAAATGTACATTAATTAAGAGAATTTTCCTTATGCGCAGTACTTAAATACGTGTTATGTCAGGCGCACTTTCATTGCGCAAACTGTTCATGATGCTTTCTTTTCAAGCATCTGTTTTATACTCATGTTTGTAAAAACCATAACGATTAATGGGTGTTGTCTGCACATTTGTTATATCTATTTGTACCTTAATACATTATCATTTTTGTTTAATGAATAAAATATATTTTTTTTCTACTTTCATTTTTTTTCTAATATAACAACATTTTTACAATTGCTGTTGTATCATACTGGAATGGTACACCATTGGTTCCCATTTAACTAGTTGAAGTTACTTTGATCCCACTTCCACCTAGCTTCAAATGTAGTTGGTAATATCATCACACTTCACTGCTAAAATAACACATGCTAGATGATTATCACATAAAGTTATTACTGAAAATTACCTTAGGAAATATGTGGTATTATTTTTATCTTTAATGGCAAATAGATCGGACAAAATTAAAATGAAATACCAAGGTGTAAGTAACCTGTGAAAAATGTGTTTTCTTGCAGCACAGGGCTTTGTTGGGGATTTTGGGAGTAAGGTTATCATTCTAGCACATTATGGTCCTTTCTAAGACTGACACTTGCCTCTTCTAGGTTTTGGGAGAGGGAACGCTAGTCAAAAATCAGTAGCTTGCCTGCAGATGAATTGATTAAGTCAGTGATCCATATTTTTCCATGCATTACAAAAAATTAATTACATAAGTAGTTGTTCATATATTATTTGACAATATTTACTATAAAATGTAAAACATATTTAAGACTACCCTGTCCTTGTGTTTAGTCAGCATCACTCTCCTAAGTTTTTGTATATTATTTTAATGAAAAATGTTGACTATGTTGTTTCTGAAATCTACATACTTTTTACCTAATACCCAGCTTTGAATTTTGCAGAGGACCAATTACTGTAGGGTTTAGGGTGCTATGGTAGTATAAAATAGAACCCCCCCACCCCCTTCTAACAAACAATTAAATGGGAAGTCCTAAATTTAAATAATAGACCCTTAAAAGGCTATTTAAATGAAATTCTGATGTCTTTAAAAGTCATTATCAAAACTACGGTTCTATCTGATTTTTAAGAGTACTAAGGTTTCAAAAAATTAAACACAGTATAGTAGCACTAAAAAATGTAAAATAATACAGCAATGTATTCCTCTTGAGTCATGAAGTCCTTCTAACTTCAGCATGTCATCCAACCAGTTGTGCCTCGGAATATGCAAAATTACTTGTGCAGTAAGTACAATGAAAAATCAAGCCATAATTTAAGTTCAATGCACCATCATTACTGGTTAGGTGACTTAAGTTTATTACTTGCTTCTTATTTCCTTTTTGTATAATCTTGGAACCCTACTTTCAGATATCTATTTCCTCCCCTCCCCCCACTAATGCTTAAAGTCTCCAATAATAAAACAACCCGATAGTAGAATTTGAAATATGTGCTTAAGGCTGGAGATATACTATTTTAATGTGTAAGCTGGATTCAACAGTTTCACTTTTATTTTCAAAACAGTGAAATCTCTATTGCAAGGAAGAAATGAATGGTCTAGAACATAAAATATTATTCAAATTTTTAATTTTTTTTTTTTTGGAATCAAAGCTGACAGTTCTCTCACCACAGTATGGTTCTTATTCTGACCTCCACATTTTTATTAAGATATAGAGGTTTATTACTTGTCTGGCATTTGCATCCTATGGAACTGTGTGGTAAACATAAATATTAGAGAATCTTGTTTGAGGTTACAGACACAAAAAGTATTTACTGTGAGATGTCGCAAATAAAATGTTTCTTGTACTGGCACACTTGGGAGGATCAATTTTGCATGACTTTAAACACACTGCTCTTACACAATCATTAAGTCACAGTACAGAAACACCTTGAATTTTTTTTCTTCATAAAATTTCTAAGTACTTTTAACGGGAAAAATGTTTTCAACCAAAAACTCTTCATGCAGAATCATTAAAATATTTTCTCTTAATTTTTATGCCTTTGCCTTTAATGCATAGTGCATCCGTAGGTGACCAATCTTTAATTTAAATACATACATTTGTTATTAGTACTTGTTAGTTGTTATTGGTGCTTGTTAGTTCAAAATGATCCTACATGCTGTTTTACAGAGTCCACCAAAGTAATTGACTTTGTATTTTCAGAATTACAAATCCCATGATTATCATTTGAAGACTTTCACTCGGGAAAATACTTGCAATACTATGAACTTGTTTATTTATGCCATGGATACTAAGAAAGTATTAAAAACAAAAACCTGTAATTTTCCTTCACTTATTATTTAATTCCAATATTTTGGTCTAGTGTCTTTGCTATACTTACATATTTTATTCTATGCTTTTGTTGCATAGGATATGTTGAAATGATCCCCTGTAAGTACCATGTTTTCTCGCATAATCGTCGCACATTTTATTCTAAAATAAAGTTTGAAAAGTAGGGGTGCGACGATTATGCGGGGAAAAAAAAATTTTGTTAGGTAAAGTTAATCATAAAAAACCTGTTCATGGAAAGTACGTTTATTTAAAAAAAAAGTGGAGTATACAAGAGCACGCAAACAATTTATATTAATAATTCAACAAACAAAAACCTTTCTTCAACTTTAAATAGAAAACCCAAACTGTAACGCGAACGCAGGCCACTTGAATCTGTGATGTGAACTAACGCGTAACTATTGCCGTAGTACAAATTTACCACGAAAGAATGCAGGCCATCAAATGTAGTAAACTCGGCACCTGATAAGAGAGCGCACGCTGCATGCTATCGGCAAGATATCGATATTCGACTACGTGCGCGCGCTCTATACGGGAAGCAACATAACCAAACATGAATGATGCCAACTAGCGCTGGCTACATGTTCATAAGTGACGCAGACGATCAGATAAGTGAAATAACATTTAAAAACGACTTTAAAAGAAAATTTACAAGTCAGACAACTTCGTATTTCAGTTAATTAAATAAGTGGTAATGTCCGAATAAATATTAGATTTCTAATTTTAAATACATTGTTTTATACGGAAAAGATATCTACACCGGTACACCACGGCGACGCAGAAGATCAGATAAAAATAATAATGTTTAAAAACGTCTTAAAAAAAAAAAATTACACGTCAGAAAACTTCGTATTTCCGTTAATTACATAAGTGGTAATTTCCGAATAAATATTAGATTTCTACTTTAAAATACATCGTTTTATACAGAAAAGATACCTACACAAAGCGCTCGGCATCTAATAGCGGGACCAAAAACATAATTCGACGTTTAAGTGAGAAGTTTTTATCCCAATTTTGACTGCCAAAAATATAGGTGTGACGATTACGTGCGTAGGATGATTATGCGATTAAAGAGGATAGCTCTCTAGCTTGTTCTTAGCATCAATATCAGCATATTCTAATTTACAAATTCAATCTTAACATTTGCATCTACAATTAGAGTATTTATATGAAGGCAAAAAAGCCTATGTAATATAAACCAACTTAAATTGTTAAGTTATTTAATTTAACAACTCCAAGATTAGAGTACAGTTTACATAACTGCAATCATCTCCCTGTTTTAATTTTTGTTTGTTGCATCCACTCCAGTCTCTGTCCAGTCCAATATACTAGACAATCACATTAGTTTCTTATTCCTTTCTTCCTTTTTCTTTTCTTATTAGGAAGACGTTGAGATACCATGAAATACAGAAAAGTGTTTTGCTGGTGAAAATCGTCTTGCTTCTCCCATCCAAAAAATTAACAGAATATAGCATGAATAAAAAGTAATAAGATAAATGCTATCATACATTTGTACGGTTGGATCTTTAAGAACTCTAGGCATGGATGCTAATTTGATGTTTCACTTTACTAAGGCTACGTCTCATCAACACCATCTTTATAGATGGACATGTGCAATGAACACAATGTAGGGAAATTGGAGGAGGAATCAGCCATTGCCTAATGCAAAGAACAAACCCAAAATTTGTCTAAAATTAAAACTTGGAAAACTAAAACCAGGACAGCTAGACTGGGATTTGAAGTCAAGTCATCCCAAATGACAGTGTGATGTTTTATTATTTTATCACTTCACTCGGCTAGTGTGGAAGCAATACATTTGGCACTTCATAGTGACCACATATATGAATTTTTGCAGTATAAATGAAATATACTGCAGATTTTTTCCTGCAATGCACATTAATATTAGGCCTCAAAACTCAAAGAATGAGTACCTATAGTACATTTATAAACTATAAAAATGTAATATTTTAAGACAAAAAAAAAACCGGTTGAAAAGTTATTGACTTATTCTCTACCCTTTTTGAAAATATGGTTAAACCTTATTTACTCTCCTCAACATGTAATACAGTTTATTCTTGATAATACATACATACATATTAGTTTCAAATCAAAATTCCCATAAGTATGCTTGTGTCAATAAATGGGGGAGGATTATATAGGTTTTACCATGAAATTTTTTCTTCCTTCACACCATAACTTAGTGACAATATCTACCGTTAATCAAAATGCCCCATGTAGTGGACTCAGAACTACTAGGACACGGACTCAAAATGTGAGTTATGCCTGGGTTTGAGATCCAACTGACCACTGCCTCACCATATGGGCATGATGCCTTAGAACCAATGCCACTGAGAATCCATAAGTATTCCTTCTTACAGTTACATAAACAAAATGATTCACACAGTGTTCTGGGGAACTAAGTTCAAACAAACTATCTTGTGCCATACTTTACCTTGTATACAGGTGGAAGAAAGATGACCTGTTTTGCCATTCCTAACTCTCTAAACATATCTGGAGTCTTTGCACAAAAGCCTCAAGGATCCATTCGACTTCTGTAACATAAAACAATATTCTCAGATTTTGTCTCTAAATTATAGAAAATGTAGTTAAACTCTTCAATATTATACGTTTTATTTCCTAAAAATGTACACAAGGAAGTACTTATTTTGTGTGTTTAATAATTATAAAGATACATAGTTACAAAAACAACAGTTAAATAAAAAGTAAAAAAATCTTAATACAAAAAATATCAGTTACCTAATGTGGCATAGGTACCTACTTCATTGGTTTGAAACTTTTATATTATTTTTTTAAGACAATATAAAGATAAAGATCAAAGCATAGGTTGGCTACTAACAAGTCTTACTATGAATGTTACTACTGTCCAATAATACTAGTTTCCATGAAAATTACTTATCTGAAATCAATCTGAAATACCTTAATACAGTTAAGGAATGTGGCATAACCTAATATTGCATCAGAGTTCAACTTCACAACTGCTTCACCATTATCTTCATTAAATCATGGAGTTAAAAAAAACTGAACTTCATTGCAACCTTCTTTTTCTGATTATTTACATACACTACTCTACACAAATTTTTTTTAAAACATCACAAGATTCATTGACAATGTTACAAGATATTGAGAGATAGATAAATATAAACACATATTGATTGCAGACTATCCAAATGTTGCTGAACACTAGAAATCAGTACATTAAGCCAAAACATATATAGGCCCTACAGTGGAAATTACTGGACAAACTATTAATCCTGATGTAAATTATGCATTGAAAGGCATACCATATGTACAAGATAATTACTATTTATATGCTTCCTCACAACACCTACATACTTGAAAAGTTATTCCAGAAACTTGAAAGATATGCTAAAAATAGCCAAAATACACAAGATTCTCTAAGGAAAACTTTAATGATAGCCTTAAAGGGTAATTTCATTAGTTCCAGAATTTTTAACCCAAGGTAAAAAAAATTCTACCTCAAGATTTTACTTTAGGTTAACGGGAAAAGGGTATATACCTATGTAATATTTTCAAACACAATTTATTATTTTAATAATTTAACTGTAATGTTTATTTTGACTGTTCTTTCATGCTTAAAACAAATAACAACACTTCAACCATTCCACACAAAGTGAAACCAAAGCATAAAATGTAAAATAATTTTGCTCATTATAATTTTATACCTGCTGTAGGTATATGGTAAAAGTGCAAAGTTGATGAAAGTAATCATAAAAAGTTTTTAAAGCTTTTTCCTCAGGGTTTTGTTATGTTGGCATGTTTTGCAACACACGAACTGCAAGAAACCACTTTGATAGTAACATATTTGAATAGTTATAATGTCTATGGAGTGGTCAGCTGTGAAAGTTGAGGTTATGTTCCAGGTAGCTTCAATCGTTTAGTTTTCTGTAAGACTAAATTCAAGCAGGAAAAGGTAAGTTTAATAAATTATTTTGACAGTAATTTGTAAACAACTTTCATGTCACATCCGTTACCATAAACTTTAAAAGTTTATTTTCTGGTTACTTCATTAAGTTTGCATTCATTTAATTTGGAAATATAAATAATCTTCTCAAAAACTTATAGGTTAAATTTTATAAAAATTTTAAAAGCTGTTTTTAATGTAAAAATGTTGGTAACGGACGTGACATTTAGTTTGGTAACAAATGTGAAAAGTATTTATGTATAAGCCAAAACTTGCCCAGTAAAAAATAAAAAATTCTCAAAAACCATTGTTAGGATTGGTACCATGTTCTAGGTGGCTATGAGTTAATACTAACTCCTTTGTTTTTGTTCAAAAAGCTTTTCTTAGAAAAACACGAATGCTAATGTTGAAAATTACAATTTGTATTTCTAACAAGAGCTTGAATAAGGACCTTAAGTTTTTAGGAAGTTGAGTGTGTCATTGTTTTGCTTATCATCTTGAATTGTGGTGTGACATTTGGTAAGACTATTTAGTTCCATGAATGATATACTTTTCAGTTTCATGTTAATAACTTTCTAGCCAGGGCAAAAACCCTTTGTCAGTAGAATTTTTCAAAAGTCACTTACTCCATTCTTATATTTAGCCAGCCAGCACCCTCTAATAATTTATTCCCTTTCTTATTTCTGGCAATGGGAAAACCAAAAGGCTTACTGATGGCAGAGTTTAGGAAGAGGAAAAAAGAAGATCCAGAAAAGTGGGCCTTGTACCTTCAGAAAGATCGTGATAGGAAAAAGAAAGCCAGAAAAAAAGAAAACTTGTTAGGTCATACTTTTGACAAAAATGAAATAGAAAAGAAGAGGGAAAAGGCTAGAGCTCGACAGCAAAAGTGTAGATTACGAAAAAGATTAGCAGCCACTGAATGTGAATCCCCAATTTCCAATTTTGGATCTTATCAACGACTACAAACTCTTGGGAAAGCAGTGACGAAAGCTGTTTCAGCACTGCCATAAAGTCCACGAAAATGTATAGCAGTAGTTCAAGAGCTAGCTAGAAGTACATTTAGCCCTGAAGTAAGATCTTCCAAAACAAAAAAATGCACCAGTGAGTCGGAATGAAGATATATGCTCTTTAGTGGCAGATTTTTAAAATTCTGATGAGATAAGTCACCAAGCTCCTGGTAAAAGAGATGTAAAGTTCATTAAATCTCCCGTTACTGGAAAAAGGGAACACGTTCCGATCCGTCACATGCTTATGAATATTGGTGAAGCATACACTGAATTTACTGAAAAATACCCAGAAATAAAGATGTCTCGTACCAGGTTTTTCATGCTTCAACCAACTCAAGTACTTCCAGCTAGTATGACTCCACATAATGTTTGCATATGCAGACATCTGAATTTTTCATTCATGGTTGAAGCACTTGCTTCACAAGTGGGTGAATTTCCATCAAACACTAAAAAAGTGTTGTGTTCTGTGTGTTGCAACACTGAAAATGAAAACTGCATGCTCAATTACTGCAGGGACTTTTTGTATGATGTAAGGCAGTTGTTACCAAATACCCTAAATCCAAGTGCTAGAATTAAGTGCAAGAAATGGGAAATTATAGAAGGATATGCACAAGTCACTGAAAATGAGTTTACAATTATGGAGCTTGTTTGTTAACTAAATAGTAAACTTCCCCAGTTTAAAACTCATTGTTTTGTAAAACAAACTCAGAGCAAGTACTTTGAAGAATGCAAGCAGCGAAAAAATGAGAAAGAAGTAGTTGTGCAGATTGACTTTGCTAAGAATTACACTCTCACAGCTCAAAACCAAATCCAGTGTGTTCATTGGAAGCAGCAGCAAGTTACATTATTCACCTATTGCATATGGTTCTGCGGTGAGGTGCACAGCATTGCCATTATAAGTGATGATCTTAGTCACTCAAGGTACTCAGTATGGACTTTCTTAAAAGTTATTACCAATGATATCAAGTCGAACATGCCATCTGTGGAGCATATAATTTTTTTTCAGACAATGCAGCCTCTCAATTTATGAGTAAATTTACATTGGTAAACTTGTATTGCATAGAAAAAGACTATGGCGTAACAGTTGAATGGAATACGTTTGTAGCTTCGCATGGGAAAGGTGCAGTGGATGGTGTGGGTGGTTCACTTAAAAATGGGATATGGAGACTCATCAAGGCAAAAGACTTAAGTATTAATTCTGCAAAAGAGTTTTATGTACTTGCAGAAATGACATGCATAAATACATAAGTCTTTTATGTACCAAAGAGGATGTAGAAGAAAACAAAGCTTTCCTGGTTAATCGACGTAACATGGTTTTGCATGTTCCTGGACTTCAATCATTACACCACTTCCTTCCACATGACAGTAATAACCTTCTTGCGGGTGTCGCTGCTAAGTCAAAACTGACAACTGTAAATATGTTTGGCAAGCAGCTTTCAGACATTAAAAATCCTGGAATTTGCAAGAATAAACTATTGAGATACAAAGATGTTTAAAGCAGCACAGATGACGACAGTGATAATTCTAAGGACATCCAACAACAATGCAGTTCATCATCAAGAAGCATCCAATATTGTGGTATTAAAGTGAATGATATCAAACCTGGTGTTTATGTTTTGACTGAACTAAAAAGTGAAAGAGAAAAAAATTGTGAAAAACATGTAGCAGTAACACAAAGTGGGGTTTCTGACAGGGAAGTTTTAGTAATGTTTATGAAACCATATGGTGATGACCAAACAAAATACACCATGAATACTCAAGATGAAAAATACATTGCTTTCGAACAAATAAAAAACATTTTACCTGCACCTAACATAACAGCAAGTGGAGATTGTGCATTTTATGTCTTCAAAAAACCAGTGTTTTAGTTGTAGTTTAGTGAAATTTAACATTTATAAAACATACTAAGTATGATTATTTATTTAATATCTATTAACGTTTCTTTTTGCATGGATACATGTTTTTATTTGTTTTGTACATTTTTAGCATGTTTATTGCATAATTCTTCTTAATTACTTTGACATATCACAACATGTTACTTTATCAACAATCAGTATACTCATACTGGTCACATCCGTTACTTCAAGGTGTCACATCCGTTACCCAAATAAATATTCATACTCTCTTTTCAGTTGTAGATGTGTTAATTTTAATGATATTTAATGATTGTTTGGTCTTTTATCAGAACAAATAAAAAAATTTTTTTGTTACAATCACTTGTACCAGATCAGACGAATTAGAAGTAGTTTGTGTACGTCTCATGACTCTTAGCCGTATGAATCACGTCCGTTACCATCCGTAATAAGACATTTCTTGTATCAGTATTTCCTTTTTTGTTTTAACAGTTACAAGAGAGGCATAAAGTACTGAAATGTACGTTGTCCTCAAATTTAAAATCCAATAACATGATTATTCTATATTTTTAGTGATAGTAAATATGTCTAACTGTTACATCCGTTACTTTGGAATGGCTGACTTATTTATTATAGCATCAAATTTTTAATTCCACCAGTAAAAGCCACATGCTGCCTAGCTCTAAGGTTGCTCAATTCAATGTCACAATGTTATTGGGACCCCAAAAGTTGAGTGGTCAGATCACTTGCCTCCTACCAAGGAAATACTCAGCAGGGTCGAACCTGAATTTTTCTCAAAGTGGGAAACATGACAGACGTTGCAGTGAGCTAGTGTGTTTACTCTGGTACTCCCCCCTTCCTCCCGAGAACCAATTAATTCCATCAAGGCTCCATTCTTATCTCACCACCACTCATAGTCTCTAATTACATCGAAGTTGACGTGAAGCTGAACCTATTTCATCATTCATTCATTCACAATGTTATTTTCACGAGGATATAGAAAGCATGTAATCAAATTGTAAACACTTTTGGCATTTTGGCAGGTACTACATGAAGTTTTCAATGTTAGCAACCAGGCTGAGGTAGCTGCTACATGCATTGCAAACTGAAGTTTTCATAATTGTGCCTAGCATCATAACAAGAGGTCTCTAAGAAAGGCTCATGCGAGAAAAGCGGGAGAACTGTTTTTGTCATACACTTGTGATGCTCATGACCTTGCATTACATAATTTGATATGAAAGGGAAAAAGAAGGACAAGGGGAAGAAATGGCTGATAACAATGTATCTTGTGATGAGCGGTACCGGGCTAGCATATTATAATTGGATGCCAAAGGAGATGCAGTTGTGTTCCTTTGACGTGAGGCAAACTAGCTTCTTGATGCTCTTGAACGTCCTGGCCCTTATGACGCACCAGTTTTTTGTTTATAAAGTGATGAGATGATGATATGATGTTAGTCACACTAGTTGAAGCCATTTGTTACCCTGCTGCTTTTGTGACAGGAATGATAGGGCGGGCAGAATGAGGATGGTGTGAATAAGATGGAGATGGAGCAGCGAAGGAGTAGATGCCAGTCAATGAAAGAAAATATAATGTGACATCGTCCGGGCCTGCGGCCCCTTTTAAGTCCGATATGCCACCGCCCAAACACCACCCACCCTCCATTCAAACCTCCCGCCTACCCGTGCGTACGTGTGCGTGCGTGTGTGCTCGCCCGGCAAGAGGGCGCTGTCGAGCCAGTGCGCCGCACCCCTAAAAACATAAGTAAATATAATTGTGTTATTTGTTTTTATATTCCCTAAATGCAACGTGATGGCAGATCGGCCGGGAGGGTTTTCTGTACTTTTAATTAAAAATAATGTATTAAAATATCATAGCGTTTCCGGACATTCCCGAGGAAACCCGAAGCCAGACAATAATTAAATTTAAATCTTAATAATTATAATTTGTACAATCTTTTCTCTTTATTCATAAATGGTCACATAATTTTTAATGCATTCTTGTCATGTTAATTTAGTTTCCCGTGGCACGAATTCGCAAATATCTTTTAACGGCAATTGTTTCGGCGGGAGGACGCCATGTTAGTCGAGCGAGCCATGATCTCAGCCCAGTCCGCCGCCATCAACGACCGAGAGTAGACGCGCCAGCACTCCGGGGACCTCACCGCTTGTTTCACCGCCAAGTAATTCTGTTTCAATTTAATTTCGTATAAATTGTTTTCTTTTTGTCCTCGGAGCTCCTCTGGGTCGGGGGACTGTATAACTAATTGTCTTACGACCAGCAACTGTCTTTTCTCTTTTGTAATACGTAATGTAAGATGTGACCACGTGGGGGTCTTCGCACCTAAACCGATTCGTGCCACGGGCGTTTTAAACAGTTTCAATCGTGTAAGTTGCATTCGCAGAATAAATCAGGTGTGTAAATATAATGTATTATTTTCTTATTTATATCTGTTCGACCACGTGGAGTGTGACGGCGTGTGGGACGCCTGAGAGCCCACTGCGTAAATAATAGCGTGCCCGACGCTGAGAGCGGGCAGGGATTCATGCTAGGTGTATTCAGGGGGAAATTAAAATCACGCCTCACATGGGCGACGTCATGACCCTGAGAAAAAGTCTCACATCGGTCCGTGCACGTGGCACGGTGGCGCCCATAAAACCCGAGCACGCATTACAATTCAATCAGTAACTATCAGAGACTACGGCCCCCGTATTAAGAGGTGCCGCCACGAGTGGCACCGTAACAAATGACAGTGTGTTGACTCATAGTAGAGAATGAAGGAGATGAGGGTGTGGCATCACCACGTGGCATTAGAAGAATCAGGAAGTGGCAAGAGACAGGGCCCAACAGAGGACTTCCAGATGGTCTGTCTTTAGAGCAGAAGTTATACACTCTGTCTGGCAATTTCAAACATCAACTAAGCTGAGAATTCGGGGTGTGTGGTGTATGACTAGTACCAGGGACTCTGAGCCGAAGAGTGCAAAGGCAGTCTTAAACACATGCATAGTCACACATGCCACTCGCAGTTTCTTGCATGGGATGTGTTCCTGAATTCATGCTCACCTCCGCACCCCTTAAGTTATAATTATATCAAACAGAAGCAAGGGGCATTTAAGTTTGTCAAAAAAATAAAGCGATAACATAATGGTTTATTTTACATATTTTCACTCCAACATGTCCTACGGCATAATGTTTTGGGGAATTTTATAGGAAATCAAAACTGCTTAGTAGGTACCTATCCAAAAATGACCTGTTAGAACATTTGGCAAGAAACCTTCTGAATCTTGTGGAATCTATTTTTTAAAATACCTAAAATATTACCTCTAGCATACGGATACATCTAGGTACCGTCAGTTGGGGTAACATTGGCCCTTTGAGGGTAACTTTGGCCCAAGACAAAAAACATGTTAAACCATGTTACTATTAAAGTTAGGGTTTCTTAGTGAATAAAACTGAGAAAATATACTTTAATATGTTTTATATTAAAGTAACAAACGATTGCACAGCAAGAATACACAACAGTCATAGACATCTATACAAAAAATATGTAACACAATGGGCAACGACAACGTGGATATTCAACCAAGATCAAAATTTTCTTTTTCTTTTTTAACACTCCCACTAAAATTTTACATCATGAGAGCAAAAAAAATATTTTACATTCAAACATTACACTATTACAGCTTATCCATTATTTGTTCTCTTAGAAAGACAAAAGGTTGAGTGGGCAATGGCTTTGTTAATATATCAGCAAGCTGATTCTTACTTGGGACATAGGATATATTTATTACACCATTCTCCACTTTCTCTCGGATAAAGTTGTATTTGACATCTATATGTTTGGTTCGTTTGTGAAAAACTGGGTTATTAATTAACTTAATGGCACTCTGATTGTCAACATATAGCTTAATACAATCATATTTTTCATCCAAGTCCAACAACAATTGCTTTAACCATAGTATTTCCTTTGCAGACTCACAGGCTGCAACAAATTCTGCTTCGGTGGTAGAGAGAGCAATGGTCTTTTGCTTTTGGCTTAACCATGTTACTGGCCCGCCATTAATTAAGAATATATATCCAGTAGTAGACTTTCTAGTATCAACATCGCCTGCAAAATCAGCATCGGAGTACCCGATAAGATCATTGCTTTCTACATATCTAATACAAACATTTTTTGTATTAACCAAATATCTAATCACACGCTTCACTGCATTAATATGTTGTAGACTAGGATTATTAATATACCGACTCAACATGTTAACCGCATATGAAATATCAGGTCTGGACACTGAGCATAGAAACAACAGTGAACCAATAGCTTCCCTATAAGGGAATTTCACAGCAGTTTCCTCAAGATTTTTACATATAACAACATTCGGATCAGCAGGAGTTGATGCATGATTGCATTCACTCATATCAAAAGTTTTAACAATTTGATCGATGTACTCTCGCTGATGTAAACAAATACAGTTATCAGACTTTAACACTTCTATGCCTACAAAATGTGACAAATTCAATTCCTTAATTTTAAATGCCTGTTTCAAGAAACTAATTATATCTTTAATTACCTTTTTACTTGATGATATTATGAGAGCATCGTCAACATATATTATCATTATAACCTTGATACTTTCAACATTTCTAACATATACACAGTAATCAGCTTGTGACTGAACAAAACCATATGATTTTAAGAATTCAGTAAACTTCTTGTTCCAACACCTTGCTGCCTGTTTTAACCCATAGAGTGACCTATTCAATTTTAATACATTACTTTTGTCAACAAGCACACCATCAGGAATTTCTAAATAAATTTCTTCTTCAAGATCCCCGTTCAAAAAAGCAGTTTTGACATCAAATTGTTGGATTTCTAAGTTATACTTAGCTGCAATACTTAAAATAATTCTAATTGAATCATACCTTGTGGTAGGGGAAAATATTTGCTGGTAATCAATACCAGGGATTTGATTGAACCCTCGTGCACATAATCGAGCTTTGTAACGGTTTACTTTTCCATCGTCACCCCTCTTAATGGAAAATACCCACTTGGCTGTGAGTGTTCTCTGTCCAGCTCGCTTCACTGGGGTCCAAGTCTGATTTTCATCATGAGCACTTAGTTCTTCTTTAACGGCTTGCAACCATTCATTCTTCTGCGAACTCTTCATTGCCTCATCAAATGATGATGGTAATACAAATTCCATTAAATTGGCTTCTAAATTCAAATTTCTCCTGGGTCTCAGATTCATTGGTTCACATGGAGAATCATTGAGGGTATGTGATGGTTCATAATTAGGATCATCATTCTTACAACTGAGCATACTTTCCTCATTCTCATTCAGTGAGTTTTCATTTAAAGAATTATCACTCAAAGCAGGGTCGTTTTTGAGTATGACTTCAGAGTTATCCTGTTTGACATTTTCATCACTTTCTTCTATGAATATTTTTGCTATATTCTGTCTTTGTTCAGGACATTTATTCTCATCAAAAACAACATTTCTTGATACTTTAATTCGTTTTGTTTTCATGTTGAACATTCTGTAATTGGTATTATCATATCCAACCAATATCATCTTTTCACTTTTTTTTTCTAATTTGGTCCGCAACTGATCAGGAATATGTACATATCCTTCACTACCAAATACTCTTACATGCCCCAAAACTGGTTTGACTCCATTCCACAACTCTGATGGCGTTTTGTCTGATGTTTGGCTAGATGAGGTTCTATTAAGCAAATAAACTGCACAATTTATGGCTTCTGCCCATAAATCCAAAGATACATCACATGCATACAGCATGGATCGAGCGCTTTCTACTATTGTTCTGATATCTCTTTCTGCACGCCCATTTTGTTCTGGGGTATATGGAGCAGTACATTCATGAACAATTCCTTCTTTATCTAAGTAGTCTTTAAATGCAGTATTAATATATTCACTTCCATTATCTGTATGCAAGGCTTTTACACTGTGCAGGTATTTGTTTTTCACAATTGCATTATATTTCTTGAAATATTCAAGAGTATCACTCTTATTTCTCATGAAGTACACATGTCTGTAGCTGGTTGCCGCATCCTTGAATAATAAAAAATACCTCATACCTTGAACCGATGTATGACTCATTGGACCACATACGTCACTATATACTAGGTCACCAGGTTGTAGTTCTGCCCGACTTGATTTCTGGAATGGAAACCGAGATTGTTTCCCATAAGCACATGCTTCACACACTAAGTCAGTTTCATTACTTTTTTCAATATTTAAACCTTCAACTATATTGTTCACGCTCATTTGTTTTATTTCTTTAAAGTTTAAATGTCCTAATCTTTCGTGCCATTTTTTAATATCACTTTTATTTTTCTGCACTAAGTTGCATGTGTCAGGAACAACTGTTTCAATGTCCAGTTCATATAAATTGTTCAACTTCATTTTTGCACACATCACAACTTCATCACCATTGTAAATTAGAGCATTACTGTCCTTCTTTACAATGGCATAACCTTTTCTTGTTACCATGCCTTCAGAAACTAAATTTCTTCTTAAGTTAGGCACATGTAGTACTTCATGTAACATGCTTAGCTCCCACTGTCCATTGACACATCTTTTTATTAAAATTTTTCCAATTCCACATACTTCTATGGACTCTTTGTTCCCCAATGTCAATGATTTCTGAGTACAAGCTGTATATTCTTCAAAAAATTCTTTTCTATATGTCATATGGGCCGAAGCACCACTATCCAAGATCCAGGTGTCTTCTTCTGAACCACTGCCTATATTTGACTCATCAACTACATTAAAAGCTAGCATGGTATTCTTACCTTCAGCTGGTTTCTTATGTATTTTCTTTGGTGCACGACATTCTCTGGCAAAGTGCCCCCTTCTTCCGCAGTTGTAACATTCAAAACGATGCTTCGCAGGTTTCTCTTTGCTAATTCCACTTGTACTAGGTTCATTTTTGGTTGATTCTTTCTTCGGTTTAGTATTAGCAACCAAAAAAGCCATTTCTTGTTCTTCTTCACAAGTAATATTAGCTTCCTCATCAAGTAGTCTTGCCGTTAAGTTATTCAAGTTTTGTTTTTTAGAATCCAGCGACATCCATGCTTGCCTAAGTGATCTATATTTAGGAGGCAGAGTTCCCAATATTTTCGTGATTATAGCATTGTCGCTGATGCTTTCACCACTTTCCTTGAGCTGCTTTGCGAGATTTTCAACCTTTGCAATATGTTGTGCAACACTGTCACTTGGTGACATTTTATACTGGTAAAACCGTTCATGAATTAACATTTTGTTCAATTCACTTTTTTGTTCATATATGGATTCTAATTTCGACATAATTTCCAAGGGGGTTTCACAGTTTTCTATTAGGGTTATTTGATTTAAATCCATCGACGACGTGATAATGTACATAGCCATGCCATCCTTTTTTAGCCATGCATCCACATTTGCTTCTGTTCTTTGTATCGAAATATCGATTCCTTTTGCTTTCAGGGCACATTTTATCTGGAATTTCCATTGCCTGAAGTTTCTTCCGTCAAATTTATCCACACTCAAAGTTCGTTCCATTTGGAGGTTATATGGTGTGATTTATTCGAAAATGCAAATTATGACTTCTTCTTTGCTGTTTTCTTAATTCTTCAGTTTTCAGAATTTCCTGGGCCCATAACCTATTAAAGTTAGGGTTTCTTAGTGAATAAAACTGAGAAAATATACTTTAATATGTTTTATATTAAAGTAACAAACGATTGCACAGCAAGAATACACAACAGTCATAGACATCTATACAAAAAATATGTAACACAATGGGCAACGACAACGTGGATATTCAACCAAGATCAAAATTTTCTTTTTCTTTTTTAACAGTTACAACTCTTCAAAATATTTATTTATTAGATGTGATGATACATATGTGTTACCCCAACTGACGGTACCTATTACTGAAATTTTTATTTTAAAACTTTAAATTATTTTAGAAAATGAATCTATTCATAAAATACAAGAATTAATAAACATTTAATAAGCAACAAAAAGTGCATTCTTACTCATAAAGCACGGTATACAACTGTCTCAACATTTACAAGAAAACTGCTTTTCAAACATACAGCTCTTCTGCCAATGTATATAATTTTTTTATAATCAATGAATATTAAACATGCAGTAGTAAAGTTAGTGTTCTGCACATCTTTCTCAACTTTCCTTTTTCACATTTTTATATATAATTTTTGCTTAATAGCTACTCAATACAAAACAGTAGTATGTACAGGAAACAGAAGATAAGAAAAACCACTTGTTTATTTAATTTGTTGTCATTGTAACATTGTATTTTTTGTATAGCATGATTTTATCCACCATCTTTGTACAATTTGTTCACTCAAAAAAAATATAACTAAACATGTATTCCTAATGTGTATCTTTCAATGCTGGTCATATGTTTAATTTTTTATGAAGTATAACATAAACAAGAGTAGAGTAACATGTCATGAAAGCCGGCAATGAAAAGTAAATAAATTTTGAAGAAAGCTGAGTTTATCAGATTGGTACAAGGCAAAGTAGGAATATTGAAAGTCATATATTAATTATAAGTAGACAGTTCTTGGCACAGTGGGTGAAAATACAGAAGAAAATTCTCTACTATATTTGTCTAGCATATTGTGGACTACATAATTTGTGGAGATGCAGTGATCACGATAAGGTGATTAAAGACAAGATAAATTTTTGGGCAACTGTGATGGTTGGTTATGTTAGCTACAAAAAAATACTTTAAAATAGTATGAATGGTTGGATAGGTTAGGTAAGCTACATTAAAAATACATACTGTAAAGTCATTAGTTAGGAATAACTAATTTAAAACATAGCTAACTTAACCTAACAAAAAAAATACTATTTTATAGTATTTAAGAAGCTAAATTAAGCTAACGAACCATTCACATGATTTCACATGATTTTTAATATAACTAACCTTACCTAACCATGCATTCACACATTTTAAAAGTATAGCTACCATAACCTAATCAACCGTTCTCACAAGTTTACGCTATTTTTAATTTACTTAACCTAAGCTTATTACTCGTTAAAACAGTGAGCTACTAGTAACCAACTAAAATTATCAGAACGTCCTCTTAATGAATGATTTGTAAACATGTCAAAAATCTCACTAAATATTTTAAATGTTGCAAACTTAATCTAGCCAACCTTTTAACCCAATTTACAATATTTTAAATACATAACCTAACCAAACATTCACATGATTTTACAGTATTTTGAACATCCCTTAACCTAAGCTATAACTGTTCAAAAGTAAAAACAAAACTATTGTTTGATAATTTTATTTCAATTTTTTTTTTCAAAAGAGCAACAATTCTAGAAAATTATCAAGATAAAAAGAAACAAACACTCAAAAAATGTGGTAATAGCATTTTCCAGAAGCTACTTCTCTGAAGTAACATAAGTGCTCATAACACAATGACTGAAAATTTAAGAAACCTCTTTTTTTTATTGTTGTAGTAAGGCTATTCAACATTCATTCAGTTATTGCAGGCATTATTTTATATTAAATTTTTTAATGGGATTAGACTTTAGATACGTCTGAGATCCTCAGCCCTCCCCCCTTTTTTTTTGTTACACCACAATAAGAGTAGCATATTTGTCTTCTAGAATAGCACTACCCTCACATTTTACCTAACCTGTAATTCGCTCATTGAAAGTCTGTCCCAAAGTCTCAAATAGTATTCAACAGACTTATTATATTAAAATACTCAACTTGCAAACGATTTAGACACAACTTACCTCCGCTTCAGTTCTTCACTAATTCTAAATTTCAAAATTTATGTATTCTCTTAATGTAGGTTCTTTATTGAATACTTAGTCAATTTTAAAGCGATGTTTACACTAGAAAGCATTATTTACTACGTTAAGACATTATCAACATAACCATAACAATGCATAACCTACAATACAAATTAAGTGAATGTCGTTAGCACTGTGTTAATGTAAACAATACGAAAAGGTAAACAACATCTCCCGTAGTTTTATGATAATAAGTAGGTAAAGAATAAAATTATTTTCACAATGGTTTGGTATAAACAGAATGCCGGTGTAAGCTTGAACGAACAACTGACGGAAAAATAGCGAAAAGGTAGTGAAATATACTTAGAGCATAAATCATTAAGTCTAACCTAGGCTAGCAAAATTTTCCTCCGCTAGTACAATAACAATGATGCATTACTGATTTACGTCTGCCACATTACGGCCTTGATTGTTAATTCGTTGTTTACAGTAGCACATGGTTAAACCCAGGGGGGTGACAGTAGATAGGACAAACCATGGAGGTAAGAAGTTAGGGAGTGGTTGTTTGGCGTGGATGCTGAAGTCATTTTGCTTTTTGGGACACGCCCACTAATGCGACCAAAACAAACGGCGAATACAAGTTTGAAATGGTGTTTTTAATGAAATAAATAATGTCGTGTTGTGCTTATGGTTGTACGAATAGGCTAGCGAAAAAGCAGACGGGAATTACATTTCACAAGTAAGTTTATATCAAACCAGGAGCTTCTATTATTGAAGTGGTGAGATGAATAAGAGAAGACAAGACATGTCTCAAGAAAGATGAAATAGTTATAGTAGCAGGTGGAAATTACGTGTTAAAGAAACAATCAAAAACTGTGTATCTCAGTTTGAAATATGTATTACCTTCATTATGTAACACAAAAGTGGCGGTATGTACAATCCCACACAGATTTGACTTGATGGATAACTCATGTGTAAATATAGGGATAAGGAAAACTAATGAAAAAATTCTGACTCTGTAGTAAGTACAATTTTGTACGAGTAGGTATATTTTGCTGATGACACAAATCTTCTTATAACTCCAGAAAAATATTGGAATTAAAAAATAAAACTGAATTTGAAATAATTAACTTGAATAAGTGGTTTGATGCAAATAATTTAAAACTTAATATAAATAAAACAAAATTTATTAAATTTGGTAATAAAAGACTGCTCGATCAAGTATTATCTGAATTTCAGAATCAAGCGATAAGTCAAACTGAATCAACTAAATTCTTGGGCTTACATATTGATGATAAACTAAAATGGAATGTACATATCAATCAAACTATTCATAAATTAAGTAAAGCTTGCTACGCCCTCAGAATTCTTAGCCAAATTATAGACAGAAATTCTCTACGAACTGCATACATTGCACTTTTTCACACACACATGGTAGGCCTATATGTAATTGAAATATGGGGTAAGTGTAGTAATAGTATTAAAATTTTTAGATTGCAAAAAAAAAACCATATGTATTATATGTTTAGCTGATACAAGAGCCTCATGTAAACCTTTATTTACTGAGTGGAATATATTCCCTTTTGTTTCGTAATATATTTATAGGTTGCTCTTATTTGTAAAATTGTAAATAATTTTGTAGAATCTGAACATACTGGACCATATATCACAAGATATAACTATAAACTGAAACCAAAATTCCACACTTAAGATGTATAACACTATTTAATAAACTACCTAAAGAAATTATATTACTACAAAATTTTAATGAATTCAAAAAAGTTGTTAGAGAATACATCAAAGGATAAAAATATTTATTTAGCTGGTGAAATAACACCTTGTAATGACAATATAAATAATATGTAATTTGCTGTATAATTAATAGGACACCCTACAAATGATTCAGAGTATATTAAATGAAAAATATGTACTGTTTGTTGTGTTGTGTAAATTGTGAAAATTATAAAATTTGTGATTATTTGTTGAAAGTGTAGATTATCAAAATTCATTATAATTGTAAACTTGATTATTTTATTGCAATTTTAACTATGTTTAATTTTTGTTTATAATGTGACAAGGTCAATATCCCTTGAGCTGTTGGCTCATGTAGGGATCTGCAGGTGGATTGAAAAAAATTAAAAAAATGAAATAAAATAGATTGTGTTATCTGCATGAAACCATAATATATTTTCCATTGATTTTTGTTGTCCAAATTATATACATTTATGTAATGTCTTGTTATTTGTTAATAAATTATAGTTTTTACTTCAGTACGTCTTGATTTGTAGTTGATTTTGCATAATTTCACCCTATTTTAAATTTGCAACACTGTGCTACCAGCTTGCTTTTACCAAAGCCCAATAATGTACCAATTTAATCGTCGACGATTATAAGACTTAACTTAAAAAATATGGTGAGGAAATGGATGAGGAGAAGTGATTTAATCTGTAAAACATTTCACTTTTAGTTTTATGCAGTGTGGTTTAGTATCATTTTGTTCTAAAATTCCCTCGGCGTAACTTTTCTGTGATTAAAGTAATAAAAATCAATTTCGAAAATATTTCTTTCGAAGTAGTCAAATGTGGATAGTGTTTGATTAGGCTAGGTTAGTAACAACACTAGATTGTAGGTTAGGTTAGTATAGCTACATTAAAAATGCTGTAAAATATTTTTAGTGTTTTTCAGGAATTACCAATTTAAGATGTACCAGTTGCCAGAGGGAAATGCTGAAAATTCATTAATTGCACAGAAAGATAGAGGTGGAATAACATACCCGTCTAAGGATGTGCAAAGTATTTGTAAGATGAAAAGACATTTTTTTCCTCTTTGAATCAGCATATGCATGACATGTCCCCATTGAATAATCATATTGTTTATTTGACAAAAGCAGTTTCTGATAAGTATGTTTGTATAAGGTTCAATTATTTTGCTAAGAATATAATTTAAACTAGTGATTCTGTTCAAAAGATGTTTACAAAGACAATTTTGTTTAAGGGTCAATGAGAATTTTTGCAGTCAAACTTCTAGTAGCTATGTATGCATTCTTCCTTTTGAGCTTCAAGTGATCTTGTTATTCCATTCAAGAATAACTGTTTTACCTATTACAACTCAGAAACATAAGTATTTTTTGTATTTATATGCAGTCTTAGTAAGTATTGATTGGTTATTGCTACATAGTATTTATGTGTGTCATCAAGTAAGGGAAACCAAGAAAAAATCTTGACAAAAATAATTAGGTTTCCTAGAAAAAATTTCTATGAACTAATTTTTGCAAATCTATAGTTGAATGGATATGAATATTAGGGAAATTGTGGGTAAATATTGCCCCCTATGAGAACAAAAAATACAAAAATATAATTTTTGATTTAAATATATCTTCACTAGCAATTTATAATCCTCACTGATCTCAAAGAAGCTTAAGGCACACATTCAAGGCTAAAATTGTGGGATGAAAAATAATTAAAACGTAGACAGTATAAATATATAACACTTGGAATCGCTATAGTAAAAAAAAAAGTTGCGAATGTAATCACTGCAACATTGCTGCAGGTAGGCATGTGTGCCCTCTGTTATAACTGTTACTTTACAGTACTGGCTCCTAAAGTGAAATATTCGTGCAAAGGACTAATTTAGCTCTGAAGAAACTACTGGTATGTTTACTATTGCGTGGCCACTGCAATAAATAAATAAATATATAAATAAAATGCAAAAGTTGTAGCATGTACAAGTTAATATAGGCGAGTGGGCTCGTGACAGCTAATCCATCCATACACATAGGCCTAATAATTATGACGAGAATTTAAATATCAGTTAATTTGTTCATTTCGTTTACAGTAACATGTAGGTAATAAGCTAATATCTTTAACATTGTAATAGTCCGATAAATGAAATGACGAAAAAAAACCTCCTTTAAGCACAAATAATGTAAACAAGGGTACTATAATGTTATTGACACAACATACTGCCTAAATAACATCAATGCACCCTACCTGAATGCTGTTAAGTAAGCAATAAATTAATTTTATAACCCATTTCGTCATTACATATATCGGGATTTATTGCCTTATTTCTACTAAAAAATCACACGTTACAGTCTTGCAACACAACATTATATTTCATTTCATAATCTTAACAAGATAAACTTGGACATATACGCCGTTGGTAGCTAATATCGGATTAACAAAATACAGTATTCTGCATTTAAATGCATTGCAACCAGTGATGTTTTGCTCTCACAAGGGGGCGTGGTCGCTTTTTGTTTTGACTTCAACTGTTAACACAGCAGAGATTACACACACCTACTCCCTAACTTCTTAACTCCATGGGACAAACTGAATCCTTAAAAATGAGATCATACCATGTTTCACCAACATCGAAAAAAAAAATTACAAGTTTTGATCTCTTTAGTTTATTACATATCCAGTTATTATAATTACATACGGCCATCTTTGTATTGTCTCGTGGTAATAATGAAATTGGAAAGTAAAAGTATATATTTTTTAAATGTAACTGAAAAATAGATGATGCGTGACATATTGCCGAAAATGAAAATTAGAGCACGTTGGCCTGTCGTTCTCCATATTACCTGCTAGGGCTGCTACTGTAGTTTTTGAGGTTGAAAATTAAAAAAAAAAAAAAAATTAAAAATGGAATGGAAAATAAATATAATAAGCAGAAATAAAATTAATTACTAAACGATCATCAGTTTCAATCTGGCTGTATAATTAATTTGGACTTTACTAGTGCCATAAGTACATACACTTGTTGAACCTATTTCAAGATAGATTGGTGGTCTTGTGGGTAATGGCGTCATAGCTCGAAACTGACGATTGAGAGTTCGAATCTACCATAGTTCAAAACTTTTTTTTTCTATTGCGGAAATAGTTTAACGTCCCATTATAAGGACTAACATAAAGCAATTTTACAATATCAGTAGCTTTTATCGAAAAAATATAAAATATAACGACAACAAAGGTGCCAACTGTGCCAACTATCACACGCTAAACTTTTCTCAGGTTGTATCTGGCTGTAATTTTTTCGTTGTCAAGTTGCAAAGAAATGGTATGATCGCAAGGGTTTTGTTTACAAATTTAAGCAAACGATCATTACTATGGGAGTGGCGCCTCTCCCTTTACTTACTCTATGGTTAAACCCATGCCCTGATATCTCTTATGGGGCACGATGGACCAACAAAATAGTTTGTGACCCACTACCCAGGAGCGCTGGTGTCGTTTTTTTGCCCCGCTCTGTGCGGGCACAGAATAAATAAGGGATATCAGAAGCGAACTCCACTGGCCAATCACGAACTCGACCGCGTGGACGGCCGCCATGTTCTAACTGCGTTTCCAACGTATTCGTGTGCTTAGTGTATAAGAGCGACAGATTGTTTTGGAATAATATTGTGGTGATTTTGTGCAATCGGATTTACTACTAAGATTCGTAGGAAAGTAAATATGTCTGCAAGAATTTCCATTCAAATTTTTTTAATGACTTGATTCTTGGAAGAATGTAAAAACGAAAATAGCCTCGCGGGACAACGTACTGTTAAGCATTTAATTGTTCGAACAACCGGAGGCAAGCTAAGAAAAGAAGTGTCACCAAGTGTTTGTTGTGTTAATGCTCAAGATTACCGCCATCTGAATGTTCCAGAGCAGAATGCGTTAGTTTACATTAGTGGCTATCTTATGTCTAAAGCTCTCATTCGACATTTTTGTGGAGTACCTATGTGAAAACTATGCACGTGCTAATGCCATTCTCACTGACAGTTCACAGTTGTTAGGTTACTTCAGAGCATATTAAAGTAATCGTGGAGATTTTGGAGCTTTCATGATGCCTTGTGAAGATTTTGTTAGTTTCATTGTTAAACTTGATGAATTGTTCCAGCTGTTGTTTGAGAAACATAAGACACATGTAATTGCACACAACAATTTTACAAGCATTTGAGCTTGTTGACTTCTGCCATCCTTGCCCCAGTTTTCCATAATTATTTACTATGAAGCTATTTTTAAGAATGAAGATATACCATTCTGTGGTGCGGGCATATGTTTTTGCAAATGGCGACTTTTTATCATGCAGTGGAGTGAGTTAGATTAAGTCACGTTTGTTTGCGTTTTTATTGCGATATACATATTTGCTGTTAGGCGAAATGGTGTACTACAGTAGAAATTGCTGCGTACCAGGATGTGAGGACCGGACATCTATTAGGCATAGGTTTCCGTCTGATTGCAGTTCAGCCCGTTTTCAATTATGGAAAAGTAAGATAGCGTCACCGAAGTTCGTTGGGACAACAAACGAGAAAATCTATTCGTTATACAAAGTTTGTAACAATCATTTTGCTGAAGATTGTTTTAGTCCCGGCACAAAAAAGTTGAACGCAAATTCTGTACCAACTTTGGGATTGCCAGGTAAGGATTTTGTTTACATCATATTTATATATATATACACATACTCCCTAAGATATCCCCTGACTTAAAACAGTCCAATAAACTCATTCACTTTGTTACCAGGAAATCACAATATTATGAATATTCGTGTCTTCAGTAGTTGTATACTGTGAATGAATAAATTTTTATTTTTATGACCAATAACTCATTTTGGTGTGAATATATAAGAATCCATGTTATAGGGCCACTTGTAATGAGGATAAGTTAGCTTCGAAGCCCAGCTTCTAATCGGAAATCGTACCGTAATTGTCGTACACGGCGAAAATAATCTGTAGGAAGTAAATCCAACAAGGGACTAAGTGAAAATAATTTATCCCAAAGTTCGAAGTGCAAAAATTTTTTTTATTAAGACCTATGTATGTAATACAAAAACTAGTGCTTTTTTAACAACACAATGCGTCGATTAAAGCAAAGTAGCAGCTTCTTAGCAACATCATATGGTTTAAATTATTAAGTATTTCTAACCTGACCATTCATAACCTCAACATCTCAAAGTTCGTAGTGCTATAAATATTAAAAGAAAGTACGTATGTTATACAGGAGTAGTGCTCCTTAAAGAACACAATACTGCGAGTAATTCAAAGTATCAGCTTCGTGGCAACATCATCTGGTAATCCATTTGATAGTGTTTTGATCATGATGATTCATTACCTCACACATCTCAGAGAACGAAGTGTTA